>NW_004567105.1:61024518-61126054 GCF_000260355.1 Condylura cristata
AGTCTCCACTGGAGGGAGAACAGCTCCCTCCTTGTGCTATCTTTTCTCTGCACCCTGGAAGATAGGGGGCAGCTGGGTCCTGCAAATGTGGATAACTGGAGTGCCAGGGTGACTGGGCTCAGGACATGTATCAGGACCCCTTTCCCTTGTCCAGAACCCCCAGACCCCTCACCTGTCAGAGGGAAAGCCTAGCTCACCCTAAGGGGAGTAGGCTCCCTCCCCTGTGAGTCTCCAGCTCTTACTTGGTAGGAGGCAAGAGCTCCCTGGTAAACAGAATAGGGGTCTCCTTGGCACTGGAGCTGCTTACCTGTTCTCCACCGAGACTGCCGTCCTGTGTCACCCCAGAGAGAGTCCTAGTTATGGGGATGGTAAGGATCTTGACGCCAGGGTGCATGGGCCTGAAGATCAGGGGCCTGTGACCGGCAGGGGCAGAGATGAGCTGTCACTGCTGTTTACACTACTGAGTGCAGGCACAGGAGGCTGTGACTGTGCAAGGCAGGTGAGAGACCCCTGGTCTTTGTCTTTGTAGGGGAAGCAGTTTTTCTCCTGAGTCTTGGAAAAAGGTGGGTGGAATGTCCTGGAGTACCCCCACAGCTGTGATCCCCATACCTGTTGGAAGATCTATCTCTGTTCTTCCAATTGCAGCCTGTGTGTCCTAGCCTCAAGATGGAAATCTAAGGCCACCCAAAGCTCCTATCCTGGGTGGGCAGTGAGAAGGCCTGTGGGCTTCTTTCTTTTCTATTTTTTAAGATTTATTTTTTATTTATTTCTATATATATGAACTGGAATATTGGTGAGGTGTTGTGGGGGCGGTTTGAGAGGATTCACCAGAGACAGGGTGGGGAGCAGAACAGGTGGATCAACTGGAATACACTGCTGAGGGGAGCAGTGGGTGAGACTGGAGAGGTCTGCTGTGCCATGTGAGTCAGCTCCCTCGTCGGGGATTGAACTCAGCAATGGCTAGTGATAGCTTGATAGTGCTGAGTCTTTAACCTCTGCAACACCAGAGAGGCCCCCCTGTAGGCTTCTCTAAAGCTTGAGTGAGTCTGCTTCCTCATTGGGTTTCTGTGGTTCATGGACCCTGGCTCACCTGCTCACTGGAGAGCAGCTCAGCGAGGAAGGGGGTCTGTGTGGGAGTAGGAATTAGCGAGGAGAGGGAAGGGAAGGGAGATGAAAGAAGACTCAAGACCTTTCATGTTTCCAGTGCATCCAGGCCTGTTTCTGGGCCAAGGGCCTCCAGGGCCATATGTCCAGGGTGTGGGGGCAGGGAAACAGGTACTTGGGTTCTGAGATCATGGCACAATTCCCCTGCCCCCCAAGTTTTACTTCTCAAGCTCCAAGTTCTATTCTCAGAGCTGCCTGAGATGGCCCAAGCCCATCTAGTGCATCAGGAACTAGAACTGCCTTCAGATTTCAAACTCCTGACTGGGCCATTAGGGAGGAGGAAAAGGAAGGTCACTTCCAAGCCCCCAGATGGACTGGGGGTCCAGGAGGTTTCTGTGTGATTTTCAGGATGAGTGAAGACAGGACTGCCTTTTCCCTGGGGAAGGCCTGAGTAGTATCTCAGTTATGGTGGGTTATGGGTACAAGGGGTAGTTGCTGGTGGCTATGATGGTGGCATGGGCCTGCCACGAGGGTGGGGTGGGGGTCTGAGAGGCTTCTCCAGGGCTTCAGCAGGCAGCTTCCCACCCTCAAGCTGTGAAAAGTAGGCAGCAGCTCCTTTGCTCCTCTCCCTCCATCACAGCCCAGTGGGGCTGGGGGCAAGCAGGAGCCGCTGAAGGCTGGAGGGAGGCCAGGATGGGAGCTGGGGCTGAGGAAGCAGCAGATGACTCACACCTCCTGACTGCCCGATTGGTGTCACTGTTGTCTGGCACCTAGAGGGACTGCATGGGGTAGACAGGCCTGCTTTGATGTGGGACCATGAATCTTGTATGAGATCCCCCTGTGCCACAGCCCCAGCCTTTCAGAGTATTTCCCCAGAGACCCAAGGCTCTCTGGGGACCACGCTCGAGGCTGCAGATATAGCCCCATTCCCAACCCTGGCAGTAGCCCCCACAGTCACTCCCTCCGTGCAGCCCAGGAAGCCCCAGATCTCATGACTCCTTTCTCCCACTATCCCCCCAGAGCCAGGATGGAGTGAGGCAGGAGACCTCCCTGCCACTACCCCCAGTGCCAGGATGGAGTGAGGCAGGAGATATGGGTGTTGCTGAAGCTCCGGCTAAATCTCTTGCACTTAACTGCCTCTGCCTGGGGAGAAGAAGCCTCGGGAATCAGTATCAGCACTGAGTGTCTAGCCACCAGAGCCTGATGAAAAATATCTTTTACTCCATACTGGGCGGAGAACTCCCCTTGGTGAAGTCCCCAGGAACTGAGTCACCCAGAGCCTCTGCTCTACAAGTGGGAGTCCAAACAGCCCAGAAGTAGGGGCAATTCCAGCTTGGAGAAGCGGGAATGACTTGCTAAAGCACCCCCAATTATTCCCATCCTGAACATCCCTCCTCCATGCTTCTGGGGTTTGCTCTAGGCAGGGTTTTCAATCCAATGAGCATGGCTGTCACACTTACGTCTGCTTATGGGGGTCCCCAGGATGGGCTTTTTCTTCAGGTATGAGGATGGTGACTTGGAGCATGACCTTTAGACTTAGACCCTGATGGGAGTTGTTGGCCCAAAGTTAGGCAGCAGGCCAGAGCCTGCCTGACTCAGCGCGGTAAAGAGGTGTGGCATCTGTATCCCAGCTACCTCACACTGACATCCTCAAAGACAGTTTGTCCCAAGCCTCCACCCCCATCAGTATTCCTTCAGAGCCCTGAGCATCCTCTGGCCCTGGTCCCAGGACAGTGATACCAACCCTAGCAGCCACTGTCCACCTGCCTTGAAAAGGGAGGCAACAAGGGCAGGCTCCTCCTCCTTTTGGTAGGAGGAGTCTAGGACCCACTTCTGCTCCTCCACAGCTATCCCCCACAGCTTCCGCTCCACCTGTCTGGCAGTTCTGACCTGGAAAGTGAAGGTGCGCTAGTGGCCCCGACAGTCAGCCCTTTGCTGGGCAGGTGCCAGGAGGACCCTCATACTGGGCCCTCACCTGTCTCAGTATTTTTCACAGGAGCTCAGGGGACAGGCCCATGGTAGTACCTGTTCCCATTTTGAGCTCAGATGGCAGGAGCTGAGAAGGTCGCTGAACCCCTGGGCTCAGCACGGGCAGAGGAACACCAGGGCTTCCAATGCCAGGACATCTCTGCTCCCTTCCACGGTGGTTTATTCCCCTGTACACTTGTGGCCAGGCCTGTACTGGCACTTGGGATCTGGAGATGTATCAGGGGAGGCCAGGGTCTCAAAGCAGCTAGTGGCCAAGATCACGGAATTCAATCAGTTTTGGAGTAAGTACTCTTTCCCCCAAACTAAGAGTCCCACCAGGAAAGTTGAGGCCTGGGTTTTAGGGCTTAGAAGTCCCAAAGGAGTCAGTTCCACCCTTGGGTGCCATGGTAGTGACAGTTTCAGCCAGACACCTGTCCGCTGATGTCGCCCCCCAAGCTAGGGAGCTCCCTCTTCAAATGGGACAGGAACCTTTGAGGCAGCCCCAGCCCCCCTGCCTACAGGGGCTCCTGCTCTGGTCTCTCACCCAGCTGTCGTGCTTCCACTCACCTCTGCCCACCTTGGTTCCTGAGGGACCCTGTGTGTAGGGGGGGGCAGCTCTCATACCTCTCTGCAGGTGTCCCTCCTCACAGTCATGAAGTCACGTAGGCTTCCACCCTCACCTATGCCAGCTACTGGTTGGGGCCTGCGCCCAGAGAGGGTGAGGGGCTCACCCAGCATTAACCTGTATACAGAAGTCAGGGTGGCTGTGCCGATGCCTTCCCTCCAGGCTGGCACGGCTGGCCATCTTTCACGCAGAGTTACGTAAGCTTGAGTCAATTGGAGCTCAGAGCAGTTCATTGTGGGCTATTTTTAAGCTGTAACACATCACAGCAGAGGGGTCACTGCACCAAGGCTTGCAGGGAAGGTTGTTTAAACATCTGTTATTTAAATTTCCCTGTGCCTTAGAGCTCCAAAACCACCTCCTCTGGCACTCTTGGGTTCTGCCTTCCACATCCCAGATGAGGAGTGGATTACCCCCTCACCTCCCCACCCCCTAGTTTTGTTTGCTTAGGTCTGGGTTCTGTGCATCCTGGCTGTCTTCCTTTTGGGTTCAGGCAGGGAAGCCAGGGAGTGGGAGGTGGATGCTTCTTCAAAGTGTGGTGCTACTTCCATGGAGTGGGGCACCCCAAACAGGAGAAATATTAGGGAAACAGGAAGTCAGGGCTCACAGGTCACTTGGCTAGCTCTAGGTGGGAAGTTTGTAGAGGAAGAGGAAGACACAAAACACTGGCTGTGAAGCTGGGAGACCAAGCTTCCTTTCCCCTTGGGGGCCTAGTTTCTCATCAGTACCCAAAGGGACTTGATCACAAGGTCCTTTGGGGTTTTGCAGAAGCCTGCCTTTGCCTAGGCTGTGCTCCTTCCTGGAATGCCTTCCCTCCACAGATCTAAATGCTACCCATTTGCAGCCTCTGGGGCAGAAGCGCTGGTGAGTGAGCCCCAGGCCGCAGCCAGGGTGAACCTCTGGGGAAACAGTCTTGCTTGTCATTCCCATTATCAAGTGGTTGGCTGCACCGAGAGCCCTTTCAGAAAGGCTCCTTCTGATTTTCAATTTTTGTAGAGGTCCAAAATCTATCCCAGGGCAATGGAAGGGGAAAGCATATAAATTAGACATGTGAGGGCCAGGACTTGCCAGAGCTGACTCCTAAGAACACAGTGGAGTTGAAAAACAGGTCTACATTGGATGAGAAAGTCTGGGGGACTTGGCTGGTCCCGGAGCTCTAGGTGGAATGGGCTTCTCTGCATCTCCCCTCCATGCCCTTCCTGCCACCTCCCCCCCCCCCCCCCCCCCCATCCTGAGGCCTCCTAGGTGGAATGGTTCCAGCCTCATTCACAGAGTAGATCAGCGCTGCTGCTCTCCCCATCTCCTGAACTATGGCCCTGTTCACTGGGTTGGGACCTTCCTCCTAGGCCTGCCTGGAGGGGGTCAGGTAAAGTGTCAGGGGAGGTCCTCACAGAGGTAAGATACTCCATATGGCCTAGTGCTCAGGCTGCACTCTTTCCAGTTCCTTCAGGGTCCTCCCATCCTGCTGAGCCCTCAGCCTGGGGAATGGGCTCAGCCTGGGGGAGGGGCTCTCCAGGTTGCCATGGCAACATGTTGGCCCTCCTCACTTTCCTGAATCAGAAATAGAATTGGATGCCCTTCTTCCTGGTGAAACTATTTAAAAACATGTGGGGGGAGGGGTAGAGGGACAATGTCCCTGCTCCATCCCTGGGGACCTAGCAGAAGGTCCCAGACTGAGAGCCTCTGTAGTTGCCCTTGATGCTCTTCTCCTTGATTGGATGAAATGCAATGGGCTTTGGCTAGTCAAGAGTTCTGAGTACAAAAGGCCCAGCCTGGTCCCACAAGTGCAGTTGGCCTGTACTTGGTATCACCAGGTTCCTGGGAGGGCATTAGTTTAATGGTGCCAAGAGGGAAAATGCCCCCAGGATTAGTCACCTGCTAAGCTATTAGGCGCAGAGGCAGACTCCTATGTGGTACAACTCTGGTTGGGGCTTATGGCTGCAGCACTTGGGAGGTATGTTGGTCCCCCTGAAGCAGGGCCCTTGCTTGTGTGGCCCTGAGCATAGCACCCCGTGTTGGTGGCTTATAGTCTCCTGAAGTGGGGTTCCAGAGCCTGGTAGCCTAGCTTTGGATTCTGGCTCTACTTAATCAGCCGAGACCTCTGTGGATTCTTTTTCTCCCTGTGCCTTACTTTCCTCATTGGTACAATAACAATGATAATGCCCCGTTCACTGATTTGCTGTGAAACCAGAGTACATGCATGCAGCACTGCCTGGCACAGAGGCAATCAATATCCGTCATGATTCTTATTGCTGCAGGGGCTGTTGGCTCCCCAGATGGGAAGAGCCTTCTCCTCTCCCTGGACCGCTTTCTTTGGACCTTCCGTCAAGTATCACACCCTTCACTGACTCTGTTCCCTTCTGCTAGGATATTCAGGGCAGTTGTTTACAAAGGACCCCAGCCCTGGAAACAGATTCTACTTTAGCTCTGCAGGAGGTGGGGGATGGTTCAGTGGTTGAACAGGCAGGAGACTCTCAGAGCCTCTCTCCATGCCTCCCTGCCCACCCAGATACAGCCCAGATCAGGACTGGACAGGCATTAGAGGCTGCTACTAGCATTTCTGCATCAGGGGAAAATACAAAACCAGTTTGCTCAGGGCCAGAGATTAATGAAGTTAATAGTGTTCAGCTATAGTCTTCACGTGTCCAAGCTCTTGCGCTTTTTCTCAGTCATACTGTGAGGATCAGCAGTGCCTACTCAGTGTCCAGAGATATCTGTCCCCATTCTAAACTGAGGACAGCATCTGGGGGAGTGGGAAGGGGTCTCAGGAGCCCGATCCATGGCTGAGTCAGGCTTTGCCCAGCGCAGAGTCAGGAAGGTGCAGACACAGCATAGCGCAAACCCTGGTCCCTGGTCACGTCGCTTCACACCCCACGGCCAATTGTAAGCTCTATTTTTAACCTCTGTGAAAACATGCAGCTTCAGAGATAAGTCTACAGCTGTATTTTCCACAAACCTGTTTCTTGGGTGGAAAGACTGAGACCTGAAAGAACACAGACTTGGAGGACAGAGGGAAGAGGCCCAGAGCCCAGGGCTGGGGGACAGGAGGGCCTACCTCCACCCGAGAGCAGAAGCTCCAGATCCAGGCCTGACAATGGGAGGTCCCTAAACTGCTGCCTGTCCCTGCGGTTACAGGGCATATCTGCGCCTAGGCTGGTGGTACAGGCAGTCCCGTTTCTCCCTGCCCTTTGTGTGCCCATCTAAGAAATGAAGGAGGGTGAAACTGCCCACCTGGTCAAACTGTTTAAACTGCTTTTCTGCCCATCTTGTGTTGTCTTTGATCCACAGTCCTTACCGCCATAGGACAGAGCCAGTTCTGTGCCTAATGTGTGTATAGCCACTACGTCCCTAAGGAGTCCCATTCTGTAACTGCCACTGGGCTAGCCTGTGTCCACTATGGCTGAGCCCTATAACAAGAGCTCAGCCCCTCTTGTAGCCCATACAATGTGAAAAGAACTAGAACGTTCTGACTTGAGGATTCTGAGTTGAGGCCCCACCGCCACCCATCGCCCCCTTTCCCACCTCTGCAGGGTACTGGTCCTGGGCTTAAAGGACATGTGGCTCTGAGGAGGGGCCCTATGAGGCACAGGCAGAGGAGAACCATCTGGAGCAGCAAAGACTGCCAAGGAGCTGATGTCCCTGGAGTGGGAGCCAGGGAACATGGGGGAGGGGAGTTTGGGTGTAAGCCTGGGCCCCTCACCTGCTTCTGTTTCCCAGGACTGAGTAGTGAAGCTACTCCCCAAGCTCGTGCCACATACTTCAACCACATGTCTGGGTCAGGTTTGATTCTCAAGTGGGAGATGAGATGCAAAGTCTGGATCTGAGGTAGACTGGGAACACCTCCCCTATCTACCTTTCTCACTTGACCTTACACTGCCCGCTGTCAGAGTGGTCATCTGGCTGGGAAGAGGCGAGGAGCCTAGCCTAGGGCTAGCAGACTTCACCTGGGCCACTGGGCCTCTTTGTTTCTTTCCCAAGCCTTTCTTGGCAGACCCCTTTCCTCAAGTAGGTTCCGGCTTCCGGTTTCCCACACTCTGTCACCCTCCCCCCACCCAGGTCACTGGGGGCTGTGATGTGTGGGGTTGCCATGGCAATGATGTGGGGGCAGGGCACCTAGAGCATGGAGCAGGACTATGGAAGCCACCAAGAAGGTGGGGGGCCCTGATCCATCGGGCCCCCAAGCCCACCCCTCGGCCAGCAGCCAGCAGTTGGGGGGTAGCCTCAGAGGGTCCCAGGGACCATGGATAAACCCAGGATCCTTATGCTTCAAGCAGGGGTTATCACTGCCCACTGAGACCATCTCTGATGGGGCCTGTGGCCCAACCCCTAGCCCTACTCAACAGCTGCTCCGGGACCCTGCTGAGGTTAATTCCCAGTGTGGTTGTGAGCAGGTCTCCCAGCACTCCCTGAGGCACTCCAATAGCCTGTTTCCAAGCCCCATCGTGGGAGCCCATACGCATCTCATCACGGAGAGCGAGAACATGGCCCTACCCATGTGCACGCGCAGTGACAGCAACAGTGACACAGCCCAGCTTGGATCCTGCCGCTCCCGCTTTCAGGTGCATCTTGGGAGGCAGAGCAAGGTTCCCGCTAAGGTCCTGGTGGGCTGGGGCAAAGGCCCCTGCAGCACTGAAGAGATAGTCCCCTTGGGCACCAGGAAGAGCCGGTGGCTACCCTATATCCTTTCAGAGGAGAATGACTCAACTGCAGCCCAAACTACTCTTCCAGCTCCAGCCCAAGATCAGGACCAGGGCAAGTGCTCATGTTTGGCTCAGGCTCCTCCAACTCCAACTCAGGCAAATACTCCAGCCCTGCCTGCACTCCCACTGCCAGCAGCAGTCGATACTTACAACTGTAGCCCTGACCACCTGGCTGAATCCATTACCATCACCAAAGCATCAAATTCCCAAGACCTACTACTCAGGAAGTATGATGACCAGTGGTCAATCCTCCTGGAGCCTTCTAAAGTGGTCATACCATGCCAGAACAAAGTGAATTTCTGTTCTCAGGAGGAGCCTCCTACTCCACAGTCCACTCTAGCAGAGGGCCCAGACCATGTCAAGGATTTCGACGCTGCCAGAAGTCAGGTGCTACCCATGCAGCCTGAGAACCCAGCGGAGAAGGCCCTGACCTGCACCTCCAGGCCAGCTAGCCCACCACCAGTCTCAGTACCTCCAGGCACCCCTGAGCCCCAGAGGAGTAGCCTGGAGATCTGTATCTCTCAGCCAGACCAGAAGCCCTTCAGTGTTTGCAACAACGCCTGCTCCAGTGTGCCTGCCCACCAAGTAACCTGCTGTAAGCAGTCCTCAGTCCAGGTTCCCAAGGAAGCCATGCAGGTCCCTCTGTCCAGTGCCCCTACCTGCCAGCGTCAGGATGCTGTGGAAGACCGTGTGCTGGTGTTTGATATGGCTACGGGCAATACCAGGATGGGGCTGTTATGCCATGACCCTATGGGCTCACGGGCAGTGCTGGTGGGCCTTATGCCCAGCCACGCACCCATCAATGTCCCAGAAAATATGTCTACCCCGCCAATGGTCATGCCCATCCTATCCCCTAACAATGATCACTCCAGCCTATGGTCCACCTCACCCATAATCTCCAGTCCTGTGCCTTCCAGCCTCTCATCTGGCAGCTACCGAGAAGTGTCCCTGGCTCCAAAGGAGGCCAGGCTCAACCTGGAGTCACAGGATTCTCTTGGTATTGAGACACCCATCAGGATTGGGATGCTCGCTGGGCCTGTCCCACTGGGAATGCCCCTCCAGTTTGGTGAGGGGATACGGTGCCAAGTCCATGATCCTGGCTGGCCTAAACCTGATGCTGAAAACACTGAACCTGGTCACACCATCCAGCTTCTGGATGCATCCAGAATGCAGGATGCTTCCATGATTGAGGCCAAGAAACTTCAGGGCATGAGCTCAAAGCAGACTCTAGAGCCTGCTGTACCACTTACAGCCCAGGAGGCACCCAAATCCCTGTTCCAGGAGGATGTTGGCAGCCACAGCTGGAAAAAGGTCATGACGGCTCACCCTAACAATCCTCATGCTAAAGGTGCTGAACCGCCCCACCACTGTTGCCTTCCATCACTGGCTGAACAGCACCCTCTTACAGGGAAGACTCCCATTGCCAGGCAGCCCCCTCCCAAAGATCAACCCCCCTCTTCTGAACAGCCCCCTCCCTCCAAGCAGTGCCTCCTTCCTGATTGTCCCCATCTCACAGGGACGCCTCTTGCCAGGAAGCTTTCTCTCACTGGGCAGATTCCCTTCTCCCAAGAATCCCCCATCACCAAAGAGCCCGCCCTCTTAAGGGAGCCGATCCAGGCCTCTACTCTGTGCCAGGAAGGTGAGTCTGTGGGCCGACCTACCAATGTGGGGATACTTCGGGTGCCCCTAGCTCCTGAGGACACTTGTGTCTGTGTCAGCAGAGGGACGGTAGGCCACAGAGATATTCAAAGCTCCAATACACATCAGCTCCCGTGGCAACCTACCAATTCCCCCAGGGCCCAGGAGGATCAGATGTCCCTGATCACCTTCACCACACCTGGCCCTGGCTGCAAGGTCTTGCCCATGGCTATGGTGGACACTGAGCCCCAGAGTGCCCGGTTCAAGCTAAAAGCTGAGGACATACCAAACTCATCAGTGGTCGCACAACTTGGCCTGCTCCGCGGAGCCTGCTATGAACTGGTACCTCCCACAGATGTTCTGCCAGTGCAGTCCCCAGTGCTCTGTCGCCATTCACTGGGTCCTTATCAGGACATGAAAGCTGTGGTGATAGACACAGGCACAGGCTTCACCAAATGTGGACTGGCTGGAGAGGACCATGTCCTCAGTGTAGTCCCTTCACGTGTCCAGTTGCTGCAGCACCCGGTCCAGGGCCAGCCCCGCTATGCTGTGCCTGAGAACCGCGACGGCTCCCACTCCATCTTGAATCGAGGAGTGGTGTCCGACTGGGACGCCCTGGAGGTGCTGTGGCAGCACCTGTTCTACTGCAGGCTCCGAGTGCAGCCGGAGGAGCTGGCTGTGCTGGTGGCCGACTCTCCCATCTCACCGCGCACCAACCGGGAGAAGGTGGCGGAAATACTTTTTGAGCGTTTCCATGTGCCCGCCATGCAGACAGTCCATCAAGCCCTATTGGCCCTCTACGCGTATGGGCGCACCACTGGGCTGGTACTGGGCAGTGGCTATGGCACTTCCTACGTGGCCCCCATCCTCACTGGGGATCTCGCCCCACTTGACACGTTTCGGCTGGATGTGGCTGGTAGTGACCTCACTGAATACTTGTCTCAGCTGTTGCTGGCAAGCGGCCACTCTCCGCCGAAGGCAGGGATGGTCAACCAGATTAAAGAAGCCTGCTGTTATGTAGCCATGGATATGGCGGCAGAGATGGCTCGCACCCAGACCATGGCCCGGGTAGAGTTTGTGCTTCCAGACAAGCAGGTCATCACCTTGGGCTCTGAGCGCTTCTGTTGCCCTGAGGCTCTCTTCCAACCCAGTCTGCTAGGACTCAACCAGCCTGGCCTCCCACAACTAGCCCTCCTAAGCATTAGCCGACTTGAGGCCAAGCAGCAGGAGCAGCTGCTGGCCAATGTAGTGCTGGAGGGGGGCAGCACTTTGGTGAGCGGCTTTCCTGAGCGCCTGAGACTGGAGTTGGGGCCCCGTGCCACTGTGCTGGGCTCTCCTCACCGCGCAGTTGCTGCTTGGCTCGGAGGCTCCATCATGGCATCCCGGGACTCATTCCAGAACCTGTGGCTGAGCCGCCGTGAGTACGAGGAGGAGGGCCCATGGGCCATCTACAAGTATCAACTATGAGCACATAAAAGCTCTGGTTCTGCTTACTTTGAGCATTGTGGCATGTTTTAGACACAGGGTGGTGCAGGGGTTGGGGGCGTGTGGGGGGGCTCCTGCTACTCCCAGGCACACTTGGCCTCTGCACGGTGGAACTTGATGGACCATGGCAATCCCATCTTTTCCAGAGTGCCCCAGAACCCCTTGGCTAGCATTGGCTCTGGTCTAGCCTGACCTTTACTGCACCCCAAGGGCAACCACAGAGAGTGGCTGCTGTGGGTTTTGCCCCGTTGCCCTGGCGACAAGCGCAATTACCCTTGATTGCCAGCTGGTTGCCATGGCAATTTCAAACATAATGTAATAACCCACACAGCCTGGAGTGAGTCATGAAGGGGGGCAGCCCCTTCCCCTAGCTCCAGAGGAAAAGACTGCTTGCCCTCCCCCAGCGTGTGCCCTCTACAGGGGGTTAAGGCCAGTAACATGGACAATAGCGTAATAGGTCCAAAGATGGATGGGGCCCTGGAATATTTGTTGTCCCCAACAGAGGGTCCCTATCAGGCTGGGCTTCTTGGGGGAGCTGGCCTAGTAATGTGGGTTCTTTCTAAAGTCTGAACCTTGGCTGGAATTCTATGGTGGGTTGGCAGGGGTGTCTGCCAGGTAGTGAGAATATGAGGGTATAACAGTGTTTGGCCTTTCGTGCCCTGGAGCAGGAGTCAGGGTGAATAGGAGAGTTAAGTCCTGGATCCTGGGAGGGAGGTAAAACCTGAGCTGGGGTATGAGGCTCCAGCCTGCTTTGCAGGCTCTGTGGATACACAGGTTCACACCTTATCCTCTTCTCTGTTTAGCTCCCGTGGTTCAGGACTATTAATTTTGGGTTACATTCTCTCAGCCTCCCAACCCTATCCACAGGGTGGCCAGTATACAGGCCTTCTTGGGAGAGCCTCACAGCAGCTACTTGGCAATGCCAATGCCAACTATCTCTGCAGAGTTTGCCAAACTCTTTACTGGGCAAAAGGACCTCCTGCCATCCCTCTGGCCATGGGGGTGGGAGTGGGCGGCTAGAAGATATGGTCCCTGACCTTGTCCAGCTCTAAATAGTTGGGGTAGGGATAAAGTTCTATGTCAGCCCAGCTCATGACCTGGAATAGTTGAGAGATGATATTCAGTTGGTGTTGTTATTTTCTGCTCAGAGGGAAGCTGGAGGTTGAAACTGAAACACTGAAGTGGGTTCTACTCTGCTTGTGCCTTCCTGGAATAAGCCTTGTTCCAGTCCCAACTCTGGGTACCCATCACCTACCTGAGAGTGAGAGTCTGCCACAGTGGAGATTAGAAATATGCAATGACAGAGGGTCGTCACAGCCCCTACCTTCCCTGGACATGGTCCAGCTTCTTCCCATTTCCTACTTTCACACCTTGACTCAGGCTTCATAATCCTGACGCTTGAGTCAGGCAGGAAGGGACCCAGTGCTACTGGGGACCCGATTCCAGGAACCAGCCACAGTGTCCATATGTACACACGAGCCAGCTCGCCAGGGTATGCATCTAGCGCAGACACACATGCCTCTGGGCACCACTGCACGAACTGCTGCTGTCATCTCCTTCAGCATAAGAGCACGTGCGTGTGCCTGCACTCACACACTCACACACACACGCACACACATGCACTCAGATCCTGCCACGTGCTTTCACCCACAGGCACATGGAATGTGCACAGGACCAAGAAGAGACATAGCACTGCCAGCAGCATGCAGCGCTCTGGTGAGCCACTGCTTCCTTCCCCTGCCTCTGAATCCCCCGCTTCAGCTTCCCCGGGCCCTCATGCCTGGATAGCCATAACCTTCAGGAAAAACAGAAAATGTGCGCGTGGCCAGTTGGTGTAACTAGGCTCAGGTACACCAATCTCAGAGAATCATTGTGTCAAGGACAGTGGGTGGGCAGCAGGAAGGAATGAGCACCAGGTCATCATTCATTCTGCAGACATGAACTGAGCACACTGAGATGGGACTCAGGCTTTGCCCTGCAGATGCCCAGCCTTCTAGGAGATTCCTATCCTGTGATAGGCTCGGTATCATGACTGAAACTACCCAGAGACCAGGGAGCCCACAGGTGGCACCAGTCTGGCTTGGAGGAGCCAGGGAAGGATGGAAAGGATTGCTTGACACCCACAATGAAGGAAGAGATCAGAGTCATTTCCCAAGTTAGCCTTCCAGCCCTAGCTCCAACTTCCTCACTTGGGCATTCCCTTCTATCAGCAGCCATGCGGAACCAGCCATACAGAGGAGACTGACCCAACGTGGCCAAGAGATTGGTGATAATCCCACCCAAAATGGCGTCAGAGGCTTACAGAGAGGGTCAGGGTAGAATCCAGCTTCAGACATTAAGAAGCTGATGTCTGGCCTTCAGCCACCAACCCCAGGATTTGTGAGGGTGGTGGGGTAAGCACTGAGTCCATGTGCCTCCCTGACCAGGGCCAGAGAAATAACCCAGGACTTCCTTCAAAGCTTCTTCCTGGCAGTTTTTATTCTTCTCTAGTCAGAGGCCAGATTTGATAGGGCAACTTGGTGCTAGAGTTCTCCTGTCTCCCCATATCCCAGTCCAGGCCACTGATGGTGTTCATCAGTGTTTGAAGTTGATTAAACTGGGAAGAATGCTGATGGCACACCAAGTCGTAGGTGACTCTTTAAAACTTTGAAAATTCAGTTCCACATAGAGGCTGAAGACTCCTGTAGCTGAGACCTAGGGGTTGGAAATATTTTGGCCTTGCAGAATAGGAGGGTCTGCCATCACAGTCTGGTGGCCCCACTAACCACTGCACACACACACACACACACACACAATGCTGACTAGGAGATGCAAGTCTGTATTGCAGCTTATCCCAGGGATTGCTCATTTGCTTCTTCTAAGTGGGTGCATCCTTTTGGGTCAGATTTTGGTTGCTGGGCAGAGCCCAGGTCCCCTGCAGACTACTATGCGCCAAGGCATTCCTGTGCAGTTCCAGGTCTAAGGTTTTCCCGCCACACCTTCTACTCTCCACCCCCTAAAATGAATATAGGAAAGCCCCCCCCCCCCCAATCTGTTCGCCCTATCAGTCCCAGGGCATGAGAGTGTTTTGAGGGCCAAGCCAGTGCTCATCGACTCCATGGCCATCCATCCTTTTCTGCCAGCCTCCAAGTAGGATTCGGGCTTCAGGCTCCTCGGGGGTTGGGGCGGAGCGGGGAGAGCGAGGCCCCGCCCCCAGCCCGCCCCCGGCTCGGGGTGCGAATCCGGTGCCTGCAAGCGGCGGGAGATGCTGGAGGTTCGCGAGCCGAAGCGGCTGCAGCTGGCGCCGCGTCTGCCCCTCGTGCCCGGAGCTGATTTTGCCCTCCACCCCCGGAGCCCTCGGCCACTGAACCCGCGATCGTTCCTCCCTGTGACAGACCAGCGCTGCAGGTGCGGGGCGGGCGGGTCTGGTGGGTGCTCCGGAATGTACGTTGCGGGGTGGGAGTGTGTGTGTGGGGGTCTTGAATCTATATAGCTCGAGGGTTCCGGACGCCGAGTGCGCGGGGGCGCCTCTAGGGTTTGGGGTCTCCGCGAGGGCAGAGCACGCAGGGTCTGCAGATCTGGGGGTAGGCGTGCGGGCTTGGGCTAAAGTTCCCAATATCCACAGACAGCTCGGGGGTCCCAAGGGAAGCCTGCGGGCCTCAAGTCCAGGAGAATCTCCCTTCCTTGCTTCCCCCTCGACCCTCTTCTCCTTGGGTTACTAATTGTGAAAATATTAATCCTCGAATGAACATTCGCGGTGCCTCTTGGGGGCAGGGGCGGAGGGCTGAGCCGTCCCTTCTGACTCCCAGAGCCGCCTCCAGCCCCTCCCAACTGCCCCCGGCCCCCTCCCTCCTCTTAAGCAGTCACTAATTTCCATGACAACGGAGAGTTCTTTATGGGCGACAACCTGAAGGGGGCTGGGCGGGGCTGCCGCGAGGTGGGGGAGGAGGCTTCTAGACCCTGGGGACCCTAAGACCCCTGGCCGAGATCGAGCTTCTAGGCTTAACAGGGGCTAGCTGGGGGCCAGGGCACGGACCCAGTGCTGTGCGGTGGGGGTGGGGGACGCACATGTTTCTGTTGGGAGGTGCGGGGCTTGGTGCTCACACGTGTGCGTTCCGCATGTGTGTTGCTGTGCCAGCGGGGGCGAGTCAGCAGCACTGGGGAAGGGGGTCAGGGTGGCACCACGGTAGGGAGCAGGGTCCCTGGCAGGGGGGAGCTTGAGGGGTAGATAACGAAAGAGTGAGTTTCTGCTTTCCCAGTCTGTGGTATCTGGCAGCGACCCTGGGTTCTCCCAGCCCCCCACAGCTTCTCCAAACTGCTTTTGTCCGCACCTCCTAGGCTAAGCTTTCTTCCCCAGATTCCCTCCTGGAGAACAGGGGTCCATTCTCCCTTACCAAGAGCTCAGTCTGCCACAATCCAGTCCCTGCCCTGTCACCCTTCTAGCAAAGCCAGGCTTTGGCCCCCCCCCCCAGGTCCACCTGCCAAGATCTGCTGCCACCCTCCCCCTCCTCCTTCAGCTTTGGCCACCTGCTGGGCCCCAGTTTTCTCCACTGGAGAATTAATATTTCTACTCCACTCAGTGTCAGACTGGGTCCTGGGGTGAGGCAGAGGTCTCTCTTCCTTTTGCAGCATTTGGCGTGACCCCCCAGTGCCATGGGCTGGCCTCCCATATCAGCTGCTGGCCCTCCTCCCTAGTGCTTGTCGTGGCCACTAACTAGCAGGAGGGCACTGGGACAGAGAGCCCATGATCTCTGTCCAGGGAAACTGAGGCAGGTTGGTGGGGGGGTTGCTATCTTGTTTTGGTGTTGCTAGAGGTGCTGTTTCTTGTCCTCCTGACAAGATCCACTGGGAAGGAGCACAGCAATGGCAGAGAATTCGACAGGGTTGCTACAGGGTCCCAGGGAACCTAAGGCCTGGAGAAGACAGCAGATGGGGGAGGCATGGTTGGGGAGTCTAGGCAGAGCTAGGCCAGCTGAGAGGAGGGACTGTAAAGGGAAGCAGCCAGGTTTCCAAGCTTACTTTCCATCCCCCATGCTCGTTCCTTCCACATATTGGAACTACCTTACCTCAACTCTGCTACTGGGAGAGGGACTGAGGAATTGTTCTGACTGAGGGGATTGCAACAGCTGGCCTCTTCCCCAGGGCAGTGGGTGTGCCTCCTAGACCAAGTTCAATGCATGCCTGGAGGATTTAGAGGGTTTAGTCTCTGAGGTCTAGGCCCAGGGCACTAATGGTCCTGGTGTTCAGCTTCACAGCCAAGGCAGCCTTAGGGCTCTGCTGGCCATCCCTTCTCACTTTCGCCTCCTGTCATGTTGCACCTGTATCCTTTTATCTCTGGCCTCTTTGCTCCCTTTCTATCACAGGTTCTGTCATTGTCTCTGCGTGTCCCTACTCCCCTCTCTTTTAAAGTTCTCCTATCTCCTCTTCCTTGATGGGGACAGGTTCACAGAACATGTGGGGGGCATTGAGCCAACATTCCAGGTCATTCTTGGATAATGGGTTTGAGCAACACCTGCCCCCCTCCTTGATTTAAAACTTCCATTACCATAGCAACCCGTTACTCTGAGGCCTTCCCTTATATTTCCTTTCCTCCACCTACAGGGAAGCAGGGCCCCCAGTGAATTCTACTTCATGGGTTCAAAGATAGGGGCCCTGGGTGCCTGAGAGGCGCCAGTTGGCTCTGCCTGTATGTTCTGGAGGCAAAACTGGACTGTGCCCTGTCCAGGGACTAGAGACTCCAGTCTCCCATGAACTATGACCACTGTTTAGCTGGAGTCTGTGGCCCAGTCAGGGCAATCTCCTGCTGAGTTCCCTGAAGCAGCGGGTGGATGACCAGAAGCTTGGGTCTGTCTCTGGACACCAGACCCTGAGAGTGAGATCTCTATATCCCACCCTTTTAATCTGTGGTCCTGCCAGCGAGGCCTTACCTATGGGGCTGTTATGTCAGGAAGCCTAGCCCCAGTCCCTGAGAGAGAACAGGGAAGGGGAGGGGGTGCCTGCAGGCTGGTGTTCACAGCTGCCACTAAATCGGGAGGTGTTGCCCACAGTTGTTGGCAGGCAGCTGGAGGCCTCCTGGGCCTGTCCTGGTCTCCCTAGGTTTACTGCAAGTTCTGGAGCCCCACATGGCTGAGGACCAGGGCAAAAGGAAGCTCATATTTTGACAAGTTGGGATCTAGCTGACTCCAATAGAGAAGGAAATATGGGACCTCTGGGTCTTTGGAGCTGGCCTCTGTCCCACTTGGGCTTCCTAGGCTTCTGCTTACCTAAGGCTGCAGTAGGGGCCCAGAGGTCCCTTTATAATCAGGGCACCAATAGGCAGAGCCCCCCTTAGAGCCAGCTGGAGGGTAGTAACAGTGCCAGGCTCTGCACTTCCTCCAAGCTCCCTTTGGACAGACCCTGTGCACAGCTTTCTTTGCCGAGAATGTAGGGAGCTTTGTGTCTGCTGTGGGACTCCTATACCATCCCCTGACCCAGTGTGAACTGGGGGCAGCACTCAGGTCCTGTGTGGCTGGGAGAACTCTCTGCATTGGGTGTTGGGACTTGGCTGTCGGGGTCCTTAGGGTGAGAAATGCCCCTTTCTACCCGGCTTTCCATGGTTCTTGCAGCTGTACTTTGGCTGGTCCTTCCCCTACCCCCTTGCTGCAATCGGGTGCCTGGTGCACACACTAGGGCGGCCTCTAAGGTGGCAGCAGTGGGTAGCAGATGGTGAAGTGGGTGGGGGGAGGAGGAGGCCAAGGCACTACTTGGAAGCAACCCCCTCCTCTTTGCCCTGGGGCCAGACTGGGGGCAAGAGAGTGCAGTTAGAGTGGTGAGGAGAAGCAGTGATAGACTGAGGTCAGAGCGGCCTTGGCAGGGGAGGCAGATGTGTCCTTGCCCAGCCATGGGGCTTCAGGACATAGCTCCAGGCTGATGGGACTGTGCACAAAGACCATGGCAGAGACAGACACCCCCCCGACCCCCCCAGACCAGCCCTGAGTTCCTGTGGGCACAGGTGCATATGCATGGCTGAGAGTTGGGCCAGGACCAGGGACAGGCATTTACAAACCTCCCACACCATGCAGCAGAGCAGGGAGCCATGGGGTGGGATGGGGGAGGTGGCGATAGTAAGAGATATCTTAGGGAAGGGCCATTTTGAGTCTGGCCTTGGAGCGGCAGGATTATTTTAGACAGTGTGTCGCACAAACAACCTTAAAATGTCAGAAATCACAATGAAAGAAGAGATTCGGTCTTGGTCTCAGCACCTAGTTCACAGGGAAGCTGCTCCATAGGGAGGCCAAGATAGGCAATGCCCTTGCCAGTGCCCACACTTCCTGCCACTGAGTGGACACAGTGGAGCTGCGAGTCACCTGTTGTTGGACGTTTAGGTAGTGCTGATTTTTTTATGTTATAAATAACTCCGCCGTGACAAATAGGATGCTTGCTGATGGGAGGCTTTGGGGGAAGGGCATTCCCACTAGAGGGAACGGTGTAAGCAAAGCAACAGCGCTGGGACACAGATCCCTCCCAGCCCCCCCGGGGGACCTGCAGACTGAGGTACCATCCTCCCACCCAGTATGGGGCCCTTAGATCCCAGACTGTGAAGGGAACCCTGTACCTTAGCGCTCCTGAGGGCCCTGATGCAGGCCTCCTCCCCCCGGCTGTTAGGGCATGAAGATGGGCGGCCGGCAGTGGTGGGTGCTGTGTCTCTGCTCTCAGCTGTGAGAGTGGGATTCCAGACACATGCTCCTCCCCAGCAGACGCAGGAGCAGGGCTTGTGACCATGGTGGCAGAGACACGTAGTCAGCGAGGATCTTCAAAGCTTCTCTTGTTTGCTTCTGCAGTGCCGCGAGGAAAGATGGTTTAAGCCCTGGCGGATGAAATGAGTTTCCATTCCCTGAACTGAATACCCCAGATGAGGGAATGATGGCATTTGTTTCCTAACGCAAACGGGGAATTTGAGGGCGAAGTTCCAGGACTGTAAGGCCTGAGCAGTGGGTAGCCCCTGCTTGGGAGGAAGCAAGCAGTAGCCAGGAGTGACTGGGGCTTTATGCAGGTGGTGGCTTTTGACCCTGGCTGGCAGAATTCCTTTGGCCCAAGCTGCTTCTTCTGGATAGTTTTTCTCTCCCCCTCCACAACTCTGTGGTGGTCACTCCAGGTAGGGAAACATCCAGGAGCCATGGCCCCAGCACTGCAAGTGCTGATTGTCAGTAGAGGCAGAGCAGCTTGAGTGCAGCTTCAGTGGAGAGCCTGCTGTGTCCCTAGGGTCACACTGACCAGAAGTATGGAGACAGACTGTCTGAGTTGGGAAAGGTTAGACACTGTCACAAACGCCTTTCCCAAAGTTCGCCTCTGAGCAAGGACCTTGAGTGTCTTTCTCTTTGGATGCTGGAACCAGTACACCTTGCACCGCAGGTGGGGACTGGCTGGCAGGGTTGCAGGTCAGCTGGACGCCATGCCCCAGATACCAAAGTGCCGAGAGCCTACTGCCTAAGTTGCATGTGGTCCCCCTTGTGTCTGGAACACCTACACCTGGTCAGGGGCCTCTCCTCCCAACCTGAGTGCCAAGGTCTCCTGGGCGCCCTGGCGGTGAGGCACTCAGGGGGGCCTGCCTTGCCTTTCTGGACTGTTACTCTTGTATCCTTTTTGGCAAATCCCTCCCCTCTAAAGCCAGCCCTAATTCTGCTTCTACCTTAAAGTCTGTCCTTACTCTCCATCCAGGCAGGGATCCCCTTAAGGAGTCCCTCAGCACTATACCTGAACACAATATTTTACTAAATCGAGAAAAGTTTATCAAAGTAAAAATTCTACTAGACAATGAATGAACAAATATCATTCTGCCCCTCTTACACCCAATTCTTTGCCCCAAAGAGAACTCTTATACTCTGGTGTCCTTCCCAAAAGGAGATTGTAAGTGTACAGCAGTGTATACAATTTTAAAAATTTACCCAATAGCAGCACCCTTCCCCCCCACCACCATTCTGTTCCTTGTTTTTCCACTCAGCAATGTCTCAGAGGTCTTCCTACAGCAGCACATTTTATCTCCTTTACTCATCCTCGTAACTACTAAGTATTCTTCACAGATGGTCATACTTTTGATTAGCAGCTTTTTGGTGAAATACAACAAAAATCTAGGAATGCACCCAAAACTTGTATGTATATTTTTACAAATTATGATAAAACCAAATTATTGTAAAATCACCACTCTCCTTCTGAACTAGGTTCTGCAAAACCCCCTCCCTATACCCCATCACACACACACACACACACACACACATACACACACACACAAGTTCTAATCACAGCTCCCTTCTTAGAAAGACTCCTGGTGCTCGTCTCCTCACTTTTCTTTATAGTTTTGCCAGTATATTCATCTCCTCAAGCCAGTATCGGTGAGGCCTGCCTGTTCTGAACCTCCCAGCCGAGAATCACACTCCTTGCGTTCCTTTGTGTCTTTGACTCAGTGATGTTTGGGAGAATCACTATGTGGCTGGGCAGAGCTGTGGCTCCTTCATGTCTCTTGTGTCATACGCCACTGTGTGACTGTACCACATCTGATGGTCAATAGATATTTGGGCTGTTTGCAACTGTGAATGTTGCCACTGTGAGCATTCTGGCCTGAGTGCCCTGAGGCACAAATGGATATATTTCTGTGGGGCATATATTTAGCAGAACAGGTTATGTTCAACTTCAGTAGTTGACCAAACTTTTCTAAAGAGGAGACTTACCCTTCACCAGCAGTGCTCACATTCTCCACCTTTGCCAACACGTCACCTTCAGTTCTAGAGATGACGATGATGGGTGGGTAGGTATAGCCTCCTTCATATGTGAAATAGTAGCTGAAATGTAAAGAAATCAACTTGATAGATCTTTTTTTTTTAGTGTAATGCAAAATGATTTCCTGTTATGCCATTTTAGTATATTTTTCATGTTCTAGTTGATGATGAGTGGCTGAGGTGTGGCTGGAAAAGCAGGGTAGGACACTGAGCATCCTTATGCCTTTCCAGGTGTAGTCTCTGCCTCTGGCTTGACCTGAGCCAATGTAGGGTCTCTCAGAGGCGACCTCTGTCTTGTGGGGATACATGGGGAGGGTTGTAGCTGAGCAGACCTCATCTTGCCTGTAGCTCAGAGCCCGGCAATGCCGTTTGGGTGTGTGACTCTGGGCGACAAGAAGAACTATAACCAGCCATCGGAGGTGACGGACAGATATGATTTGGGACAGGTCATCAAGACGTGAGTGCTGGGTCTGGTGGGCAATGGTGGGTGGGCAAGTGCTGGGGAAATGGGAGTGGAGTGCAGTCCACACTGAGGCCAGGACTCAGTGGAATGCCTGCTGCCTGTAGTGAGGAGTTCTGTGAGATCTTCCGGGCCAAGGACAAAACAACAGGCAAGCTGCACACCTGCAAGAAGTTCCAGAAGCGGGATGGCCGCAAGGTGCGGAAGGCAGCCAAGAACGAGATAGGCATCCTCAAGATGTAAGTGTGAGGCCTGGGCTGGGTAGGAGGCGGGCGGGAAGTACTTTGAGGGCAGGTACCAACCTCTGGCAAGTTAGTCTGCAATTGCTCACAGTGGCAACCAGAGTCTATTTTAGAGGTTCTCCCAACCTCAGCTATTGCCCCTCTCTGTTCCCAGGGTAAAACATCCCAATATCTTGCAACTGGTGGATGTGTTTGTGACCCGCAAGGAGTATTTCATCTTCCTGGAGCTGTGAGTTTGGGTCTGGGGTCCCAGGATTCCTCAGTCCCCAAGGCCTTTATCTGCTTTGTCCTCTGCATCCAGGGAAAGCCCCTTTTCTGGACCCTTGGGGTCCCAGGTCCCTGTGTCTTGACCAGCCAGCTGCCTGGTATAAGCAGCCTGCCCAAGTGTTCCTGCCCCACCCCCGATCCTGCCCACGCCGGGCTCAGGGGCTGGTGTCCCTCAGGGCCACGGGGAGGGAGGTGTTTGACTGGATCCTGGACCAGGGCTACTACTCGGAGCGAGACACGAGCAACGTTGTGCGGCAGGTCCTGGAGGCCGTGGCCTACCTGCACTCACTCAAGATCGTGCACAGGAACCTCAAGGTAAGCCGGGAACTAAGTCAAAGAGTCATTTGGCAGCTGGCCTGGTTGGGAGTGGGTAGTGGTGCTTTGGTCCAGACACTGAGGTTCTTATGGACTCTTCCTCTGCCCCCTTTTTCCAACTACAACCCTTCCCACCCACACCTGCCACTCCAACCTGCCATTCATGACTGGAGCAGCTGGAGAACCTGGTTTACTACAACCGACTGAAGAACTCAAAGATCGTCATCAGTGATTTCCACCTGGCTAAGCTAGAGAATGGCCTCATCAAGGAACCCTGTGGAACCCCGGAGTACCTGGGCAAGCAGGGGATGGGAGGGCCAGGGTGGGAGATAGCCTTCAAGGTGTAGCTCTGTCTGAGTAGCGGGGAAGGGCTCTCCCATTCCAGGAAGCGGGTGTGAGTAGTACCAGGTCTGATATTGACTGAAGGTAGATGCTGTGTTTACAGCCCCAGAAGTTGTGGGCCGGCAGCGGTATGGACGTCCTGTGGACTGCTGGGCCATTGGAGTCATCATGTACATCCTGTGAGTGAGTGGGTGGGCAAATGGGCTTACAGTCAAGCCAGTGGGGGCCTGTGTCCAGGGCCTTCCTGGTAAACCCCGTCCTGTGCCCCCTTCAGGCTTTCAGGGAACCCACCTTTCTATGAGGAGGTGGAGGAGGACGACTATGAGAACCATGATAAGAATCTTTTTCGCAAAATCCTGGCTGGAGACTATGAATTTGACTCTCCGTACTGGGATGACATTTCCCAGGCAGGTGAGGAGGGGTTCAGTCTGTGGGTAGAATAAAGGGTAGGTGTTGGGGACCTGTTCCAGCCTCCTCTGCAGGCCTCCACCTCTCCCACCCAGCCCATTTGTCACCTCCAGACACTGAGATGGGTTGTCTGTGCCTAGCCTCTCCCTGATTTTGTCCCCAGCCAAAGACCTGGTCACAAGGCTGATGGAGGTAGAACAAGACCAGAGGATCACTGCAGAAGAGGCCATCTCCCATGAGTGGTGAGCAGAGCCCCCGAGAGCAGGGCAAGAGGAGAGGCTGGCGTTCCCTTGGCCTCTGTCCTCATTCTCAGCAGCCCCATCCTTGAAGCCTTGAGTGGGAGATCTGGTAGTCTCTTGATCGTACATGGAAAAGACTGGGCAGAATTTGCACAAAGCCCCTCTCACGTCTGGACGTGCTTGCACCCTTTCCAGGATTTCTGGCAACGCTGCTTCTGATAAGAACATCAAGGATGGTGTCTGTGCCCAGATTGAAAAGAACTTTGCCAGAGCTAAGTGGAAGGTAAGGATCCAAGTGGCTCCCTTTCCTGGACTGACCCCAAGTACTCCTGGCACTCACAGTCTTTGGCCTGTATCACACCCCTACAGCCACACACAGGCTTGTCTCCAGCCATCAAATGTGGCTCTGGCCACTGTCATTACCTAAGCCCGTTTGCTGAGCAGTTGGGTCCTTGGCCCTGGGGTGTCCAGGGGCAGCCAGGGGCATCATGGAATGGTTTGGGTTTGAACTTTGCCAGTGAATGGATCCAGCTTCACAAGCCTCACTTGGAGCCTCTCCCCACTGTCCTCCTTTCAGAAGGCTGTCCGAGTGACCACCCTCATGAAACGGCTCCGGGCACCAGAGCAGTCCAACACAGCTGCAGCCCAGTCTGCCCCAGCCACAGACACTGCCACCCCCGGGGCTGCAGGTGGGGCCACAGCTGCAAGTGGAGCTGCCCCAGGCCTTGGGGCCAGTGCCACCCCAGCCACGGCAGGTGATGCTGCTCTTGCCGCAAAGAGTGATAATGCAGCTCCTGCAGACCGTAGTGCCACCCCAGCCACAGATGGCAGTACCACCCCGGCCACTGATGGGAGTGTCACCCCAGCCACAGATGGGAGCATTACCCCAGCCACTGATGGGAGTGTCACTCCAGCTACCGACAGGAGTGCTACTCCAGCCACTGATGGGAGAGCCACACCAGCCACGGAAGAGAGCACTGTGCTCACCACCCAAAGCAGTGCCATACCAGCCACCAAGGCAGCTGCCGCCCCTGAGCCGGCTTTGACCCAGCCGGACAGCACAGCCCCAGAGGGGGCAACAGGCCAGGCTCCACCCTCTAGTAAAGGGGAAGAGGCTGCTGGCTCTGCCCAGGAGTCTCGGAGGGAGGAGACCAGCTGAGTGGGCAGGCTGGTGAGGGAGGGGGGAAGAGGGAAGAGGGATGGGCAGGAGGGTGGGGAAATGGATGAGGGGCTTCTCACTGTACATAGATTCACTGGCATGATGCCCTCGCTCCCCCCGCCCATGCTGCCCAGAGTGGGGCATGCCAGGGGGCCACGGGAGAGCAGTCTCATCTCCTGTGTATATGTATGTGAGTGGCGGGCAGGCCAGAGGCAGGGTTGGCCCAGCCCCTGCATGGATTCCTTGTGGCTTTTCTGTCTACTGCTAGCTTTACCAGTTTCTGTTCCTTGTGGGATGCTGCTCTAGGGATATTCAGGAGGTCCCTGCTTCCCTTCCTTTGCCTCACAATTCCCCCAGGCAGGCCCTGTAGGTCCCATCCTCTCCCAGGCCCTAAACTTGGGTGGCCTTGCCCTGAGAGCTGGTCCTCCAGCGAGGCTCTGTCAGTGGCTTTAGGCTCTGGCATGTAAAGGTACGTGCCTGTGTGAAGGTATGTTGGCTGCTTTAGTAGACACAGGCTGGTATACAGAACACAAAGATGTAGGACACTATGCTTTAAGACAAGACTGGTCACATGGCTGGGAGCACTCTTTGGTAGCCATGGGGGTCCTTAGAAGTGGAAGAAAATGAGTAAGAGGGCAGAAGCTGCTATCTTTGTCCCTGGGAAGTGCTTCCCAAGACCCTTGTATTATTTCTTGCCCTCCTGAGTCCTGCGGTGGGTTTGCCTTGTGTCCTCAGCTTCATGAGCTTATTGGAAGGAGGAGCAATTAGCATGTGGCTATGAGAACAGGGAGGATAGAGTGTCAGCCCAGCACTTAGTGTACCAGCCTAGCTGGGCCCTTACTCTGAGCCAGACAGGGAAAGTTGTCTGGCTTTTGCTTGTTCCAGATGCCCCCCATTGGGCTCAATCCACAGTCCTTGCTATCCAGGGGTCTGGCACATGGCTGTGTCCCATAGTCCAACTTGGAGGTTTGCCCTCACAGGGGCAGATTTTCTGCTCTCCCAGGTCAACAACAAAATTGAAAGGAACCGCCTCTATATGTATGGCCCACTTCCCCTTCTTCAGGGTTTAAAGAGATGCCCAGGTGCCTCTAAGCCATGCTGAGATGCTTTGCTGGGCTGAGGAAGTGAAATAAGTCTCCTTAGTTTCCTGATGGAGGCTCCTGGCAGGTGCCCTTTGTCAGACCACACCACAGCCTGGGCAGGTAGCCACACAAGTTCTGGCCCTTGCTCAGCACTCTGGTGGTAGTTCTGCCCTTTTCCCCTGCATGCCTGTGGGTCTGCTCTGATGTATGAAGGTCTGTGGGCTGTGTGCCTGCTGAACCTGGCAAATAAATGTCACCCTGCCAAAGCCTCTGGCCACCCTCTTGCCTTTGCTTCCTCTCTTACTGGGAAGGGGACTGTGGAAGGTAGTGGAAAGGGGAGAAGCTGAGCGTAAGTTCACAGGTAGTGAGTGGCCTGTGCTCAGTACCATGTGGCTCGTTTGGACTGAGTGCAGATCATCCTCCCCACAGTTTGTTCCTTGATGGCGGTGATGGGGTTCCTCTGGACTGGAAATCTACAGGGACGTTGGGTGTACTAAGGAATAACCTCTGGGCTGCTATTCTAACAGTTTTGTTGAACAAGGAACCCTTGTCCTGAGTGAGGCATTGAACTGGAACCCAGCAAGAGCCAGTCACCATAGATCCTGCCCATGGTGAAAAGTGGGCTTCACTGGGTCAGGGAGAAGGTGCAGGATGGGAATTGCACAAAGGCTCTATGCTACCCTTTAGTGATGATTCCTCCCATCTGTGAATAACACCACCTGAGTTTTCCACAATAGACCCCAAAGGACTTCTTTCTGGGTCTCCTTTGGCTAGAACAGATTAGCTTTATATTATAGGGCTCTCCAGAAGATTTCGATTTCTTCTGGAGAGGGGGAAGTAGTGCTGCTAAAGTAGTAAGCCTAAACATGTTAGGAAGACTTTACAACCCAATGGGCCCAGATGAACTCACCAGATATCCTATTCTTAATTAGGGAAGGTGGTCAAGATAACTTCTCCATGGTTTCTTTTAAAGGGGAAGTTTTCAGGGCAAAGGAAATTTTCTTGAAGATGTTTTGCATCCCATAACTTAACATTAATGCTCACTGATGGTCAATACGATCCTTTTTCAGTGAAATAAATCCAGATAATCTATGAGAAAACATTTTTTTGTTTTTCAAAAAGGGATTCGTTACATTTAGAACCCGTGTTTGTATACTAAAAAAGAAAAAGGGTTTGTTAGTCACTGGTCAGTGAAACATCTAAGGCCTCCAAAATTCCAACCCTACTATAGTCCTGAGACATAACTGATCCTCAGGGAGTTATAAAAAGAGCTAAAGTCGGTGTACCGGTAGGGAGTGGCATGCCTCGTTTGGACAAAGCCAGGGAGAACCTGGGATGCTCTGAGAGGTTAGCCCCTAGGACCATGTTTCTAGGACCACACAGCTGAAGGCTGAGAGAGTGTGGCATTCTTTTGGTCTGTGAGAAATATGGGCAGCCAGAGTACTGGGGGGTGACCCGCCCTCCGTCGGGACTATTGCCCCATTCCCTAGGGCCATGGTCTCCCCGACTCTACAGAGGTGCCATGAAGACCGCCCTGAGAGAAAAGGGCAGTAGAGCCCGGGCCCCGCCCGCCTAGCACCAAGCTGTGGTTTGGGGTCATAACTCTCTACTTGGCCCCAAAAGTGGCCGGGTTGGCGGCACAGAAGCTCGAGGTTGCAACCGAACGCGGCGCCCTCGCTGACTTACTGTAAATGGCAGACAGCTACAGAATCCTGCCCACTTCCCCAGGATTCTTTACGGCCGTCATGCCGACAGGCCACGCCCCCGGGGGTTGTCCAATCCAGGCCGACATTCAGGCTCCGCCCCATGTCCGTGTTGTCACTTCCGGCCTACTCCAGGAAGTCGCTTAGTGGAGCCAAATTTGAAGTGAGAGGAGACGCGGGTCTGCGGCTACAAAGCTGGACCGGTTGCGGTTTCCTTGGTTACCTGGGCTCATTGAGTCCAGTCATCATGCCTATCCGTGCTCTGTGCACCATATGTTCTGACTTCTTCGACCACTCCCGTGACGTAGCCGCCATCCACTGCGGTCACACTTTCCACCTGCACTGGTGAGTGACCTGTGTCGGGTTGAGCGCTCCTCTTTTCCCGGGAGGGTTACGGGACCGTGGGGTGTCCCGCCTTAGGACGATCTGTTTCCGAACGCAGACGCGTGAAGGACCGCTCTAGACGGAACCCCACTGGTAGTTTGTGGCCTGGGCGGTGAAGGGTCTGGCTAGGCCTCCCTCGGGAGCTGACAGCTGAGCAGAATCTCGGGGTGCGACTGAGTTGGTTCACTGAAGAGTAGGGACTCCTAAATTGGTTGTGCAAAGAAATGTCATTAAAACTATTAGCCGGGGCAGAGGTAAGTTTTAACATTAAGGAGCCGTTTTATGGTCTCTGGCTACCAGAGAGGAGGATTTGTCGTGATTTGCTTTATCTTTTAGAATGATTCTAATGATTCAGAATCATCTGGTTGTTCAGATACTGAGACCAGCAAAGCCAGGTTAAAACCTGAGCGACAGTGTGCTCCCTGATCAAGTCATCTTCCTGACCCTGTAGAAGCCAGCTGTTGGAGAAAGATTCTTGTAGCGTCTGTGGACATGTGGATTTTGAGCTCCTTTTTTTGTTTGTGGGGTAGATATACATAATATAAAATTTACTATTTTAACCATTTGCAACTGTACTGTTCAGTGGTATTCAGTATGTTCACAATGCTGTGTAACCGTCACCACTATCTATAGTAGTGTGTTTTCTGTTATTCTAAACTTGTTAAATTGTAATTCTCCTTTCTCCCAGTTGCTGGAAACCTCTATTTTATCTTCTGTTTCCATGAATTTTCCTGTTTTAGATCCCTGATAATATGGTGGCTGGAATCATACCTTACTTTTTACCTTGGGTTTGGTTTATTTCACTAAGCATCGTGTTTTCAAGATTCAACCATGATGTGTATCATATACCAGAATTTTATTCCTTTCTATGGCTAAGTATATTTAGTTGTACAATATCACCTTTTGTTTATCCCTTCAGCTATCAGGGGACCTTGAGTTGTTTTCATGTTTTTATTTGTGAAAAATGCTCCTGTGAACATTGGTGTACAAGAGTCTGAGTCTCTGCTTTCATTTTTTTTTTTTTTTAAACTGGGGTATAAGCCAGAGGTGTGTGTGTGTGGGGGGGCTGGTGGTGAGATGGTTCACTAGAAACAGAGTAGGGAACAGAACAGGTGGATTTACTGAAATACAGTGCTAAGGAAAGCAGGAGGCATGACAGGAGAGGACTGCTGCACCTTGTGTGCCTTAGTTCCTGCCAGGA
This sequence comes from Condylura cristata, assembly GCF_000260355.1. Taxonomy (NCBI): domain Eukaryota; kingdom Metazoa; phylum Chordata; class Mammalia; order Eulipotyphla; family Talpidae; genus Condylura; species Condylura cristata. Next base: position 61,053,569 of record NW_004567105.1, read on the forward strand.
ATCGAACTCAAGTTGTAGAGGTGGTAGCGCTGAGACTTAACCCCTCAGCTACCAGGAGACCCCTTCTTTCATTTCTTTTGAGCTATGTGGAAGAGCTGGATCATATGCTAACTCTACATTTAATTTTTTGAGAAACCGCTTTACCGTTTTCCTCAGTGACTGTACCATGTTCTATTCCCAGCAGCAGTGCACAAGTTTCCAATTTCCACATCTTCACCACAACTTATTTTCAGTTTCTTTTTTTTTTTTTAAATAATGGTCACCCTAAAAGATGTCTTTCTTTTTCTTTTTTTTAAAGATTTATTTATTTATGCATACAGGACTGGGGTACAGGCCCGAGATGCAGGGGCAGTGAGAGGATTCACCAGAGACATAGTGGGGAGCAGAACAGGCAGATCAACAAAGTACACTGCTGAGGGGAGCAGGGGGCAAGTCGGGAGAGGTCTGCCACGCCACATGGGTCACCTGGGGGGCATCAAACTCATGCTGAAATGGCTTTAGCTTCTTAGTGCTGCGCTTTAATCTGCTGGGCCACCAGGGAGGGCTAGATGTCTTTTTTAATATGTGTTTACTGCCATCAATTAGCACTGCTTAGGCTAATTCTGGTTTGTTGTATTTTCATTCTAACTCATCTCAAAATGATCACTAGATGCCTAGTGGTTTCTTAGTAGGTTAAAATCAAGGTGTAAGTGGAATTGTACCTTCTGTGGTTCCATAGTCCCTTTCTCCATCTTCAAATCCATTTATCTTTTATGTTCATTTCTCTCTGTTCTTCCGCTTAACACTCCAGACTCACTTTCTAGGACCACTGTGATATATGGGGCAAGTCTGGATAATTGCTCCGTTTCAAGAATCTTAACTTAATCATATCTGCAAACATACTTGTAGTATAGACAGGCGTTATTCTACCTAATTCTTTCTGGAGCTCCTAGTTATATATATGCTAGACCTTTTCTCAATATCTCTTGTGTTTCTTATCATCTTTTACATCATTTCCCATCTTTTAAATTCTCAGTGTTTTCTCTGACCTAGCTTTCAGCTTACTAATTCTTCAACTATGATGCTATTAAACTCATCCATAGAATTCCTAATTATGACCATTTTTCCAATTTTAGAATTTTTGTTTGGTTCTTGTTAAATTCTGCTCAGTCACCCTTTATTTTCTAATTCTCTACTGATAGCTTGACCTTGATTATAATCATTTTAAAATTTTTAATTCTTTAACATAACATATTATGGTATATGTCTAGTAATTCCAATATCTAACTCTTTGTAAATATGATCTTGGTTTGCGCTTGTAGTACTTTTTTCTTCTGTGAAGGAAAAAATATATATTATTATAACAAATGTATAGCATGCAGAATTTTTCACACACCATACACTCCTTTGTGCCCAGAATTCAGACAAAGAAACAGACACTGGCATTCTGGAAGCCTCCTCATGCACACTTTCCATCATTCCCACCCATTTCTTTCTTCCCACACATAAGGGTAACCACTATCTTTGTAGTACATAGATAAATTTTGTTTATTTTTTTACTTTTTGTAAATGTACACATACACCATATGCTTTCTTTTAAAACCTGGCTTCTCTTCCTCGATGTCATGTTTATGTTATTCATCCATTGTTCTTATAGGCACACTTGTTCTCATTGCTTGGTAATTTCCCATCCTACATGATTAGCTTTGATTATGTATTATATATAGTACTTGAGGAATTATTTACAGAAAAAAATATTTGAGGCGTAGATTAATGGTATCATCTTCCAGAATTGATCCCTTTTCTCTCTGGCCCCTGAGGGTAAGAGTCAACTAATCAGAGACTACTTTAAGTTGGAGATTTTGTTGGACCACCCAAATAGATGATGCAAAGCTGAGCTTTGTTTTTCATTTATTGCTACTTGCTTTTACTTTTAGTTTACCTTTACTTGAAAGTGTAGCCCTTTGGGAGTTCCAGATTAAAGTAGGGGAATTATTAGAGTTTTCATCTCTGACTGATCCTGAGTTTTGACCATTGCCCCCTAGTTAAAGAAGGTTAACAAAAGGTCAGCTCCGGAGTAGACAAGGCTAAGTTAGCAGGTTATTTAAAAAATGAAAAAAAAAAAAAAAAAGGGACCAAACTGCTCTGAGTGCTTGTACCAGTTAGTTCTGTTCGATGTGCATTCACTCTTGGTGGTTCTGCTCTGTTGCATGGGAGAAGAGCAGAACAGACCCCATTGTGGTCAGGGAAGTTACTGGTCTATAGACCTGTACTCAAGCCAGGGCTCACCAGCATGTTTTTCTACTTCTCATTCTAGCCTAATTCAGTGGTTCGAGACAGCACCAAGTCGGACTTGCCCCCAGTGCCGAATCCAGGTGAGGATGGTGGGGTAGAACCACTGCAACTGGAAATGGTTTTTCCTTGACAGAGAGTGGGAATGAGGAGAGATCTCTGAAACTGATCAAGTGTTTTTGACCTTTTTGGACCCTAACTGTTTGAGACTGGTTGAGCCTCACGTTTGCCTTTGAGTGGCCCCGAGGCCTACTTATGCTCCATGGTAGCTGGCAGGTGTACTTGTTACTGGGACTATCTTCACCTGGGTAGATTTGGCTTCCTTCTCTGGTTTCTCCCATTTCCTTAATGCCTCATACATAGAGCTGGGGTGCCTTTTCAGTAGTCACTACATGGGTCTGCAGTGACATAACTTCAGTAACCAGCAAACCAGTGGCTCTGGCTGGGCGACTTACATAGTTGCAGTGGTCATCTGAGAGGTCAGGCCTGAGAATAGCCTATCTGCAGGGCTCCACATACTGCCCTGTCTTCCTTGCCCCGATGCAGCAGGACAGTCATATTCTATCTTGTTCTCCGTTCCAGGTTGGCAGAAGATCCATTATCAATAAGCTCTTCTTTGACCTTGCCCAGGAAGAGGAAAGTGTCTTAGATGCAGAATTTTTAAAGGTAACTGGGATTTACCTCACTCTGCTGAACTACAATCCATCTGAGAGATCACTTTCTGCTCCTATCCAGGGAAAGTATCTAGATGGCATTCTGGAAGGAGACTTGGTAAAGGAATAGGCCAGGAGAGCAGAGGATAAGCCATAAGACCCAGTCATTGAGAAATACACAATTAGGGATGAAGGGAGCAATTTTGCTGTGAATCCTCCCCTTGGGACTTCAGGGCCTATCTGACCCAAGGGCAGATTTCCTCACCCTGAGTTCTCCTCACCTTGCAGAGGGTCTGTAACCATCGTTCTCAGCCCATTTACCTCATGGAACAATTAGAGACATTTCAGCCAGACAAGCTGTATGGACCCACCGAAGTTCACACACTTGGCTATGCCTGAAAACTACCCAGGGAACATAGTATAGCCAGGTGCCTGGTCTCTCCCAGACAATCTCTTGGCATCAAGTTGTACAGCCAAAGCAGAAACCCACACTACAGGAGAGGATGGACTTCTGCTGCTTCCTTTCCAAGTATAAACCTTAACTTTGTGGATAAGAGGGCTTATCCACAAAGACCTCTTGCGGAAGCAATACTGGAGCTCTCAACCGAACCTGGCTTCCAATGGTTAATTTCCTGGGCATCTGTTAGATCAGGGTCCTGTTTGACCTTCTCCCCATCTTCTATGATGTGCCTGGAACTTCACTGCTTCAACACATAAAGCTTTTGTGTTTAGAGCCAGTATGTTCATCATCATGACTGTCCCCAGTTCCAAGGCATGACCTCTGTGATAAAAGCAATAAAGGCAGCTTCATTTCTTTTTGGCTTTCAAAGCCAGATCTGGGAGACAGGGGGATGCAACATCTTCAGTGGTTTGGAGGAAGGGCTAGGAAGGTACCCTGTTTAGGTATAGAAAGACCCAGATGACTCAAAGTAGACTAGGGCTAGAGTCTGTTGTCAGGCAACCCATGGATGCCTTTCTCTACCCATCACTTCCACTTCCAGGTATTCTGTTACAGACCAGAGCAACCACCAAAAGCTCCTACCCCCAGACTCCGGGGTGGGAAGTTTGAATTTAAGAGACACGTCACCCACTGGGGTAGAGCCTTAGTAATAGTCACATGTGAGACTCTGAGTCTTGTATTGACTTGGGAGTGGTGATGTGGAGGAGGATTTGCCTGGATTTCATCCAGCAACCACTGTGAACCCTTGGCTAAGCCCTTCGGTTCTGCAAAGCCTGGGTTTTTTTTGCTTATAAATTAGCCACCTCTCTTCCCCACAGGAGTGTTGAATGCTTTGGACTTTTACAAACACTTTTTTTTTTTTTTTTTTTAAAGATTTATTTATTCGTGCATACAGAACTGGGGTACAGGCCAGAGGCTCAGGGGCGGTGAGAGGCTTCACCAGAGACAGAGTGGGGAGCAGAACAGGCAGATGGCGAAGTACACTGCTGAGGGGAGCAGCGGGCGGGTCAGGAGAGGTCTGCCACGCCATGTGGTCACCTCCGGGGCAGGCGGGAGTCGAACTCATGCGGAAGCAGCTTTAGATTCTCAGTGCTGTGCTTTAACCCGCTGCGCCACCAGGGAGGGCCTACAAACACTTTTTTAAAAGATTTTTTAAGTTTTGCGTAGAAGAACTTGTGTATAGGCCAGAGGTGCAGGGGTAGAAGGTGAGAGGATTCACCAGAGACAGAGTGGGGAGCAGAACAGGCAGATCCACGGAAATACACTGCTGAGGGGAGTAGTGGGTGAGACAGGAGAGGACTGCACCATGTGGGTCTGCTCACTGGCCAGGGAATTGAGCTCTGGCTGTAGATGTGACAGTGCTGAGATTCATCCCCTACGCCATAAGGAGGCCCTTCTGAATGGAAACTGGCTGAGTTACGCCCCTGCCTCTCAATGGATCTGTGGCAGTCACTTTGGAAAGTATGCCTTGCCTTTGAGAGGCTCATTTAACCCAGTTTAGAGCCTGTGAGGTTTCATCCAGGGAGCAAAATTGTCCTGGTAGCTCACCTTACCCTATTTGATTCTGGGACTAGGAGGCTTCTGGTCCACAAAGCCAACTTAGAGAGTGTACACTGCGAAGTGGCAGGCTCCAGGGTAGCGGGGGAAGGATGGTGGCTTCGGTCTTTGACCATCTCAACTGTGACACCAGTGAATGCAACTGATGCTCAGACAGGGTAAGAGCCAGCACAGGGCCAAGGACGTGATGGAAGCCCCTGCTGACTGATCACAGAGGCCCGACCCCATTTCTTTTGCCCCTGTTCTGCTTCTTTTCTTGTGCTGGGGTCTTGCTCCCAAGGTTATTTTCTAACATTGTACTTACTTTAATTAAAAACATACACACACACACACACACACAGAGCCCTCTCTGGTGGCACAACAGGTTAAAGCACAGCACCGCAAGCTGGCTGCAACCACTTCAGTGTAAGTTCGATCCCTGCCCCGGAGGTGATCCAATGGCATGGCACACCTCTCCTGACCTGTCCACTGCTCCCCTCAGCAGTGTGCTTCTTTAGTCTTCCTGTTCTGCTCCCCACTCTGTCTCTGGTGAATCCCCTTACTGCCCCACACCTCTGGCCTGCACTCTGGTTCTATATGCATAAATAAAAAAATCTTAAAAAAAAAAAAAGACAGTGAGGTCCAGCTAGGCCTTGAGGTGTGGGCACCCCTGGATCTATACACCTCTGTCCCTGCTGAGCCTTCCCACAAGCCTTGGAGGAGGCTGTGTGGAGGCAGCAATGATGCTGCCTTCCTCTGTTTATTGTGGATATTGCCTTACAGAATGAACTGGATAATATCAGAGCCCAGCTTTCCCAGAAAGGTAAGTTAGCAAGAAATAAGGGTCCCTAAGAAGCTCCTGCTTTGGTGCTAGAGGGAGGCTACGGGAGGAAGACCTATAACCCTCGGCAAAGCCAGGGACTCTTCCAATTTTATATGTCCAAGAGTCTTGGCAGCTCTGTGCTTGGCAAAAAGGAGGAGAAAGGTGACTGTAGACATTCACCTTGTCCAGGTGAGCCTCTGCTCTTTACCTGAGCTTCTTGTCTAGGACCCAGACTGGAAGGGGGTTATCTGATAGGACAGAATATTTGTAGGAGACAGGTCAACCAGAGTTTGGCTGGAACCAAACTAGCTTGAGATCTGGGATGATTAACTAGACCCATGGGAAGCAGTAAACAGTTACACAAGTGATTTCTGGCAATAGAAAGAGGAACTCATTCCCTGAGTGGAATGGCTTTTACTCTGCTTCCCTTGTTTGGTGCCAGAGGTGGGCAGCCCTCTGGCCTGAGACTTGTTCCTAGCCTGCCTCATGGTGGGTACTAGAGGCCAAGGGCCCAGGTTTTCAGGCTCATGGTTAGACGCGCCTTTCCTCATCTCCACCCTTCACCCCTACTATAGAGAAGGAGAAACGAGACAGCCAGGCCATCATTGACACTCTGCGGGACACTCTGGAGGAGCGCAATGCCACCGTGGAATCACTGCAGAAGGCCTTAGATAAGGCTGAAATGCTGTGCTCCACCCTCAAGGTGGGTCCCCACTTAATATGGGCACAAGTTGGTGAGGAGATGTAACAAGTCCTGGGCTCACCACTCTAAGCTTATTATCTACTCCTGCCTTGGTCAGTACCTTGGTTTATACAGTTTTAAAATGGAGGTGAACCTCTTCTTCCCCAGGTCTCCAATAGTGTATTTATCCATAAGAAAAGGGCCGTTTTGCATATGTGTATGGCTGTGCACACCATGGTTTGGAGAGCTGAGGCCTTCCCAGCGCTTCATGGAGGGGCTGCCCTGCCAAGACCCGAGTGAGGCAGGACCATGTTCCCAAAAGTGGTTTGTGCTCTACCTATGATGCCACTCAGAAGAACCTTCTCTTAGCACAGTAGTCCTTCGTCGGGCTGCTTTCTGGAACTGGATCAAACAACATCCCAGGGAGGAGCAAGGGCCCTTTGAAGTCAGGTATGCTGAGCTGACCAGGCAGATCAAAGCCTGCAGAGCAAGCAGCTCTAGACCCAGATGAATTTTGTATCAGCCTGGGTTGGTGAGCCTCTTGCTCTCCAATGGCACGAGGCTATTGCTCTGAAGTCACAATTGATATTCTGGCCTTGTAGGCAGGAGCAGTCCTTACTGGATGGCCTTTGAAAGGGAAAGGGAGCCCTCCTTGTAAACAGACAGGACCCCAGGGTGTTCATTGTCTCTGTTCCTCCTTGGTGGCCGAGCTGGGTCGTGGGACCTGTCCCTTGGGAGGGTGGACGCAAACCAGCACCTAGCTGTGGAGCAGGAGTGTCTAATGGTGTTCCCAGAGATGGAGTAGTCTTGGGCTGAGGGCAGCTTAGCCAGCTGCTGCCGACTCAGCTCTCCTATCCTGGCAATGCTGTGTGGTTGTGGGTGGTGGAGGGAGAAACCTGGATTTGTACACCGGGCATCTTCAGAATTCTGCATGGACTGCACCATGAGGCCAGGTCACTGGACCCTGGCAGCCCAGATGAGCATGTAATAGGCTGTGGGCTGTGCCTCTGATAAGATATACCTCAGAGGAACCAGACAGGGAGGAAAAAGAAGCAGTTGTCCTTGGACCTATTAGCAGAAAAATCACAAACCAGGGGGGAACCCAGCAGCCTGCAGGAGTTGGGGGCATATGGTTGTTCGCATTTTGAAAAGCGAGCAGTTCTAGGGTTGTAGTGTCCTAGTGACTACCCACGGCCACTGGGAGCCTGCCAGCAACAGGTCTGTGTGTGTTGGCTCTTTAGAAGCAGATGAGGTACTTGGAGCAGCAGGAGGATGAGGCCAAACAAGCACGGGAAGAGGCTCGCCGACTCAGGAACAAGATGAAGACTATGGAGAGGTGAGCTTGGGGCTTGCGCCTGCCCCGTGCTGACAGAGCCACCTAGGTAGCCAGGACCACTCGGTGGCACATCTCAGGATAGCAGCAGGGTTTGGGTCACTTTCCATAGGCTGCAAAGCGGGGTTTGGGCACAGTCTCCTTTCTTAGCTCCTGTGGGCTCCGCTACTTTCCAGGGGGACCCTGCCCACATTCCTTCCTGTCCCTGCTGCCTCTGGCCAGACGGCCTGGCAGGCCTTCTGTTCTAAAAACGTTTCTCCTGAGATCCCAGACCTTGAGACCCTCTTTCAGCACCCCACTTCCCCAGCAGCATCCCTGCAGCTGTGCTTAGCTCTGCTCCGGGCCTTTCCTTGGACAGACCCGCTGCTAAAGCATCCTAGCAGCCCAGGCTGTCACCATAGCAACAGCAGCAAAGAGAGGCAGCGCTGTACTAGGTACCTACCCGTCAGCCTCCAGATTTGAAATGCCGTGGGCTGGGTGTTTTTCAGGATTGATCTCCTGCTTCAGAGCCAGCGGCCCGAGGTGGAGGAGATGATCCGAGACATGGGTGTGGGACAGTCGGCGGTGGAGCAGCTGGCTGTGTACTGTGTGTCCCTCAAGAAGTGTGTACTCTGGTCCCTCTCTCTGAGCCTAGGAGCCAACCCATGACACCCCAACCCTGCCTCTTTGTCTGCTTCCCATCTGGTGAAGTAGAGTAGGTGCACTCACGGACCGAGCTCTAGAGCCATGCGGCTCTGTACAAAGCCCTGAGCCCACCTCATGTGTGGCCAGGAGCCCGTTTCTTTGTCTCTCGGGCCCTCAGCGTCCCCATAGATAAAGTAGTAACAGTGCTTCTAGCGTCGTTGAGAGACTTAACTATGAATCGTAAGTATTATTTCCAAGGAGACTGGCACAGCTGTCTGGACTACAGCCTCACCGTGATCTTTGGGATCTGACCTGCCTGGCTGGCATGCAGAGCCTTGCTGGGATTCTTCACTACTTTGGGTGTAAGGTTGGGAAAGGGGCCACTTGGTTGGCAACATTGAGGATCCCAAATGCCTCCGGTAGGGGCTGGATGGTATACGGGGCCCCCTAGTGGGACCAGGGCTTCCTGCACACCCTCTAAAATCCTGTTTTCATGCTAGACAGGCAGGAAACAAACGTCACTGGTCACTGGGCGCAGGACCTCCTTGTCCCTGTTGGGCTCAGGTGTCAGAGCAGGAGTGCAAATTGGCTGAGGGCTTGGACTGGGTTTTGTGTTCAGTTGGTGCTATGGCTCAGTCTGATGACCAGGGACTTGTGTTCTGATACCTCTTTCTGTGGTCCCTTTGCAGGGAGTACGAGAATCTAAAAGAGGCACGGAAGGCTTCAGGAGAGCTAGCTGACAAGCTGAGGAAAGACTTGTTTTCTTCCAGAAACAAGGTAACGCAATGGCGAGCACAGGGTGAGGGGGGAAGTGACTGGCCGTGCTCATTTATGTCTTCTGAGCACGTCCATGAGACCTCAGAGCCTGGTTACTGGTCCTTACTGGGCATTGACTCTGATCAACTGGGCTGTCCACTTAGAGGAGAAGATCATGAAGGGACTCCTCCACCCCCACCCCCAGCATGTGAACACTTACGCTCCCCTCTACTGGGTACCTAAACTGACTGGAGAGCGCAGTCCCGAAAATGCTGACTTCAGAGGCCTGAAGTACCAGACCCAGGGTGGGAGGGCCCTTGGAATCTGATCCAGTCAGCACAGCTGCCTTCATTTCTGCATGCACATCCCACTGCAGGGTATGGGAAGCAGCCCTTGCTCCTGGGAAGCTCTGGATGGATGTTGATGTTGCAGACAAAGGCCTAGCTCTATAGAGCTAGGATCTTCCTCCACATCCCCACATCCCCGTTTCTGGGCCCTGAACTACCCTGGACACGCTGTAGGGTAGGGGCAGGACATGTGATTGCCCCTTGGTTCACCCTTCCCTCCCTGTGTTGTAGTTGCAGACAGTCTACTCTGAACTGGACCAGGCGAAGTTAGAGCTGAAGTCAGCCCAGAAAGACTTGCAGAGTGCTGACAAGGAAATCACGGTGAGACATATCCCTGCCCAGACAGGAAATGAGGGTGTGTGTGCCCTCCAGGCTTAGGAGACTGGGCTAACCCTGCCCAGGAGCCTGTGTGCCAATCGGTGGTGGTTCTGGGCTCCTCTGGGCCTGTGAGGGTCAGGGTGTGGACCTGGGCTCTGGCCCAGTGTGGGCTGCTCAGCACAGGGCTACCAGCACAGTGGGCCTTCCCTCACAGTCTGTCCTGAACTTACATCTGCGAGGTCACCAGACAAGGGGGCCACCAGCAAGGGATTCTGAGGCTGGGTGGTCCTCAGCTCCTGAGCCTGATGTAGCTGCAGGCCTTGCTCTTTTCTCTGGGGACTTCCCCTTTGTGGTATTCCAGTTGTCCTTGGAATTCTTTCTGGAGTTGATGTCTCGGCCTTTTTTTTCACATTCTTCTCTTTTCTTTCTTAAGAGTCTGAAAAAAAAGTTAACGATGCTACAGGAAACCCTGAACTTGCCGCCAGCGGACAGTGAGACTGTGAACCGCCTTGTTTTAGAAAGGTTTGTTGACCCTCTTTGGTGGTGCAGCTGGAAGAGCCCTCTGGTCAGTGTGTCTGCTCCTGGCTTTAGGGTGGGTGGGCCACATGGGCCTGATGGCTCTGGACTTCCTCCTCTGGAAGACAGCGGAGCTTTAGCTGGAAAACAGCTTTGAGGCAACTTTTGGACTAGGACAGGGAGAAACCAGGGTGGCCCAGAGAGGACCTCGGTGTGGTCTAGGCAGGGGAAGGCGCACAGGCTTTCTCAGGCCCTCCTCAGGCTCCTGAAATGCACCTGTGGGCCCAGACTCTGAGACCGACATGAAACCACTCACCAAAATAATTTTGCTCAGGTTCTGGGAATGTGTGCGCACGTTTAAGCGGCCAGCAGAGGGAGCCAACAGGCAGCGATGTGTGTCCCTGCCAGGTGTGCCTCCCTTTTCTCCTCCTCTTTCACCCGAGACATCTATCTGGCTGTGTCCTCATGGCTGCCCCCACCTAGCTGCCCAGCTTGTGGCCCAAGCAGAAGGCACACAACCCAGTGACCCAGTCTTTTTTTTGAGCCACTTTTTTTTTTTTTAAGATTTATTTATTTGTACATACAGAACGGGGGTACAGCCAGAGGCTCTGGGGTGGCAAAAGGCTTCACCAGAGACAGAGTGGGGAGCAGAACAGGCAGATTGATGAAGTACACTGCTGAGGGGAGCAGCAGGCAGGTTAGGAGAGGTCTGCCACACCATGTGGTCACTTCCGGGGCAGGCGGGATTCGAACTCATGCGGAAGTGGCTTTAGCTTCTCAGTGCAGTGCTTTAACCCGCTGCACCACCAGGGAGGGCCTTTTTTGAGCCACTTTTCATTGTCCTTTGGAAACCAGTGCATTCCCCCTTTCCCACCTCCAACCAGTTGCTGAAGCCAGCGCATCTAACTTCTGGGGCACCCCCTGACTTTCCTTTGCCACCACCTCCACTTGTCTGTCCAACATATCAGTCTTTGGGCGTCACGACACTCCCTGCCTTAACCAGACCTCCCAGACCCCTTGGCCCCATGAATCATTAAGGCCCTTTGTGAACCATCCTTGCGGGCTATACAGTGGATATTTAAACTTCAGACAAATCACACCACCAAACACAGAGGAACACTTCTTATTCAGATGCGAGGTCCGTGCCCTGGGCCACAAAAATACTTTGGAGTCTTATTGAACCTGGCATCATGGGATTTGGTCTACAGCTTCCAGTTGGGGGTGAACCCATTTAACTCTGAGTGAGTCCCGTGCCAGGGCCTGCAGCCCTGTAGAAGGACTGTTCTGGCCGCCCTGTCTTGCCTCTGCACACCCAGCATGTACGTAGCCCGCTGTGAGTACACTGGGAGCCAGACTGACTGCCAGCTTCCTTGCACACATGCTCCTTTCCACAGACGATACAGAGAATCTGCTCAGTGTGTGTGTGTGGTGAATGCATACAAGCCAGCTTTTTTCTCATTCTTTCACCTTTAATTCTTCAGTTTTATTCTTTTCATTCTTACCTAGGCGTCCTGCAGTTGTCTCTTTAAACTTTAGTTTGAGTTGGACTGACCATGGGCTGTGGCTAGGTGATGGGCTCATGATTCCATAAGGTCCGTTATGTGGTTGATCTTGGCGACTAGGTTCTGTTTCTGGTTCTTTGTCCCCACCCTCAGAGCCCATCAGCTGGACCACCCAAGAGCCCCCGTAACATGGAGCTCTGAGGAGCTTACAAGTTTAGTGGGCATCCTCAGGAAGCCGGTGGTCTCAGGACCTCCTTGTGGGTAGGACATACCACATCGTGGAATTTGGTCTATAGCTTCCAGTTGGGGGTGTACCCACTTAATTTTGAGTAAGCTCATGCCAGGGCTAGCAGTCGTCTTACAAGAAAGGCTGCTCTGCTCTCCTGTCTTTCAAGCCAGCAGGACACCACATCTGACAAGCCAGCATCTGTATGGCACTGAGCTGGATGTCTCGTCATGTTGCATCTGGGATGACTTTATTTTTTTTTTCCTCCTGTATTTTTCTGGACATAAACATTAGGGTAGCAGGTCTGTGGCTTTTAACATTAGCCCTTCTTAGGGCGAGGCACGGTCTGTTCTAAATTCAGCGTTCAATTCTAGGGTCCAAACTCTAGACTAGTTAATGCATTCTCAGCAGTTTTCTCATCTTCTTTGTGCTCTGATAGCAAGACCCTCAAACTACAGGTTCCTCAAAGACCCTCTCTGTTTCTTGCTCCATGACAGCTGTCTCCTAAGACAGGGGAGAAGCCTTAAGCTTTCATGACCTCAGTGGCACATTCCCTCAACCAATAATCAGATCTGCAGGAAGAGTAGTCCAGGTGCAGAAGCTAGTAAGCGTGGAGATGCTGAGGCATGACAGCTGAGTGTGCTAGGAGAAAGGGGCTGAGGGCCATGTCTCTAGCCAGCCCTGAGGCATGGATATTCTCTTGAAGACAATGGAAGCTGTTGGGGGTACTTGAGGAAGGCCTCTCTGGTGGGACTGATTTCTGCATCTCACCAGTTGCCTGAGTGCCCTCCTCAACATACACAGAAAAGTGAAGGTAATTAGGGGGTTTGATTTTAGGTGTTTCGTGTTGCTTTGGTATTTTTCTTTAATTTTAAAATGTGACTCCCAGGAATGCCTTGGAGAAAATATCTAGATTTACTCACAGAGATCCACTGTATTCCTCCTGCCACTCAGTGTACGTGGAACACATGACTCCTATCCACCCAGGCAGATACCTCAGTGTATACTCAGGGATGTGTCTATTTTCTACACTGACAGATAGGGGCCACCACTGATTGCAGGGCACAGAGGAGCAGGCAAGGCAGCTGACCTGGAACTCCCCAACACTTCCTGGACTGGACTCACTGTCTCTGACTTTTATATTTTCCTCTTTACTCCTTTGCTTTCCTAAAGTTCATCTCTTTTTTTTTTTAATTTAATTTAAAGAGCAGGTTTATTAGGGAAAAGGACAGAGGAGTAAAAGACACTTGCATAGGCACAAGTGGGAAGGAAGACCTGCCCCGAGAAAGAGACAGGCTTGCTGAGAGGCCTACATGGTTGCAGGTAGGCAGCCTCGGGGAGTGTGGCCTCCGCTGAGGGAGGTCAGTGAAGAGAAGTCCTGGCGTGGTGTAGGTCAGGCAGGCAGGAGGCTGCTGCCTAAAGTTCATCTTGAAATAATGTCCAAGGAAGGGAGCTGGACAGCTTGTCAAAATACCTTTCTTTTTATGGGAAAGATAGAAGGTAGAAAGGGAAGAAAGACACTTAGCAGAAAGGGAAAATAGGGTGTTTTGTTTTTTTTAAAGGATTTATTTGTTTATGGATACAGAACTCGGGTACAGGCCAGAGGTGCAAGGGGTGAGAAGATTCACCAGAGACTGAGTGAGGAGCAGAACAGGCAGACTGAGTGGAATACACTGCTGAGGGGAGCAATGGGCATGATAGGAGAGGCCTGCCGTGCCTTGTGGGTCACCTCCGGGGCCGGAGATGAACTTGCCCTGATTGTGGCTGGCTTGCAGTGCTGCATCCTAATCTGTTGCGCCATCAGGGAGGGCCCAGGTTATGTTTTTTTTTTGTTTTTTTTTTTTAAGTTCCCTATATTCTAGATACTAACCTCTTACTCGATACATGATTTGCAAATTTTTTCTCCCATTTTGTAGATTGCCGGTTTACTCAATTAATAATATCTTTTGATCCATGAAATACTTTAATTTTCAGTCAATCTTGTCTAATTTTTTTCATTTGTAGCCTACTATATAGAGTTTGGTATTGCTTTTTACATTTTAACATTTAAGCATTTACCCATGCTAAGTTTACTCTCCAGAAACAATATTTCACTATTTGTCTTATCTTCAAGGTGTAGAAGAGCCAGCCCCCGCTAGAGGTGACCTTTTGACAGTTTCTAATGTCATGCCATTTGTTGTGATAAGTAGCTTGAAAGGGACCTCCCTTTACACCAATCTCTGATGACTGACTCCTTACACTGTGTTCTGAGAAATGAGATTACTTGGTCAGAAGACAATTTTTTGTTTGTATATTTGGGTTCTGTATGGGTTTTTGTTTGCTTCCTTTCATGTGTTTAAACTTTCACTTATCCTGTGATTAAAAGACGGAACCAAGTAGTTGTTTTTTTTTTTAATAATATAATAGTTTGTTTTTACATCATTTTTTGCCTTTTTCCATCTTGTAATCCCTGTGGGCTTCCCATCACCAAATCACCCATGTGCCATCATCATAGTCCTGTGCACTTCCCCTTTCCCCATTTTTTATCCTATTTCCCTCTCCACCCCCATAAAATGTCTCTGGTATATAGTTGCTTATTATTTTTCCCCCTGGTCCTTTATGCTCCTGCTATGAGTGAAACCATCCAGTATTTTTCTTTTTCTTTCTGGCTTATCTCACTAAGCGTGATCTTCTCTAGCTCCATCCATGTTGCAGCAAAAGGCATGGGTTTATCTTTTTGATTGCTGAGTAATATTCCATTGTGTATATGTACTACATCTTTTTAATCAGGCATGTACTTTTGGGCATTTGGGTTGACTCCATGTCTTTCCTAGTGTAAAGAAAGCAGCAATAAACATGGGGATACAGGTGTCTTTCTGAATCAGTGTTTTTGTGTCTTTTGGGTAGATACCTAGGAGTGGGATTGCTGAGTCATATGGAAGCTCCATTTTTAGCAGTTTGAGAAACCTCCAGTTTTCCATAGTGAACCAAGTGGTTTTACTGTAGAGATCAGCCTTCCTTGCTGGGTCATCCTAAGCCAGGCATGGGCTCCAGACCCTTCAGTCTCAACCGTCTCTTATGCTTGACGGACTGTTGTCCTAGACTCTGTCTCTGTGATTCCGAGTAACCAGGCCATGTCTGCCTACAGCCCAGCCCCTGTGGAGATGCTGAACCTGAAGCTTCGCCCGCCAGCCTTCAGTGATGAAATTGACCTCAACGCCACCTTTGATATGGACACCCCTCCTGCCCGGCCCCCCAGTGTCCAGCATAGCCAAGCCAAGAAGCTCTGTGCAGAAAAGACATAGTAGGTCGTGGTCCCTGGTCCTGTCCCCAGCCTGGAGGGAGGATGGCTAAGAGATTTCTATAGCCCCTGCCCAACAAAGTTTGCGTGGTTGACAGGAGAGTGAGTGCCAGCTGGATTGGGCTGGGTTGCAGTCACTTCTTCCCTCTCCTGGACATTCACTGTTCAAAGCCCTTTTCTTGCTTTCTTAATGTTCATCGCCACCCTTCATTCAAAGGTTGTGAGATATGACTCAGAGAAAGTGGTTCCAGCAGCGGTAGCTCTGGCAGTGTGTGCTTTAATATCTCTGAACGTTTTTTTCCATTGTGTGCCTCTCAGCCTCATGCTTGAGGTAGGACCATCTCAAACCATGGAGCCCGGGGCCCTACCACCTCAGAGAGCTCACAGGGTTGCATGAGAAACGGTGGAACGCAGTGGGGCACAGTGGGACTGGGAATTGGGAAGTAATCTCCTTGGCTGGGCAAGTCAAGTGTAGTTGGTGATAGAGAAAACTGTTCCCACGTGTGCACATAAGTATCTACTGCCCAGGTGAGGGCAGCCAGCGCTGAGCAAGTTTCCTCTGAGTCAGACTTTAAACAGGAGAAGAAAAATTAAGATGTTAGACAGGGGCAGGGAGGAGACCCAGAAAGAAGCAAAAGGCAAAGTGAGCTGTGTTCTCGGCCCCTCCACATACCACACAGAGCCAGCGTGGGATGAGAAGCATACCCAGGGCATGCAGCTTGGGTTGCAGTCAGGGCCCCTGGAACCTGTAGGCTGCCAGACTTCTTAGAAAACACTTCTACCACTTTCAGAGGAAAGTGAGGGGGCCCACCATGGGCCCCTGCTCAGATCAGCCTGCCCAGATTCACACTCCTGTGGTTATCATGTGGCCTTACCACGGCCTTTGGGGCAGGAGTGAGGTGTCCAGAGTCAGCAGGCCCTGATCCTGCCTCTCTCATCATGGCTTGAGAAGCCACATTTCAGCTTTTGGTCACCATCTTCCCACCTACCATCTTCCCACATACCTATCAGAAGAGGGTATGTAGCATCTCACGTCCCCAGCAATTGGATGAAAACACGGTGTCCAGATCTAGAGCTGGAAGTGGGAGAGCAAGGCATAGGACCATTATTATGTCCCGGATCCTACCCACACAGACTAACAGGGAGAGGATTCACTTCCCGATCTCCTGGGAAAAGGCCAGGCCCGAGATCATTAGCTGCTTTCCGCTTACGTCAGGGCATAATTGGCTTTTCTCCTCCTGGTGGTGAATCAGTTGGACTCCTGGTTCTACGTCAAGCCTGGGACATGATGAGGTGCCTCTGATCTTGAGGTACATTGGAATTGGCTTGAACCCGAGTAGAAGCCATAAGGTCAGGGCCGGTCCAGCCCCAGCCTTGACCACTCTGGTGGCTGTGGACTTCCAGCTAGTCACAGGTCTGCACTGGAGTGGCAATCACTGAGGTGCCTTGACCAGCACTCAGCCATGACAGTGGTGGGCTTGTACTACCGCTTCTGTGTTACTCACCTGCCTCTTGCCTTTATGTCTCATGCTTGCAGCTCTCCTGTTCAAGACATTGCCAAGAAGATGCCCAAAAGCTCCAAGCAGGTAAGGTTTCTCCGAGAAGCTTAGATAATCAACCGTCTAACTCTTGCCAGACTGAATATGAAGTTAGACTTCTGCGAGGGCAGCGTCTTGCCAGAGCCTCCTCACCCCTCGCCTAGAACTGAGGCACTACGGAGCCACCCTTGGAATCCTGCTCCTTCCCTCCCTGCCTCCTGTTGGGGCATCAGAGATCCTGATCCTGTTCCATGGCCATTACCCACTCTCCTCTGCTGCCACCTCGCTTATCAAATGTGGCTCTGGGGTCACCCCTACAGGAATCCCAGCTCTCACTGGGCGGCCAGTGCTGTGTGGGAGAGCCAGATGAAGAGCTTGCTAGTGCCTTCCCTCTCTTCATCCGGAATGCAGTCCTGGGCCAGAAGCAGCCCAAGAGGATCCGGGTAGAGCCATGCCGAAGCACAGATGCTGTGAGTGGTTTCCTACAAGTGACAAGTGCCAGCCTTTGTGGAACTGGGTGACCAAACCCTCTAAGCCACTATAGTGTCTTACCCCCTCACTTCTTCCTTCTGCGTTAGGTAAGGACAGGCTTCGATGGACTTGGAGGCCGGACAAAATTCATCCAACCTGTATCCTTATATTGTGTCACTGGTCTGAACTGAGCTATAGAACCCACACCCTCACTCACCTGTACTCCAGACTCCGCCCAGTGGCTGCAGCCTCACCTGGAGTCGCAGGGCTGCCCAACCCGCCTCGGAATCTTTTCTGCCTTCTCTTTCAATCCCTTATTTAGAACCTCTTCCTTGACACCTCCTTCAGAGTGACATGACTATAATCCGTCCACTGCCTGTGAAGGCCAAGGCCAAGGCTAAGCAGAGAGTGGCGGCAAGGACACTCCTCCCTGCCTCCCAGGCCAAGCTCGACGCTTTCCTGTGGTAGTGAGAACGGCAGGTCTGTCTGGGCACATACATGCCTCTGACTTGTCAGCTGAGGACTGGCTCAGCAGAGCGTATGGGGGGCATGGCCCCTCTTCTAGAACCAGCCCCATGGGCAAGGATAGAGAAGACGGGGAGAAGGATGAGACCCAGAGACTGCACTCTCTGCTCCACCCTAGCTATACTGGACCTACTTGAGGTAGCAGATGTGACCAGCTCACCATTCCTGCCAGAGGACATGCTCTTGTTCTAGTCACCCCGGTATAGCCAAATGTGGCTATACCTTTGTCCTCCAGACCAGGACCTTTGTTGAAGTTAAGGTCCAAAGTGTTTTTGATGCTTCTCAGGCAGCTTTGGTCCAAAGTCTGCCCCTTCCCATACTTGCTACTAGCCACGGCCTGGGCCAAACAGGGTGGGATTGGGAGATGGTGGTGGGAGAGGATGTGGGGAAAATTTCTATGCAAAATAAAAAGACAAAATTTCTTCTACCTACCTCTGGAAGTGTAAATTTGTACCAACACTTTGAAAAAACATTTGGCAAGCTTTCTAAGGTGGTACCTTCATCTAGACTCAGAAATCGATTTCAATACCCTAGTTCATGGGTACACAGCAGTGCTCACAAGAGTGAGATCACTGCAGCTTTGCCTACACTCTCTAACAGGCACAAGAGGCCATAAGCAGCAAAGTGAGTGGGTAAACTGAGGACTAGCCTCAGTAACTCAGTTAGCCATAGGTAACTCAACAAATGTACTCAGCAAGCACAACAAATTACCAGTACCACCCATATCTCCCTTCCTGCCCTCCGAATTCTGCCAGTCAAATTGCTCGCAGTTCAACTCCTATCCAAAGAAAAATCCTGTCCAGAATAATTGAAAACAATTACTCAAATACACAGTCAAGAATGATTGTAACAGAAGATGTCAAAATATCTAAAAGGCGGAAACAACCCAAGTGTCCATCAACATGTAACGGTAAACAAAATGCTTTGCATACGGTGGGTGCTGTACAGCCACAGGCATGCTGACCCCGAGGCATGGCATGCTACATTTGAATGAGCTTCCAAAAAGATGCTACCTGAAAAAAAGCAGATGTCAAAGATCACATTTCTTATGGTTATGAAATATCCAGGACAACCAAATCCCTAAAGTGTTCGCCAGGGGGTCAGAGTGCAGGATGGGTAGTAATTATTTAATGTGGTCAGGCTGTTCGGGGGAAAGCAAAAAAGTTTTGAAGCTAGAGAGAGGTGGTGGCTACACAATGACGAAACAGTGACTGCCTCTGAATTGTACATTTTAGGATGGTTATCTTAATGTTACATGAATTTTACTTCAAGTTAAAACCAGAAATTGGGGCCTCCCTGGTGGTCTAGTGGTTATGTCTCAGCACATCATCCTTACAGCCTCGTTTGATCCCGGCCAGGGAGGTGACCCACATATGGCATAGCACACCTGTCCTGTCTTGCCACTGTTCCCCTTAGCACTGTATTTCAAAAAATCTACCTATCCACTCCCCACTGTCTCTGGTGATTCCTCTCATCCCCTGCACCTCTGGTCTACACTCAGATCATCTATGCAAAAAATAAATATTTAAAACAAGACTTTATGATAGCACCTGGCTTTGCTTATTGTGGAGCATTCTCCAGAAAACAGTTTTCAAGTTCCTAAGAAGGTATCCGTGGGTAAAGGGTATGCAGGATCTCTCTGGCCTGTTTTTGCAACTGCCTTGAATCAAACTATTTTGAAATCAAAGTTTAAATGAAAAAGAAGGACATGTGATCATGGCTGCCTCATGCCTCCCATTCTTAGGTCTGGCACTCAGACTTACTGTCCATTTTGAGTCCTGAGATTCATCCCCGGCAAGAGACGCTGACTGGTCACCCATTGCCATTTGTGTTCTGAGGAGCTGAGGACCAAGGAGGCACTCCCAAAGATGTTAGGTTTCACCCCAGGTCTGTGCTTTGGGCCACGGGGATGGGACAGTGTTACCCCACAGTCTCTGGGATGGGAGGAGCTCTACCCTGTAGGGTCACTAAGCCCCCCTGTAGGGGACAGCAGGGGCCCAGTGAGTTCTCACTGGAGTGCTACCAGCACTCTGGTCAGGAAGCCCATTCAGGCAGGAACAGCTAAGGGAGTCAGGGGCCTAAGGATTGGGACATCTAGAGAGCCACAGGAGGCCAGCCCACATGGGCGACTCAAAGAGAGTCACGGTCCCTCCACAAGCTTGGTTATACCCTGTCTGTGCCCCAGGGCTGCCAGAACTCACCATTGCTGGGCCAGGCTGTCAAGGAGGGTGGAGGCAGGGCCAGACGCTCGGACTTGGTCTAGTTTTACTTTCACTTTTGTTTTCCCTGAAATGACAGAGGAACCAGAAAGAAACTGACCAATAGTGTGCTTCCCTCCCTTAGTCTGTTTGCAGTTGTCATAGCTGGGCGCCAGCCTCCCCTGGCACTGCCTCCCACACAACAATCCCATCTCTAAAGGCTACAGCCTATTTTCCAACCTAAGCCTCAGGATGGATGTTCTGGCGACCTCCAAGTTGCTGGATGAGGAGCTGTACTCCCGGCAGCTGTGAGAGCTAAAGTGGTAAGGGGGTGGAGTGGCCTTCTGACCTCTCTTCTCCAATTGCCTACCTTCTTACTTCCCACCCCCAGGTGTGTGCTGGGCTTCCCAGCCATGCAGAGGATTCAGAAAGCCAAGGTCCTACTCTCAGGGCTTCAGGGCCTGGGGGCTGAGGTGGCCAAGAACCTGGTCCTAATGGGTGTGAGCAGCCTTACCCTTCATGATCCCTACCCTACCTGCTGGTCTGATCTTTCTGCTCAGGTGAGGGTCCTGGGAACTGGGGGTCCCCAGACCACTGTGGGGCTAGAAACCCCAAGAAATCTTGGGTTTCTCTCTGTAGTTTTTCCTCTCAGAGAAGGACTTGGAAAAGAGCAGAGCTGAAGTGTCTCAAGGACCTGTGGCTAAGCTCAATGACGCTGTTCAGGTCTGCGTCCACACAGGTGACATCACTGAAGACCTGCTACGGAACTTCCAGGTGCCTCCCAGCCCTACTCTCCAGCCAGTCTAGTGCCTCTTCGGGCCTGAAATGTGGGCTGGGCAGTAGTTCTGGCCTTGTTGATCATAATGTCCCTCCAGGTGGTGGTGCTGACTGCCTCAAAGCTGGAGGAGCAGCTGAAGGTGGGCACCTTCTGCCACAAGCATGGAATCTGCTTTCTGGTGGCTGATACCCGGGGCCTTGTGGGGTAGGTGAGACGGCCTGCCACATGTAGACAGCAACTGGTCCCCAGCTCCCAGCTTGTTTCAGTGTTGCTCTACCCAGCCCCAGACCTGCCCCAGCATCCACTCCTGATTCTGGTCCCAGTCCTCACCTCTGCTTCCTCCACCCTGGTCCCCAGACTTTATCCAGCAATTCCCTCACACCTCAGCTTCTAAACCTTTCCCAGCATTCCTTTTCCAGTTCTGGCCCTCAAGATTTGCCCTGATGTCCTCCACCCTTCATTACAGGGTAGCCCAGAGTGGACTGGGCCGCCTGTCTGTGGGGCTTCACCCGCGCGCTCACAATTCAGTTATATGGCAGGTACACACAAAAGGGTCAATAACTGGTTTATTTACAAAAGGGGAAAGGAATAGGAAACAACCCAGGGAAAGAGAGCAGGATACAAAGTAACTGGAATGTCTTATGGCTAGGCTGACTGAACACACCTAGTCACTGGGTCCAGAGAGCCGTTTCCCCAGCGAGAGTGAGAGATGCAATCGTGCCCTATTTATCCCCCAAATGTCCCAGAATTCCTGCTAGCTCCACCCTTGGGTCCTCGCAGTTCTCTCCCTGGTACTTCTGGGAGTTGTAATTTCCAATCACTGGAGTAGGGTGTAGGGTCCAGAAAGCTGGAGCAGGGGGTGGAGTCCATAAGACTCTGCAGAGTTCCTTTAGGACATCCTTCCCCTTAACACCTTCACTATAACCCATGGTGGCTAGCCATCAAGCCATCTCAGTGGCCCATACTTGCCCCCACAGGCAGTTGTTCTGTGACTTTGGTGAGCACTTCACAGTACAGGACCCTACAGAGACAGAACCCCTGACAGCTGCCATCAAGCACATCTCCCAGGTGGGTGCTAAAGTGTGGGCACTCACCTGCTGACCATCGAGGGGCTGCCTGAGCCTATGCAAAGGAGGGCCATGCACCTCTCAAACATGCTGCCTCTTATCCAGGGCTCCCCTGGGATTCTCACTCTCAGGAAAGAGGCTGATGCCCACCTCTTCCAAGATGGGGATTTGGTGACTTTCTTGGGCATTGAGGGCATGGTGGAGCTCAACGGCTGTGCTCCCCACACCATCTGCGTGCAGGGTAAGCCAGCCCATTGCCACTCCAGACTTGGTGTCCTGACCCTGGTGGACATAACTTGGTTCTTGGGGCTCGGTTTTTCCTCCATCTTCCTTAGGGTGGAGCAAGGTCAAGGACACAGACATAAAACAAAACAGGATGGGATGTAAAGAACTACTCAGGTTCAAAGGTTAAACTGACTGGGCTGGATCTCTCCCAGAGGACGGCACCTTGGAGATTGGGGACACAACAGCTTTCTCTCGTTACTTGCGTGGGGGGGTTGTCACTGAGGTCAAGAGACCTGAAATCGTGAGCCATGTGAGTACTGGTGTATTGGAAATGGGGGAGTGTGGGCACTTGAAAGGGCCCACAGTGTTTAGGCCTGACCCTAAGCACTCCGGGTGCTCCCCCCCCCGACCCCCGCAGAAGCCTCTGGATATATCGTTGCTCCAGCCCCGTTTGGTAACCCAGCGTCCCCAGGAAGATCATCGTGCTCACAGCCTGCATCAAGCCTTCCGAGCACTGCACAAATTCCAGCACCTCAAGGGCCGCTTGCCCCACCCCTGGGATCCTGTGAGTGACCCCACTGCCTTTCTTCCTGGCCGTACCAGGGTCTTACCTGCCAGGAGGCAACAATGAGCATCTCAAATCCAAGTTTGAATCCCAAATGCAGTTTCCCCACATGTAAAAAGGAGGATGATAAACATTATCTCCAGACAGGAGGCTGGGTGCATGAAAGTGCCAGGCACAAAGCCAGGGACTCCTCCTACCTCCTAGCCGTTCAGATCCAGGCCTGAAGCCGCACCCAGGTCAGCGAAGCCTCCGGGCCCATTGTTTGAGTGTCTGGCTCGGAGCATCCTTGGTGATACTCTACATTCTAGAAATGTTTCCACTCCCTCTGTGGGATGGGGTGGATGGCTCCCTAAAGGACTTGAGTAAGGGGTAGAGTTTAGGTTGGAGCTGCTATGCCCACAGCATTCTACCCCACAGGGTGATGCAGAGATGGTGGTGAACCTGGCCCGGGCCCTGGAACCACTGAAGGGCACAAGGGGAGAGCCTTTGGAAGAGCTGCTGGATGAGGCACTAGTGCAGACAGTCGCCCTGAGCAGCTCTGGTCACTTGAGTCCCATGGCAGCCATATTGGGTGCAGTAACTGCCCAAGAAGTGCTGAAGGTAGGTATGTATGGCACAGCCAAGGTCAGGTTGGGCAGGTTCCAGAGGTCAGTATGAGTGCCAGAGTGTGCCCAACACCAGACAGTGGCCCTGGAAGGTCCACCAACTTGGGTGCAGTCCCTGGCCAGTATCTAAGGGAATTAGGGGATGACAGGAGCTCCCCGACTAAAATGCTGGCTTCTAGGCAGTCTCCAAGAAGTTCAAGCCCCTGGACCAGTGGCTGTACTTCGATGCCCTGGATTGTCTTCCAGAAGATGGGAAGCCCCTTCCCAGCCCTGAAGACTGTGCCCCGGTGAGAAGCTGGGGTCGTGATGCCATTGAAAAACTGAAAGAACAGTGCCAAGATCCTGCCCTAGAAAATTCAGTGTAAGAGGGAGATGCTGTGCACAGGGCAGTAGCCATCACTGCCCTTTGTCTGTGTCCCCCAGAGAGGCTGCCGCTATGATGGGCAAATCGCAGTGTTTGGGGCTCATTTTCAGGAGAAGCTCTGCCACCAGCACTACCTCCTGGTGAGTTGTGGGGAAGAGTTGGGAGTTTTTGTTGGAGAGCCAGTTCAGGCCCTTTGGATAAGGCTGTTCCTGCTGGCAGGTGGGTGCTGGTGCAATTGGCTGCGAGCTGCTCAAAGGGTTTGCCCTCACTGGCCTGGGGACCGGGGACAACGGGGGCGTGACCATTGCTGACATGGACCATGTAGAGCGCTCCAACCTCAGCCGCCAGTTCCTCTTCAGATCCCAAGACATTGGGGTGAGTGCTGTTCCCTCCCGCACTGTGTCCTGGATTGTCCTTCCCCCTACCCAATCTCTCCCTGCTCTTTTCTCAGAAGCCCAAGGCCACCGTGGCAGCAGAGGCCGCATACCGCCTGAACTCAGACTTGAAGGTGACCCCATTCACTTACCCACTGGATCCCACTACAGAGCACATCTTCGGGGACAAATTCTTCTCTAGTGTGGATGGTGTGGCTGCTGCTCTAGACAGTTTCCAGGCCCGTGAGTGCTCAGCCTTGCACTTAGCCCTTTGACCAAGGCTGAACCAGGCCCACTCCTGACCCTCTGCCTACTTGTCAGGAGACTATGTCGCTGCTCGCTGCACCCACTACCTGAAGCCACTGCTGGAGGCAGGCACACAGGGCACCTTAGGCAGCGCCTCAGTGTTCATGCCACACGTGACTAAGACTTATGCAGCCTCGACCGGCACTGCCTCTGAGGATGCCCCCTATCCTGTCTGCACTATACGGCACTTCCCCAGCACAGTCGAGCACACCTTGCAGGTAGGCCCTGAAGAGCAGAGCGCTCCCCCAACTGGCTTAGCCTTCACTTGCAAACCTGTTCCTCACCTAACACCTCGCTGTCCTTCCGCCCCCACAGTGGGCTCGGGATCAGTTTGAAGGACTCTTCCGTCTCTCTGCTGAGTTCATCAACTGCCACCGACAGTAAGACCTCCATCAGGGCTGCATGGGAGTCCAGGGTCCCAGCACCAGAATCTTCAGGGTTTTGACCAACTTCCTTCTCTCTCACAGGGGGCTCTCTTCTCTGTCAGACACAGAAGGGCAGAGGCTGACCCTACTGCAGGAGGTACTGGGTGAACGGAGAGAGCGTCCACAAACCTGGCGAGACTGTGTGGTGTGGGCGGTTAGCCACTGGCAGCTGTGCTTCCATCATGGCATCAGGCAATTGCTGAGGCACTTCTCACCTGAGAAAGTGGGTTTCTAGGGGTTAGGAGGCTGAGGGTTCAGAGCCACCAGCCTGAGCTCAACAGCTTACATTTCGCTAGGTGCTTGAGGACGGAACTCCCTTCTGGTCGGGTCCCAAACAGTGTCCCCAGCCCTTGGAATTTGATGCCAACCAAGTGAGTGAAGTCCACTGGGAGCCCTGAGATGGGAATGTGCCTCTTAGAGCAGAAGTAGGGACCTCTGTATTCTGCAGGTGCTAAGAAACAGTCATGTTTATGCACATGTGGGTGTCTGTCGTGTGAGGCAGAGGCACGCACAAAAGCAGACTCACAAGTGGGCAGTGACTTCCCTGTGTCACGCACTCCCACATGCTCACTCACACCCATGTGCCTCTGCTGCTCTTGGTCCGACTGTAGGACACGCACCTCCTCTATGTGCTGGCTGCTGCTAACCTGTACGCCCAAATGCATGGGCTGCCTGGCTCACAAGACCAGAATGCACTCAGGGAACTGCTGAGGGTGCTGTCACTGCCTGGCCTCCAACACCTGGCAGTCTCCTTCACGAGTGATCTGGAGCTAGCTCAGGATTCCACTGAGTTGGGTGAGGTCCCTGGCCACGCCCAGCCCCCTTGTGGCCACCCTCCTGTCCTCTACCTGTGTAAAATGGGGCCTGCAGGCCTGCAGCCAATTCATTACCTCTCATGCCTTCTGATCTTATTTTTCTCAGGCTTGGGCCCTTCCCTTGACCCTTCAGTAGGCCCTCTCCTTACCTAGCCCCTGCCCCATTCCTTAATCCTCATCAAAAGATACCCCCACACCTCTGGGTCCTGGAGAGCACCAAGCTTCGGCCCCCAGGTGAGGACAGTCACACAGGCAGGCACACACACCCATGGGCGAGGGCTGGCTCTGCTGGGAGGAGTTTGCAGTGTTAATCAAAGGGTCTCCATTAAAGTGGTAAATGACAGATTTTGCAGAGACCAAGAATAGGCACCAGGCTTCAGGGAGCGTAGGTGAGGGGACCAACGACTCCCCCAACACTCCCTTCTCCTGTCAGGTCCTGAGCAGTTGAAGAAATTGCATGAAGCTCTGGAAGCCTGGAGCAAGGGTCCTCCCCTGAAGCCCCTGATGTTTGAGAAGGTAGGAGCTCAAGTCAGGGTGAAAGGTCACATGGGGGAGGTTGTTGGGGAAGGTCAGGAACTAAGAAGGTAGCTTTGGAGCCCCTTGGTCTGAGCTGTTCCCCAAGTAGGACCTGGGAAGTGATTCATCTTCCCTGAGCCTTAGCTTTAGATAAGTGGGGAGATGTGCGTCGACCTGGCCTAAGTGTGTAGACATGTGCAATGGCACACAGCCAAGCTGGTGCCCTGGGGCACCGTTAACATTATTGGCACTTGGGCCTCACAGGACAATGGTAGCAACTTCCATATGGACTTTGTGGCAGCAGCAGCTAACTTACGTGCTCAGAATTATGGGATCCCACCGGCCAACCGTGTTCAGGTAACGCGGACCCTTAGGGTTTAGGCCTGGAGGTGAGTATCAAATCCTAGCTATACCTTGGGCCTTTCCTGACCTTGGCAGAGCATGAGAATCATGGGCCAGATTATTCCAGCCATTGCCACCACTACAGCAGCTGTGGCAGGCCTGATGGGCCTGGAGCTGTACAAGGTGGTGGACAGCCCACGGCCCCTTGGTGCATTTCGCCACAGCTATCTGCAACTGGCTGAAAACATGTTTAGCCGCTGGGTACCTCCTGCTCCAGACAGCCACACGGTGAGTCCTTGATACCCCACCTACACCAGACCCAGGTTTTCCCTACACCTTCCCAGACAAGCAGACAGCTCCTACTCTGGTTAAGAACCAGACTCTGGGGGAGTCCTCAAGACTCCCTCCAGCCCGCTTCCTGCTGCAAAGCCAGGCTGGGACCTGTCAGACACAGGAAGCAGCCGTCAGCCACCCCCACCCCCACCCCTCTGCTGCCTGGGGTCTGGGGGAGCTGCAGCTTTAACTCATTAGTGGAGCCAGACATTTCCCACAGCCCCCTCCTTCCCAATAGTGGTCGGGAGGGGGGACTAAGGCATTAGCCCCAAACAGAGCCTAACCTCTGCCTGTAGAGCTGGGGGATCCTGGCCACCCTCTCCGAGCTGAATAAAAGGGCACTGAGCAGACCACCATGGGTGTGGAGTTTGAAGCCCCGTGCATATGTGTGCATACGTGTCACAGGTGTGAGGGCAGTGGGGTCTGGGATCCCTGGCTCAGTGGTGTGTGGGCATGGAGGGGGTAAGCTCACACATCTGTGTGCCAGATGGGAGTGCTTGCTTCTCCTTCCATGTGGGTTTGCATGGGTCTGGATGTAAGGACACATGCCAGTGTTCCCGGGTTTGTGTGCATGTGTGTTTCCTCAAGTGCAGGGTGGTGAATATCCCTGGCTGTGTGCCCAGGTTCTATAACAGTTGGCATTTCCTTGGGGCTCAGGAGAGGGGTAGAGAGAGTACTCTCACTGGGGAAGAGGAGAAAGGTTATGGGCCAGCACTGGGCTTTTGGTGATCAGCCCTGGGGTCCCTCAGGCCACAACACAGAGTCCCTTTGTGAGGGGCCCAGCCCCTAGCTAGCACACAAGCTGCCTTTGTCCATGGTAGAGGGGGAAGGGAAGGGTCCCCCATCTCTCTGACCTCATCTCAGCTTGACTGTGTATTTAGGGGGGGCAGTATCTTGGCCTCTGGCAGCCTGCCACCCTTCTCCCTTTTACTCCAGGCACCAAAACCCCAATACTATTGAAATAAAGAAGAAAAGGGGTACAGGAACAGGATATGTTCTTGTCAAAATCTCTGGGCCAGTGTGGCCCTGATAGTCACTGTGCCTTGTGCCCCTATGTGCCCATGAGTAGTCCAGAATCCTGGCAGTACAGGATGAGGGGACAGGATGTACCCCCCAACCCTCAGTCTTGCATTTGAGGAACAAGCAGATTTATCAGAGACTGCAGCGCCCTGCTCTAGCTTCCTCAGGAAGCACCACCCCCTACACACACACACACACACACACACACACACACACACACGCACGCGCGCGCGCGCACACACACACAACTAGCCTGTGTGATGGATAGCCTGTTTCCCTGTGCAGGGCCCCATAGCCTCATTTCCTGTGCTGGCCCCAGCGTGGGCATGAGGGTGCTGAGACTCTGGGCCTAGAGCCCACCTTCTACCCCCACCCCTGACTTTTTCTTCCTGCCCAGAGTCCAGCTCCTCCCCTAGAAGAGTGGCCATCAACTGCTAGTAACTGGGGTAGGGGGAGGGTATGCATGTGAGAAGTTTCTCACTCCTCCTCACTACTCCCTCCCAGTTTCAAAACCTGAGGTGGACCTCTTGGCACCGTCTGAAGGTGCCTGCTGGGCAGCCCGAGAGGACCTTGGAGTCATTGCTGGCCTATCTCCAGGTGTGCCCCACTCCTGCCCTACCCCCAAGCCTGGCCCAGCCTGGCCCAGCCGGCACCTGACCTGTTTGTCTCTCAAGGAACAACACAAGCTGAAGGTGAGGATGCTGCTGTATGGCCCAGCCGTGCTCTATTCAGTAGGGTGGTCACCTGAAAAACAGGCCCAGCATCTGCCCCTCAGGTGAGCTCACACCTGGGGATAGTCAGGCCTCCTCCTATCCTGGAGATGAGAGGTGGGAGACATGCAGACTTTCCTCACCTCAACCCCATTCCGGCCCCCTCACACCTTCCTGAAGTTTTCTTTTGCCAAATGGAGCCAGCAAATGGACTGTGGGTGGGGCAAGGGCCAAGAGCCTGAGAAGGGCCTCCAGGAGTTGCTGTTTGGCTCCTCCATACCCTGCTCAGCCCCCCTTTCACAGCCTCTCCCTAGGGACTCGCAGTTTCCTGCCTCCTGGCCTCCCAGTCAGCAGCTCCTAAAATAGTTTCAGATGTTTCCTGTCTTGAGCTGCTCCTGCTCCTGGCTGGGGCTCCTTATAGCCCATCAGCACCCTCTGGTCCGTGCCGAGTGACTCTCTGTCCACCACTGCTAACCTACCTCATCTCCCCCACTTTATCCCCTTCCCCCCATGCCACCAGGGTGACGGAACTGGTGCAGCAGATGACAGGCCAGGTGCCTGCGCCTGGGCAGCGGGTGCTGAAACTGGAGCTCAGTTGTGAGGGTGAGGAGGAGGACACTGCCTTCCCACCCCTGCATTATGAACTATGACGGCAACGCCACCACCCAGCCCTATCAAGTCTAGCATCTGAGCCCACTAAAGAGGCACTCAATAAATGCCCGCTGGAGCAGAGTACGTGGAGAGGATGGGTGGTGAAACATGGGGTAATAAAGTACATGGGATGGGACGTGGGCGTGAGGGACCCCTCCAGGGAGGGAAAAGGCTCTTGAGATGTGCCTGCCTGGCTTGGCTTGTGCCTTGCATGAGCTGGGCTGCCTCCTGGAGTTTCAGGGATATGGAACCAGGACAGTCCAGAAAAAGGCCTTTATTGTGCCAGGCTGGAGGGCAGGGTCAGAGGTAGCTGACAACGTCATTGCAGATGATGGGTTGGCGACTGCGGCAGTTCATGAGAGCGGCAAAGCGGGAGACGTCTGCAGGCAGTTCAGGTTCCGGGCGAGGTGGGCATGACAGTCGCTTTCCTGCCATGGCTGCCCGCCGTGCCCTGGCCAGCTGGCGCCGCAGCTGCTCAGAGAGTCCATGCAGGAACTGAGGGGGCCGAGCACGGATGCGGGGCCCACCCCCGCTCTCCCCCTCCCCCGCTGCCTCAGGCAGCTCCATCCAGTTGTGTACCAAGTCAGCAAAGCAATTGTCCCCCAGCACTAGGGGCTGGCGACTGCGTCCTCTGCTCAGCAGGGCTGCTGTCCAGTCCTCAGCTTCCAGCCCCCGCCAGTGCTCCAGGCAGGCATCTGGGGTAGACCTGGGCCGTGGTCGGTGGGCAGGTGGTACACTGGTCACAGGGGCCCCACTGGGCAGGGGGATGCCACTGGCCAAGAGGTGCTGTCTGTGGGGGTGCCGTGCTGGGGGTACTGGTTGTTGGGGTGTGGGAGGCTCCTCCTCTCTCCATGTGCTGCCTGATACCTCCGAGAAGCCAGAGTCCCAGTCCAGGGCATGTTCCCTGGATCTCGCCAAGGCCACACTCCTGTCTCTGGTTACCACAGCTTCCTCCTCTTCCTCTGCACAGCAGCTAGAGTCCTCTTCCAAGGCATCTGAAGCCCTGAGCCGGTGGTTGCGGAGCCTCACAGTTGGGCCGGATTTGGGGGGTGTTGGTAGAGGGCCAGGCATCGGGGGCGAGCCTGTGTCCCGGCCACACAGCTGTAGAAGAGAAGCAAAGGTCCGAGGGGCAGGTCTCATCACTCCTGTTGCCTGGACAGCCCAATTCCAGAACAGAAGGCCTAAGAGACCTGGATAGGCCTGCAGACCTGGGCAGCAAGGCCTGGAGTGGGCGCAGAGGCTACATGGGGGCACTGGCACACGAGGTTCGTGTGGCTCACATCAGCCGACCTGGTGGCAGTCCCGGCAGGCTGCAGCACGCTGAGTTGGGCAAGTCGGCACCCGCCACCAGGGCGGGAGGCAGGGTTGCGGGCCTGCATGGGGAAGTAGTTCTTACTCAGAGCTGGGGGTGGAGGGGGAGTATCCCGTGCTTCTGGGGAGTTCAGCTCCCCAAAGCCCACATTGTCTTTCGGAGCACAGAGTACTAGGTGAAGGAGAGAGGAAGGCCGTACAGACTAACCTGGGGTAGGGGAAATCCTTAGCGGCACCAACTCCTCTTTAGACACGGTCACCCCCTGCTCCACCCGCAAAGAAACTTCTCCCCCCTAACTTTCCATGCAGCCCCGGTAGGTAGCAAGGCCAGCTGGGCGGTTGTTACTTGATGCCCAACTCAGTTCCCAACCGTCCGAAACCCGACTCGGGCCATCTGGGCCATCTGCGCCACCCCACCCCCATCCGCCTTACACGGGCGTTGGGAACAGATCCCCAACAAAGAGGGCACAGATCCCCAACCATGCGTCGTCGGAGCCGAACGGCAGGGCACCCGAGCATCCCATACACATCTTCCCAAGTTGTACCCGCTCCCAAGCCTCACCAGTTCCCAGCGAAGCTGGCCCAGGAAGCTGTCAAGCCGAGCGCTGTGCATGCCCGTGCCGGAACCCCGCCAGGCCTGCCAGTTCCTCCTCAAACTTCAGAGGGAGCAGCGCCGAGAGGGCCCCGCGGGCCGGCCAGCGGCGCCCTCGCCCTCCACCCAACTCCTCGGCTCCTCGCTCTCCGTAGCTCCCATCGCCGCCCCAACATCTGGCAGGAGCGCCCCGCCCCTGAAGCAGCAACCAATGGGGCCTAGGCGGAGCTAAAGTGACCCCGCCCCGCGGGCTGGCTCCAGGGTGGAAAGGCTGGACGCCCACTCCTCGACGCCCACTCCCACGACGCGCCAGCCCTGGTGGGTGGGGCGGCACTGTATTTGAAAGTTGGGCGAGGCCGGGTCCGGGACTCCCCGACTCCCCGACTCCCCGGGAAGTGAAGCTGCACGACCCGGGACAGCTCGCTTCCCGGTTTTCCCTGGGTAGATGTGCGGTCCCTCCGGCACCAGCCGCGTTAGTGCGCGGGAGAGCGCCCCTAGTCGCGGGGCCGGATAGTACGATGGCCCATTTGGGGCTCGCTTTCGGAGCCAGCCTCCACAATCCCTGGAAGTGATGGGTGGGGTTCGGCTCTTCTGAGGACTCCGGGAGCGCCGGACCTCGCGGGAGCACTGGGGGGGGCCCTCGATTGCCTTAGGGCCGAGCTAGGCTGGGCCGCCCTCTAGTGGGGTACGGCAGGTTAGCTGCGACCCCGCGACCACCCCGAAGCCTTCTGCTGCGGTTAACACGTGCACTCTGAGTGAAGGGGATGAGAGCGGCGCTCTCTGGCCAGAAAGTTCAGAGCCTGTTCACAGGCCTCTCCAAGATGGGAAGCTACGTTCAAGGATACTGTCTTAACTAAATTACCTGGATTAAGGAATGAGGGCCACGGACTAGCTTGGGAGAGGGCATCCTCGGAGGAGGTGGCAGTCTGTACAAGATCTGGATGAGCCATCATGGGAGATGAAGAGGTGCATTCTAGGTGGAGGGCTTAGCCAGGAAAAAGCCGCAGGGGATAGGAGCTGAATGGGGTTTAACAGCAAGATCCAGATGTCAGTGATGGTGTTAGCTGGCGGAGTAACTATACTTAGAAAGGAATAAGGGGTTTTGTTCTAATTCAGTGGGGAACACTGAGAGGTTTTTGAGCAGGGAGTGATCTGTGAGGGCTCCTGTTTAGATAATTCCAGCTGCTTTGGGAAAAACACTCTGTAGTCAGAGTGAAGGCCTGCCTCAGCAATGGAGGGGTGAGACTGGACCTGCGTGGGGCAGATGCATGGAGGGGTATGTTTTAGAGCTACAATCAAGTTTTACTAATGCATGAGTAGGGGTAGGAAAAGAGGAACATCAAACACAGTTGCTAGATTTCTAACATGAGTGACTGGTCAGGTGGAGTTGCCATGAATTATTACAAGACTGAAGAGTGGGTTTAGGGAAGCAAATAAAACGGCCATTTGTTGACATATGACCCTTGAGATTAACTATCCAAGAGGAGGTTCGGGATCAGCTGATCTGGAGCTGATTGGTAGACAATCTGGTAGACAGATTGGCACTGAGATGTTGAATCTGGGAGGCAAAGCAAGTGTGGGGGGTATTTAAGACTAGGAGCCTGGAGAGAATGAGGGTGACGAATTTAGACAGAGGAGGGTAACAGTCCAGATTGAGGCCTGGAACACTCCACCTGGTGGTTAGAGTGGAAGTAGAGTGGTTGGAGGGAAGATAAAACCCAGTCAGCAAAGGAAGCTAAGCAAGAGCAGCCATGGAAGTTAGAGAAACCTCAGAGTGTGGGTACTCAGGAGCCCAGGGGAGCCAGGATCAGGGGCTGCCTGGGAAATGTGATTGGGGAACAAATTGCTGAGTTCAGCAATACGCCAAGTTCTCTGAGGACACTAACAAGAATGTATTCATGGAAAGAGGGTCAAGCTTGGGGCCTCCCTGGTGGCGCAGGGGTTGAGCCTCAGCACTATGACTGCTGAGGCCTGAGCTCCTTCCATTTCAGCCAAAGAGCTAACCCACATATGGGGGGGGAGGGCAGCAAACCTCCCCTATCTTGCCTGCTGCTCCCCTCAGCAGTGTATTTCAGTGGATCCTCCTATTCTGCTCCCCACTCTGTCTCTGGCATGGGAGACACTCCCCTCCCCCTGCATTTCTGGCCTACACCTTGTATGCCTAAATAAATTAATTAATCTTAAATAAAAGAAAAGAGAGACAAGCTTGACTGTTATGAGTAGATGAGAGAGTGTGAGGTGAAGAACTGGAGAGAGCAAGACTAGGCATTTATAAAATTGACAGAAACATAATACAACGAATGGAAAAATCTTAAAGTCACATTCAATAGATGTTAAAATCTATACAAATTTATGCAACTGTAATCCAGATTAAGATGTAGAACATCCTTAGCCACTCCAGGAAGTTACTTTGTGGACCCTCCAGTTAACACCCTCCAAAATAACAACTTTTGATTTCTGTCACCAAGGACTCCTTTTGCTTCTTGGATGTAGGCAAATTTTAAGAGATTTTGTTGATGGTTGGGCTCAGATAATATCCTAATTGGTGTGGGTATGGTGTGTGTATAAATCCTTGACCCAATTTTTCCTATGTGCTCTGCCTGACCTGTCTCTAAGGACTGTGTAAACAAGAACTCCCTGAGTCTTAGTTTCCATATCAGAAGCTTCACCAATTTTACAGTTCCTTTGGGATGTGGTATTAAATGGGGATATTCATTCGGAGCAATGTAAAAATAAGGTTTCTTGGTTCTTTTGATGCTTGGTTAGGGTCTAGAGTTCAGTTACCAGGGATGGGCGGAGTTGGAACCTGGGATGTCCAGGAGTCCCGTCTGCTCAGTTGTGTTTGAACAACTGACCTGGCAACCGGGTGAGCCCGACAAACACACTTGTTCAGGAGCCTTCTCTGCTGTCGGTGTCTACAGAGCACTATGCCGCTGCTCAGGTCCCTGGCACTTCTTGCTTTGCTTGTCTCTGGTGAGGAGTTGGTGGGTGGGGGAACCCTACTTCTCACCCACCCTGCCTGTGGAGTCCTGATATTTTCAGATACCATGGAGGGCAGGGAAAGCTAGGGAAGGGCAAGAATCCGAACCCCAACCCTATTCCTTATACTGGGATAAGTCCTTAACGACTAAATCTTCATTCCCAGACTGTGAAATGAACTGCTTGTGTTTGGATGTGAGGGATGAGGAAGACTTTTGTCTGCTTGGCCCTGGCCAGGCCCTGATGCAAGGGCAGAATTATGTTCAGGTGTGTGGTTCCTTGAGCACGGGAGCCTTCTGCCTGAATCATCTCTCGATAACAGACCTCTGCTGTCTGCCCTGGTTCATAAACATCTCTGAGAGCGAGAGGCCTGGAGCCATCCTTCAGACCTTCTCCTTCAACTGCTCCTCTTACACGCCCACTCTGGAGCTGCTCCATGTGCAGCCACCTACCACCTTCTTCAACCCACCCAGCCTAGCCAGGTGGCAGGGGAGGTACTTGGCCAAGGTAGGGGCTTGGGCACACAGGGGGCTATGGGAGGACAAGGGAGGGTTCTAAATTCACAAAACCAGAAGTGGGGTTTAGGGGATAGAGAGCCTAGGCCCCACATGGCACTGCCCATCTGCCACAGGTGACCTTGAGCAGCTCAGCACATCTGGATGCCTTGGAGGTGAATCACTACAAGTTGCAGCTGCGGTACACGTGTGGTAACTATGTGACAGATGGACTGCTCTCTGTGGATGTGCAGCAGGACCCTAGCCGTGTCCAGTGTGGCCGATTTGCCAGTCCAGGTAAGGGTAGGCAGGGGGTAGGTAGACATGACCTGAACAGAGCCTCACTGACCTCCACTTTGGCCAGCTGGTGAAGTCATTCAGGTGCCAGAGACAGTCACACCTGGGGCCCGGCTGTATACTCTGCTTCTGCCAGGCCTGGAACTCCAGGGAGCCCAGGTGAGCCCAGTACACGAGCCATGGGAGGTAGGATGGAGTGGGGAGCATGGGGAGACCATGCCTCACTGCCCAAGCCCAGACTGCAGAGGAGCCCTCCAGGGTAGCACTGAGCCTCTAAATAATGCCTGTTCTTGGAAAGAGCTACTGAGGGTTGCCCACTGCTGATGACCACAGCTCTTCGTAAGGGGCCGAGTTCTTCCAAGTATTCCTGTGTGTTGAATTCTCCATGTAAATTCTGTATCCCTTTTGTAATACTAATAATAAGCAGCAGAAGAGGGAAAATATAGCTTTAAAAGCAAAATAATTAGTTTAAAAGCAGAAGGGCTGTGACTGAGTACCAGGGATCAGAGCTAGAGGTCGGAGAACCCAGGCTAGGGTAAACATCACTTGTGGGAGATGGGCAAGTTGCGATGGTCAGATACTTGCTGGATTGTGGGGAATTCTGACAGGAATGCTTAGGGTACTAGGGGCTGGGGACAAGAACCCTAGCATCTCTATCCTGTCAGATCAAAATCACCAGTGCCCAGGACCCTCCATATTTCCCTGGACCGTTCTTCATTGATGGGCTCGGTTGGCTGCGGGCACCACCCCAGGGCCTCAAAGGCCAGGTTCAAAAGGTGAGCACGACTTGGGACCTTGGGATGTCTATGGTTTGGGCAGTTACCACCTCTTGGAGGTTTATTTTTTCATGGCCTCCTCTACCTCTTCAAATATCTGCCACTCCCAGACAGTTTACACCTTGCACCAGCTGCCCTGACCGTCCTAGCACCTCCACTGGTCCTCTGCTGGGCTGTGGAGTTGCAGGAAGAAGAGGGACCCCCAACTTTGGGGATTTGTGGTGACTCAAATAGAAACGAAGGTTTTTACAGCAGTCACTTCTGGGAGAAGTGCTCAGAGCAGTCTGAGAGGAGGTTGGAAAGGTTCCTTTTTTTTTTTTGGTTAAGATTTGTTATTTATGCATACAAAAGCTGAGGTATAGGCCAGAGGCATTGGTGGGGGTGAGAGGATGAGAGGAATCCCCAGAGACAGAGTGGGAGCAGAACAGGCAGACTGACTGAAATATACTGCTGAGGGGAGCAGCAGACAAGATAGGAGTGTCTGCTGTGCCATGTGGGTCACCTCCCTGGCTGGGGATCGAACTCATATTGCAGTGGCTGCAGATAGCGTCATGGTGCTTAGACTTAACCCCTGTACCATTAGAGAGGCCCTGAAGTTCCTTTTTTTAAAACTTCCCATTTAAAAACAGAAAAAAACAAACAAACAAAAAAAAAAACCCACAACTGCCTAGGCTCTGTGACTGGCTCTTAGCAATTCTAAGATGATAATTCACATTGTGAATGACTCAGGTATCACTATTTTTGTGGCTCTTTGCCTCCTAATAGAAAATTTTGTCCTCAAAGGAATGGGACTTTAAGGAATGCCTGTTGACAGAGAAGCAGATCATAAGGAAGAGTGAGCGTTGGGGTTTCTTGTGGCAGTCTTAGTGGGAATGCTTATTGAAAAGAGCACTGGGCCCAGTTATACAGGTAGACACACACTGTGACTCCCTTCCTGTTCCTTGTGCACCACAGGTCTTCCAGCTTCAGATCTTGGTGACATTTGGACAGAACAGAAGGTGCCAGGGGATGCTAACAGTGAAAGTTTTGCCTGCTCCTTCCAGCCAAATCTCCTTTCTGTAAGGTTGCACTACTCTGGAAATAGTGGGGAAAGCAGAGCCTAGGCCTAGGCTATTAGGAACAGGGGTAATATGAGGGCTACTGGATGTCCCTAGTTAGCTCCTACAGGAGGGGAGCCTGAGGGAAGGGGCCTGCTGACTGGGCCAGGAGGGTGGGAGCCAGAGCCAGTGCCCTTCTTTTTGTCCAGGGAGCAAGAGCAGAATATCACCATCCTGGAGGACCTGGCCCCAGGGAGTGAGGTAGTTCAGGTCCAGGCCCGGGGCTCTGATGTGCGCTATGAAATCCTCTCCCCAGTGCCTTGTCCACTCTTCTCTCTCGGACGCAGTAAGGAGTATGGAGGGGGAATATGGGAATGCCTCTGTGCTGGTCCAGAGGTGACTGGCCCTGCTTCCTGCCCAGCCTCCCATCCCAGTGGATCCAGTGGGAGGGCAAACCAGGAGGAGCTGGAGGCTGGGTAGAATTCTTGGTCCCCCACCTTCCCATCCTGTCCAGTTGATGGCATAGTCCGGACCACTGCACCCCTGGAGTTGGCACAGATGCCAGATGCAGCGGTCACTCGGCTGCTGGTCAAGGCCTACGAGCGGCTCCAGCCCTTGGCCAGTGTTGAGCTTGACCTTACTGTGAATGTACAATCAGTTAACCGCTGGTCCCCGCACTGCCTCCCAACTCTGCTGGTGTGAGTACATGGGAACTTTACACAGGTATTTGGGGTGAGAGCCATAGTTTGCACCCCAACTTGGACTCTGGTCTTCCCTCTGTTCCTAGGACTCAAATCCCAGAGACCACACCCGTGGGCACAGTGCTGAATATCTTCACGTGTTCTGACCCCGACGCTCCTGGCTCTACCCTTGACTATGAACTGTGGTTCCACACCCCTCTTGGATCTGCCAGCCTTTGTCTTCAAGATAGGGTTTTGGAGGTGCCTAGGCCCTGCTCCCAGACCTATGTGCAGGGTGCTTGGGATGGGAATGGGGAGTGGACCAAAGGTCTGTGGGGTGAAGATCCCATGGGCTTGGAGGTGATGGTAGCAGTCTACTTGCTTTGCAGTATGGACAACAGTGGGTCAGGGTGGGTTATTTGTGGATGCCTTGGCCTGCGGCAGCCCCATGTGGCACATGACTCTCTGAGGCCTGGGCTGGGCCTCACCTTCTTGCCTCTCTGGTCAGGTGAATGCCACACTTGACTGTGACAATCCTGGGCCCTGCTTGCAGCATGCTGCCTCCATCCTGGTACTTGACAATGGTCAGCCCCAGATGACCAGTGAGTGATCACATACAGGCCTGGACATTCAGAACAGGGCTGTTCTGTATTCTTCTCCCCACTCTCAGGACAGGGTCATCTCTCCTCCCTCAGAAGCCAGTAAGGTCTGATTGTCCACACTTTTCCCTAGACTGGGGCCTATCTCTCTTCTCTTAGATGCCCTCCCCACAACAAGGGAGGGGTATTGCTCTCCTTCCTTCCAGATACTCTCCCTCCTCAGACCCCAAGGGCAGGGCTGGGCATCCCAGACCAGCTCCTTGACTGTCAAATGGCCTCCAGCTGAGGTGCCAGTACTGGTGATGGTGACGCCTGTCAATGAGTTTGCCCCAGCCTGTGTCCCACGCACATTCCGGGTTCCAGAGGATGTAGAGCCCCACACCCTGCTGGGCTCTGTGGTGGGCACAGACATGGATTACCCCCACAACAGCATTGAGTACTACATCTCTGGCGGGTCTGCCACCTTCGCTATGGATCGCCTTAGTGGTACGCCCCACTCTAGCGCTGGGGTTGGTGGGTGAAGCCATGCTGACGCTGCAGGCTGAGTCTGTGGCTACCTCTTGTAGGGGAGATTTACCTCCTGAAGCCTTTGGACTATGAGCTGCAAAAGTTGTATAGGCTCACTGTCCTGCTGGTGGACCATGACCAAGACCAGGACCCCACCTATCACCGCTCAGGCTCCTGCAACATTGCCATTGAGGTTGAGGTAACTGACCCCCAGGACCTTGAAATCAGTTCAGGTCACCCTCTGGTATTCTGTTGTTCCACCCTATGTCCATTTTCCTCCGGTGACTGTTTAGATGGAGGCTGGGTCTCATTGTGGGAAATTTGGAGCCTGTTATCTGACACTTAACCTCTGGATTTGAGGGGAAGAGGCTGAGGGACTGGCTTGGGAGTTTGGAGAATGGGTGACCTGGCTGCCTTCCTGCAGGATGTGAATGACCACATGCCCAAGTGTGAGCCCCCGTTTCAGGAACTCACCATCTATACTCCCCTGGGCCATAGTGTGGAGGTGACCAAGGTGTCATGTCGGATCCCCCAGGAGCCACAGCGCCTGGCTTTTTCCTACAGTATTGTGAGAGGTGAGAGCTGAAGGGGCCAGCAGGCTGTTGGGGAGGGGCAGACCAAGGCCAGCAGTGGTCTTCTTCTTCTGCCACTTTGTTTTCAGGGAATACTCAGAGCCAATTCAGCCTGCAAGGCACTGTCCTGGTGTACAACAACCTCATGTTGAGGCCCTCCTGGCCAAAGCAACCCCATACTTATGAGTTGCTGATCCATGTGGCCGATGCAGGCCCCTTCACCTCCCATCTCAGTACCACAGCTACTGTCATTGTACATGTAGTTCCCGGGAGCACCAGCACAATGGCCACACGCACCCACAGAGACACAGTGAGTGAGGGGTGGGGACCATTGAGGAGTGGGGAGAAAGGATCTTGGAGGGTGTTGAGACCCAGTTTTCCAAGAGGAATATTAGGGGAAGGCATTTCTGAGGGATTCATTAGGTGCAAAAAGCCTGGCAATACAAAAGAACAAATCTGGGGTGTGGGTGGCGCAGCCATTGGAGGGGTTTGAAGGCAGGATGATCAGGGAATGTTGGCAGGGCAGTGGGGTATTAGTATGCATTCATCCATTTATAGACAAACATTTATAACATACACTTGGTTTCTACCTCATCTAACACAAAGTAGAAAACTAAATGTTACTGCATTTACTACATGGCTGCCCTGCCATTTACCCATTTCAGGAGCCTTCTATGATGACACCCCTGTTTGTGATGAACACAGAGACATTCTGGCAGCCAGAGCCTTGGTTTGTGGTGGTGTTGACAGTGACTGGTGCCCTGCTCCTCTTGGCTCTGGGCTGGCTCCTCAGCAGCTTCCTTCAGAGGTAGGGTCCCTACACCTGTGCTCCCTCCTCTAGACCCCATCTGTGATAAATGGTTTCATCCAATATTTAATGACAATGCTCAAGTTGGTGGGCAGACAAAGTAATACAAAGAAAGGCTGCTCTTCCCCCGGAGGTCATCAGGTTAAAGGCAGAGAGACACAGGGAAGGGGATATCTCCATTGCTGGTAGAGCCCAGTCTTGGAATGAAATGGGTATAGATGAAGCCCAGGGTTTGAGATTCTGAGCCTGTCATGCACTGGACATTTACTTTTATTCCTGACCCTTGCCTTCCACCTGAAACCTGACCTGCCCCTCAGTCCTGTGGGCATGTGATTGAATCCAAGGGAGATGACGCAAAATGTGAGCACAGCAGACAGACACTGGCTATCCCTGATATAAAGGGGAAGATAAGTGGTGCTGGCTCCTAAAGCTGGCAGACCTGCTGTCCTCACTGTTTGTTCTCTCCTCCTGGTCTTTTAGGTTCATCCAGGTGTTACAGACACCAAGCAAACCAGCCCAAGCTCAGCTACTAAACAGGTCAGCTTCCTTTGCATACTTCTATGTCTGGGAGTTGATCTCCTAAACTTTGGGTCTAGAGCCTTATCCTATATTCTTATGCCTACTTTTCCCCAGTGCAACTGAAGGGTCCATTGAAAGGCCCATTGTGGAGGAACCGAGGATGGAGATGTCCCAAGCACCCAAAAGTGTCATGAGCCTGGTATGTTGACCTACCATCCTGTGCAATGGGCACTGAGCCTACTAGAGTGCCCTTCTCCCAAGCCTATCCCTTCCCCCATTGATGGCTACCCCTGTGGGATGGAGGATGGAGACAGATGAGCTCCTGACAGGCCTCCCCTGAGGCAGGCCCCATTGCCTGCAACTCATTGAACCTTTTTATTCTTCCGTCAGCAGCATTTTGATGGCAGAGCACAGGACTCCAGTGAGTTCCCCTTTTACCAAACCATTTTCTACCTGGACCTACTTCCTCTCCTTACCCAATCTCAGTATCTCCTACCACCAGTCATCACTCTCTACTTTTTCTCTGAATGGGGTCTGTTCTCATCCCTACTCACTTTACAGTCAGTTTTTATCTGTGGGAACAGGAGGTGACACAGACCTGGTCTAATTCCTGCCTACTGGGGAAGAGGGTATGATGATGAGGTGGGAGCTCCCCACCCCGAATACTCCACTGTCACCAGAGTAATGTGCCATTGAGTTTAGGGGGAATGAGTGTCCCATTGGAGGAGTACTTGAGCCGGAACCTGGAGGACTTGCTAAGAAAGGAGGGAGGCGACAGCTTGGATCAAGGAGAAGAGGGTTACACCAAGAGTCCTAGAATGCCGTTCTTCTCCCTTTGCGAGGGAGACAGTTCTGCTGAGGCCAGCAATGCCCTGTTTCTTTCTTCTGCTCTTCTGAGCTTAGGTACAGGCAGAGACTACCTGTTCAACACATATACAGGAGCCCGGCGCTGGCTCTGAGGCCAAGAAACTGCTTCACTATGTCTGGAACTTCTTCAAGTGATCATGGGCTGTATTTTCAAGTTGATTAAATAATAAACAAAATTACAAACAGAAAAGTTCCAGATTTGTAACCTATGTGTGGGAGAAACTGTGAGATCTGTGCTTTCTTGTTCTCACTTGGAGAATGCCCTATTGTGGACACACTCTAGGGAGTAATGACTATTTTGTTTTTAAGAAGATGCTGTACAATGCTCTCACAATGACTTAGTTTCTGCACAGGTAAGAGGCTATTACCCTTGTCAGACTGAGGGGTCTCCAGTCAACCTGTCCCCTCACGTAGAAAGGGTGTACCTTTCTTTTTTCCGCGAAGAGGAGGTGGTTGTTTGGGGGTCCCAGCAACTTCAAGGCAGTTGCTGACTGTGTGTGTGGAAGTTTTCTTGGGAGGGATCTGGAGATTTTGCACTGGTGCAGACTTGATAACCCTATGGCATGGATGACCATGTAGGGATCAATGGTAGCCCCCTTCTAAGGGATTCTTCTCATTTTTTCCTGGTCTGTTTCTTCTGGTTCCTTGGCCCTTTTACCCTGCCTCAACTGAACTGAGTTGATGGAGGTAGACAAGTGGTCTATAGAAACCCACAAAAGGGCAGCTTCCTTGGGTGCACCGCTAGCCCAGTCTCCATACACAGTCTGGCATAAGGTCTCAGGTTGGTGCTAGTTCTGGATAGGTCTCTAAAGGACCTGCTTGGGGGAGGGGGGGCGTTTACATTTACAGGGGTATCCCCAGCTTCTTTCAGTCTTTTCCCTCCTAAGTCTGTGGACCTAAAAAGGTCTGAGGCACTGTAGGAACTCCTTTCCTGAGCCAGTTACTATGTGTGTGTGTGTGTGTGTGGAGGGGGGGTTTGAGAGGGATGTTTGGTTGTGTGCAGTGAAGAAGAGTGCCTAGTGTAGGAAAAGCATGTTACTCCTCGCTCCCAATAAAATGAAGGTGTTGGAACTGGCCTCAGGGACAGCAACCTGAGGCTAGGGTATTACTGGATAGTTACAGGCAGAAATTTCCTGGGCACTTAACCTGCTCTAAGGGCTCATTAACTTCATTTCTGAGACACTATTGTTCTCATTATACAGGTGGGGCAACCAAGATTCAAAGTTACAGAACTGGCTAGTCCCAGCACTTAATGTGGGCAAGGGATAACCCTATTTTCAGAACTCATGGTTGGCCTGAGGCAGGTCAGGGC
The DNA here is from genome assembly GCF_000260355.1 of Condylura cristata. Classification (NCBI taxonomy): domain Eukaryota; kingdom Metazoa; phylum Chordata; class Mammalia; order Eulipotyphla; family Talpidae; genus Condylura; species Condylura cristata. The sequence goes on from NW_004567105.1 coordinate 61,096,074, forward strand.
AATTCAGGGCAAGATTTTGATAAAGAAACTCAAGACAAGATGTCCTAGAATAGGAAGACAGTGTCTGCTATGCACAAGGTCTTGTGTTGGGGACTGAAGTCTGGACTGAAGGACAAATGTGGGCAGCAGGCCAGGCTGGGATTAGGAGGGCAGATCACAGCGCAGGGCTAGTGAGGGAAGCTGTTGAGATGGCGGCATTATATTATAAAGCCGGTAGAAGGAGGTAAGAGGCGGGAGGACTTAACTCCCAGAGGTGGGATGACCTTGGCTCAGGTCTTCCCCTCTACGCCTCAGTTTCCTCACCTGTGAACTGGGGACAACAACCCAGGGCGGGTGGCAAAAAAGCAAACAGAACTCAGCAAACAGTAACTAAGAGTGAGAGCTTCTGTGAGAAGAAGGGGTTCAGGATGCCAGGAGTGCACTTAGAGAGGCCAAGGGCGACACGGCCTCGGAACCGCCGGCAAACGCTCCACCACCAACAGCGAGAATGGCGCGCATGCGCTAAGCCGTGCCGTCACAGTCACGTGCCTAGGCGCGCAGCTTGGGCTTTGGGAGGCAGGTTCTGACTGACAAAGCAGCCGGCCTGTCAGCAAGAAGCACTCCCCGAGCTACGGGCAAAGAGGCTGTTGATTGGGGGTAAACTCAGCCGGGGGCGGGTTCTTTGCCGTCCTGGTTACTATGACGCCCGGCCCCCGCCCCCTCGGCTGGCCGCCATCTTGTTGTTGATCCGTACCCAGTGGGCAGCGCCGGGAGCTGGACCGAGCGGCCGCTGAGGGGCCGCTGCTGCGGGGCTCAGCCACCTGCGCTGCCTGCCAGGGGGCGGGCCGAAACCTGGAGGCCCGGGGGGCCCAGCTCCCGTTGGGAGCAGTGGGCGCCCGCTGCCTGGGCTGGGCCGGTGAGTGACAGGAGCCGGGCGAAAGACCGGCCTGGCGGGAGGCGGCGGGCGCGGGGTTGGAGCGGGCGCGTGCAGGGCCCGGGGCATTGACTGGGCATCGCTTGAGCACTGCTTGAGCATCCCGACTCGCATCCTGGAGCCTCCCAGAGGCTGGCGCTGAGGTGGGGAGGACCTTGAGCGGGGTGGATTTCTTGAGACCCGCACCCGAGGACCCTCTGGGTAGCGGGTATACTGGCTCCTCTGACCCACACCTTTGGTCACCGCTGACCTGCCGTACTAAAACGTGTCCAGTGCCAGCTTGATGCTTTTCGGGGCGTTCTCTTGCTTCTCGTTGTGTTGTGGGATGGACACGTACCTCTTTTTAAGATGTCACTAAAAGCGGGTGATTCTCAGACCGCTTGAGACGAGACTCAAGTCTAGACAAAACAAGCTAAAGCCCCCACGAACCAGGCAGGTCAGTGTCACGGCCCCCTGTGATTCTGCCTGGTGCCTGTCTTCTGTGCCCCTCGGAACCCACCGTTTGTTTCTTCCTGAAGGGCCTGGCTAAATGCTCTTGATACCCAAATTTTATTCTGGAACGTAATTTTTTGTTTGCTTTTTCAACCACCACTTTTTGGAGTTGTGGGAAGGTCTTCCTCTTGGACAATGGGGGTATTAAGGTGATGGCTTGGTTGATTTTTATCTCCGAATGAGCGTACCAGTTTAACCAGGAGACAAAGCAAATGTAGGAGCGTGTTAAAATCAGAAAAACAAAACTTTTTGTCGTTGTGAAATGGCCAGATTAACTTTGAACTGTACTAAATTATCTTCCCCATTGAAAACAGATGGGCAGAACCCTTTCCTGTGAGGATGGGGGGTAGGAGACCCCCCGGCAAGATATGCCGGTCTAGAAAGAGGTCGTAATGCTCCAAAAACATTTCTTTTTTCCGTGGATCCTTGCCTTGTCCACACAGGCTCCTTGTTGTGGTCATACAGAAAGCTTGCATGAGATGACAGAATTTAGGCACATGTACACATGTGTCAAGATGTCACCTCAGATTGTTTAATTTGAAAGAAACCATCACCTCTCTTTTGGAGAGCAGAAGCTGAAAGTGGAGGAGGTGGCCTGTTGCTGTTTGCCTTACTTGTGAGAAGAATAAGAAGTTGTTTGATCTTTAGTTGATTTCATTGTCCTGTCGTTTTTTGTATTTTGAATGAGGTTTGACCTTGGTAAGACCATTTCCTTGGGCAGTCCTTCACAAGAAAAGACTGTGGGTCTTAAAATATTCTCAATATTGTACCAGCTTAGCGCTTCTCTAGCTCTCCTCATTTGATTAACATTACAGAAAGTTAAGGCAATTACCAGGTTAAATTATTGCTGATATTTGTTAAAATAACCCTAAGTTAGACTCCTAATCTGTTTAGAATATCAGACTTCTTTGAAGTGTTAAAAAGGGTCAAAACACTTGACTTTTGCATAAAATTTTAGGAGGTTGAAGAGCCCTTTAAAGTCCATCCAGGGTCTAACCCTGTGTTTAGAACTGCTGCCCCAAGGAAATTATAGAATATCCAAGAACTTTCACTGCTTTTGTTTAATATTTTTACTACCTTGTGAACATTTGTGAGTAGTGGATGATGCTTGACTTAATGTAATATTACACAAAGGTATCTAATAGGAAAAGTATGCCTCACCATGCACATTGTTTACACAAAGTTACAGGAAGGCGGCATTACAAAGGAGTTTTGATGGGAGTACATTCACTTAGAAAATCTAAGGTTTTCTAAGCACTGGGCTTTTTAAGTGCAAATGAGTAAGAATATTGTTATAATAGCAGATTATTTATCCTAACTTTTGTTTTTATATAATTTATCGTAAATGTCAGTATTATTTGAGTAACAGACACACTTCATAAGCTATGGAAAATGAACACCAAAGTCAGAAACTGCTGCAGGCTTATGGTGTGAGAGATGATGTCCTAATGTGGCACTCAAGGCCCCAGCCTACTTCCAGGGCTACCCAATTGGTTTTGCTAAACATTATGTACTCATTCTATACAGATTCACTTTCCAGCTATCTGTATGGCTTTTGTCCCTTTTTGGTATACTCATCCTCAGCTCCACTTCTCTTTTCTCCAGAGTCCAACTCAGGTCCTTCCTACCTTAATGAAACACTCCCCAAACATTTCAACCCGTGGAAATACTTCAGTTCTTCTGAACTACTGTAGCATTATTACCGTAAACAAAAATTAAAAATGCCACATTTCAGGGAATTTCCCCCCCTAGGATAAGAGCTGTCTCCTTTGCTACAATACTATATCTTCTTGCACCTACAAGTAGATGAGGATTAAATATTTACAGAGATGTGCTAATTTGTCTGTGTGGCAAACACCTTCTGTAATAAGTAGGAAAGTGGAGGTAGTGGGCAAGAAGAAATGGGAAGTTGGTGGCCTTGACTCTCTAACCCCTGCCTGGCTGAAGTGCTTGCACTTTAGTGCCTTCTATCTCAGTGCTTCAGAACAGAGGCAGAACTTGCTCCGAGTGCAGAACCAAGCCCTGAAAACAGTAATTCTGGATCTTGTAAGGGTACCTGTGGTCCGCCTGCTTCCTGGCTAAAACGCCAGCTTTAATTCTTAGAAAAGTGTTGGGTCAATATAGCACTGGATGCTGAGATTCTTAGCCCCTCTTCTCAGCTGGGTCTTGGCCTCACTGTCACCTTGGACTGCTATAAACACATCGGTACTATTTGCTGCTACTTGTCCTCTTCCTAGTGCTGCCATGAAACTACGGAGCAGGGGTGGGCAGAGCTGTGGAAAGGCTGCACATTCTGTCTCTGACCTGGGGCAAAGGAGCAAGTCAGACGGACATTTTGTATGTGCCAGTGGAACCTTGATTTTGCCACATATTAAATCAAACTTTTCTTCCCCTACTACAGTAATAATGGATTCTGGGTAGGAAAAAGACTAAGATATAGAGACATCTTAGTTCTTTACAAAAGATTAGGACTTTCATGTTTGCAGTTTGGCTGAAGTTATAAGGAGGCATTACAAAGGAATTTTGATGGGAGTACTTTCACTTCAGCATTAAATCCCTGTTAGGGACTTTGTTTTGTTGAGTGCTTAGAAAATCTGCTGATCTTATCTCTAAAGGTTTTTATTTGTAGATGGGGGTTTAGCTCCTTTACTCCTGCTTCCTCATTTTATAAAAGGTACTCAGGCTAGGGGAGCAGGTCTAGGACTGTATTCCTTTTAAATCTTAAAAGATGATATCAGGGCCCTCCCTGGTGGCACAGCGGGTTAAAGCACAGCACTAAGAACCTTAAGCCACTTCTGCATGAGTTCATTCCCACCTGCCCCCCGAGGAGATCCACATGGCGGGGGCAGACCTCTCCTGACCCGCCCACTGCTCCCCTCAGCAGTGTACTTCATCCATCTGCCTGTTCTGCTCCCCACTCTGTCTCTGGTGAAGCCTCTCACCCTCCGCATCTCTGGCCTGTACCCCAGTTCTGCATGAATAAATAAATAAATCTTAAAAAAAAAAAGGTGATAATCAGTGAATAAGAGTACTTTGAGGTCCATAAAATCTGTGTGTATTGTGATAGAATGATCACTTATAAGCAATTTATAATTGAAGAATTAGCTGTTGATAAGTGTAGATGAGGATGTACAGAAATTGAAGCTCTCATGCACAGCTGGTGAGAATGTAAACTGATGCAGACACTTTATAACATAGCCTGACAATTCTTTAAATGGTTAAACATAACTGGATGTGACCGAGTAAGTCCACTTGTTATGTACCCAAGAGAAACGAAAACATGTCCCCACAAAATGGCACAGTAAGATGAATGTTTATAGCAGGATTATTCATAATAGTCTTTTTTTAAAAAGATTTATTTATTTATGCATACAGAACTGGAGTACAGGCCAGAGGTGCAGGGGTGGTGAGAAGATTCACCAGAGGCAGAGTGGGGAGCAGAACAGGCCAACTGATGACATACACTGCTGAGGGGAGCAGCAGGTGGGTCAGGAGAGGTCTGTCATGCCATGTGGATCACCTCCGGGATGGGGGTCGAACTCATGCTGAAGTGTTTAGCTTCTCAGTGTTATGCTTTAACCTGATGCGCCACCAGGGAGGACCTATTCATAATAGTCTTACGGGGGTGAACCCAAATGCCTGTCAGCTTATAAGGGATAAATACAAGGTGGTATATAAATACAGTGGGATATTACTTAGTCATAAAAAGGAATTAAATACTGATACTATGAAATGAAACATGCTAACAGAAAGAAGCCAGACACATATGAGACCTTTTATGCAGTGTTGGTTAAGTTAGCAGTTAAGTCAAATCTGTAGAGACAGGATGTAGGTTAGTGGTTCGTTAGGTCTTGGGATTGCTGAGAGAGGATAAGGGAGTGATAGCTAAAGGGTATGAGGTTTCTTTTGGAGATGATAAATGATCTAAAATTGTGATGGTTGCACATATCTTCAAATATATTAAAAACCATTGAATTATATACTTTAAATGGGTGTATTGTATGATACGTGAATTATCTTGCAACATTTATAAAAAAAATCTATCATATGAAGATAATATATGAGAAATAAAAGGAAAGAAAAACAAAGGATCACCTGTTACTTCACTGTTGTTTCAGTGCATAACCAGAATATCTTCCATGTACTTTATAACTTTTAATATAGGTAAGATATGCTATATATTCTTATTTATACCTTTTGCTATCAACAGTATATTAGAAATGTCTGGGTCAGGGCCCTCCCTGGTAGCTCAGTGGGTTAAAGTGCAGCACTACAAAGCTGGCCGCAACCCCTTCAGCACGAGTTCAATCCCTGGCCAGGGAGGTGACCCACATGGTGCCTCAGACCTCTCCTGCCTCACCTGCTGCTGCCCTCAGCAGTACTTCATCACTCTGCCTGTTCTGCTCCCGACTCTGTCTCTGGTGAATCCTCTCACCGCCCCTGCACCTCTAGCCTGTACTCCAGTTCTTGCATGCATAAATAAATCTTTAAAAAAAAATTTATCTGTATTGATAATGCCTTTATATCATGGGACAACTGGCAGTAAATTAGGAAGGACAGGTTTGCATGCATTGGGGAGTAGAAGGGGAGAAGTGTGAACTAGTAAGCACAGGCCCTATCTAATAGGTAACTACTATTCAATTTCAGCTAGTTGTTGCCAGATTGTGTGATTTGATTTTTTTAAGAAAAGAAAAATTTAGATTCTTAGTGAAATTTCTTGATTTTTAAATTTTGTTTGAATTAAGGTGATTTGAGCTACTTTTGGTTAAAGAAAACCCTTTGCAAAACAAATGCTGAAAAGTTTCAATTGCCTGATAATGCATGTTACAGCTAAGCTGGAACAAGGTGACACACTGCTTTCTTGTTTAAGCTCTAATACTGTAAACAAGTGTCCTTTTTGTGGTCTATTTAGTGCCAATTTTTTTATATTTTTGTGCTTTTTGATAGTGATTTTGCAGATTAAAATGGCTCCCAAGTATTTTGCTGAAGTCCTATCTAATCCCTTTTTTTAAAAAAAGATTTATTTTTATTAAGCATACCAAGACCTGGGTTGTAGGCCAGAGGAGAGCAGAACAGTGGATCTACTAAAATACATTGCTGAGGGGAGCAGAGGGCTAGACAGGAGAGGTCTGCTGTGCCATGTGGGTCAGCTCTCTGGCCTGGGATCTAACTCATGCTGCAATGGCTGGCAATAGTTTGATAGTGCTGAAACTTTAACCCCTGTGCCACCAGGAAGACCCAGTCCTGTCTAATCTTAAGCACAAGAAGGCTGTGATGTGCTCAATGAAAAAAATGTTAGAGAAGTTTTGCTCAGATATGAGTTGTAATTGCTTGAAAATTCAGCTTTGATAATGAGTGAACAATAAATATTAAGTAAAATGTCTTTAAGCAGACATATGCATAAAAGGTTAAATGTTAAATGTATGTAACTCTAGAAGGTTATATATTTGGGTGATGAAAACATGACCACAGGCTTACAGAAATTGAACCCTATATTTCCCCTAGGAGCAGTGACTCAGTATTTGTTAACTTAGTGTTAACAGTTGTATTATAGAACATTATTATGAATAACTAGAGCTGACTGTATAGTGTCTTGTGTCTATACAAATATGTAGGTTCCGTTTGCTCAATGAGTTGTTTTGAGTTTCATCCGTTTTGTTATCTTGCTTTTTACTGCTAACTGGTATTCTGACTTACGGCTGTGACTATTGGCTGATGAGCACTTAGGCGGTTTCTATTTTTTGGCTATTAGGGGTACACCTGCAGCAGTGTTCTTGTATAAATCTTTGTGTGTATATTTGTTTTCATTTCTCTTTCATTAACACCTAAGAGGAGTATTACTCTCACTCCCAGACTGCATCATAGGTACACTTTTAGGGAAATCATGTAAGTGTTCTGGGCCCAATTTTGTTGTTCTTCCTTCACATTCCTCAGCTCCAACCTTCATTTTTCTATTTTTCTGATCTGCCCATAGAATTTTAGATGTATTATTGCCTTTATAATAATACTTAACCCTCGTGGCCTTCTGAAGATGCACATCTTTGAACTGAAATTGTAAAATTCCTTAATGGGTCTTAGCAAGACGTATCAAGAAGCTGAGAGTGCATATTTGTGAAGTATCATGAATTACTTTTAAGTTTTAAAAGCACTTATATGTGATAAAAACAAAACCAAATTTTCTTTATAGATTTTAGTTTTCAAGTTGAAGATCATAGTTAGGGTTATATATATTGAATAGAACAAGTTTTTATTCTAGTCTTTATGCCACCAAAGATTATGATAAAACTTTCCTTCGGAAAAGTTCGGAAAACTGTTCGATAGTTCTTTTGACTGTTGAGCCATAAAAGCCAGGCAAGGGGCTTTATTTCTCCTCTCTGATCATCTTGAGCCCTTTGGTTCCCTCGACCAGTCTTATTGTGTATCCACTGAAAATTATGTGAGTGGCCCTGTCACAATGACAGCCTTGCTTGCTTTATTCCCACCTACATAAGTTATTTTGTTTTGTGCACTATTATTCAGTTTTTCCTTTTTAAAAGGAAAGTTAAGATTTTGTCTTAACAATTGTATAGCTTCTCAGCCGCCTTGCACTTAAGTTTAACTATCTTGTTAATTGAAGTAATGCTAGCTGGCTTGAAAGAGCATCTCTTGTGAGTTGGCTGGAGAGTGACAAGTAACTGCTTTAAATGGCAGCCCTCCTTGCTGCCTTATTGTTTAAGGAAACATTTTTAACTGTTCTCAGAAAACTTTCTCCTGACGATGGCTGAGGATGCTTGTTGTTAGTGCTCATCGTTTCCTGGGAAATGTGAAACCATCCAAGAATATATTAAACCACCCTTGAAAACACTGGCACTATATAATGTGAAGGTTCTAGGGTACTATACTATGTTTTCTTCAGATGGAGAGTTAAAGAATATTAGATATTTTTTAGAAGGTAGGGACTTTTTCAATTATAGATTATATTCAATTTTTGGTGGTGACTAAGATTAGAGAGACTAAGTGATTTTCTTAAGCGCTGCCTAATCCTGGAACTCTTCCTGTGTCTCTTTCTCACCCTGTGGCCTTGCTTTCCTGTGGTATGAAAAGACACATCAGGCATACTGTCGAAAGGTTTGGAGTTCCCAATTATTATATAAAGGCAGTCAATTTCCTGAGCAAATGAAGCTAAAGGTGTACTGCATAGATTACTAAAGTAGCTCAGTCTTGTACTGAGGGATGCCTTCCTCCCCAGACTAGACTAACAGATCTTGGAACTCTCCTATAAACCAGGCAAGGTGAATGCTGGTGTTTTACTTGCTAGCTATGGAACCTTACTTAGATAAGTCAGCTTACTTCTTTGTCTAATACTTTGTGTAATTTGGTTGACAAGATACTTATTCTCCGCACCTCAAGTTGTTGATCAAATAAAGAGAAAACTTGTCAAGTGGTTAATTCATGGCTTGGGTCAAGGCCATGTAGCATAGTAGATAATTCAGGCAACTGTAAGACATGCATAGGTAGTTTTGCTCTTTGATATTCTATATGAAAATTAAAGTAATTCTGTGGCATAGAAAATGAATGTTAAGCAGGTTCTTCTTTGTTTAAGAAGTTGTGTTACAAAACATGCGGTTATATTGGCTGTTACATGAAACGGCTGACTTTGGCCTCAGGGAGCCAGTTACTAAACTTGAGTAACTTTACAAAGTAGAGTATACTAGGCAGGGCTGTTTAGCTCATTTGGCATATTAATATCTCTTTTACAGTGTTGTCTTTTTATTGGTAGAATTGTAAATAAAGCAGAGATGTGGATTTTATGTAGGTAATGAAATTTCTCACTATTGATCTGTGCTACTTCACTTTTTCAACTGACTAAAACAACTGTCAGACTCCCTTTAGGAGACAGAACCCACACAATAATTTGAATAGGTAAAGTTTAATATAAAGAACTATTAACTATAGGGGTTGGTACAATGAGGGGTTGGTTGGTTGGTAAGAAATAGAGAAAACTCTAACAAGAAACAGCAGACATAGGTACCGTTACTGTCAGTGAGGCGGCTGCAAGCGCTCAGGGAAGACGCTCGCCCAGGGCTGTGACTTACCTTGTTGGAGGAGGAAGGATAGTCGTGCCTCACTCAGTGGCAGGGAAAGTCATTGTGGTAGATCATATTAGAAATAAACCTTTCAGAACCTGCTGGAAAATCTATCCTCTAAAATGCTAGAGAAAGTCACTTATGGAGAAACGTGTTGCTGGTAGCACTCTGCCACAAACCTGCCTGAGTGAGGTGGCAGAGAAAGCTGCTGGCCACTGTGCCTTGCTCAGGTCAGCCACTCAGCAGTGGCTGGGCACTGGAGTGAGTTGACTGGTGGCAGGGCCTGATGAAAGAAGCATGTTAGAAGTAGGTAGAAAAATTTTTCCTCTTGCAGTCTCCAGTGTTCTCTACTGACAGAGTGCAACATCAGCTGGTAAAAGACAAATATTTAATGGATTCACTTCCATTTTTGTAGTGCAGCCAATGATATTGTAACTGATAAACTGTATTTGTCAGAGTCTACGGATAAGTATTTCTCAATAGAATAGTCTTGTTACACCTTATGTCTTATGTTTTATTTATGGTGGGGATTAATTTAAACTGCTCTTCTGTTCTAGCCAGTTAACTTCTGCTCTGAATTTTTTAATCATAGATTATTTTCTGTTAAAAAATTACACATAGGGCCCTCCCTGGTGGCGAGGCGGGTTAAAGCCCAGCACAAAGAAGCTGAAGCCACTTCCGCATGAGTTCGATCCCTGCTTGCCCTGGAGGAGATCCACATGGCGAGGCAGACCTCTCCTGACCCGCCCGCTGCTCCCCTCAGCAGTGTACTTCGTTGATCTGCCTGTTCTGTACCCCACTCTGTCTCTGGTGAATCCTCTCACCCTCCGCATCTCTGCCCTGTACCCCAGTTCTGTACGAATAAATGGGTGAATCTTTAAAAAAAAAATTAAAAAATAATTACATATATATGAAGTCATTATGTACCCCTGTGTAAAGCTTCTGTCACACAGTATAATGTTTTGGGAGTTTGTCCAAGCGGGTACCTGTATCAATAATCCATTTCTTTGTGTGTAGTATTTCTTTATATGAACATTTCAGTTTATCTGTCCTGTTGATGGACATTTGAGTTTTTTTCCAGTGTTTGATTTCTGAGTAGAACTTCTGTGAACTGTTTTGGGGGAACATATATTCATTTCTCTTGAGGGGAGTAGAATTGCTAGATCATGGGGTAGATAATATGTCTATATATAGATTTAAGAAACTTGTCATTTCCAAATGATTATACCAGTTAACATACCCACCAGTAATATAAGAGAGCCATGGTTCCAGATCCTTAGCAACATTTAGAGTGTTGTCAGTTTTTAAGTTTAGCCATTTTCATGAAAATGTAGTAATAATCTTATGTTGGAGTTTTTCTTTAAGATAGAGTGGACACATGCTATTATATTAGTGTCAGGTATATGACATAAGAACTTGACATTTGTATACAGTATATATTGTGAAGTGGTCACCACAGTACGTCTAGTTACTATCCATCACCACATAGTTATGAACTGTTTTTCTTGTGATGACAATTTTTAAGAACTATTCTTTTAGCAACTTTCAAACATACAATAGAATACTATTAGCTATAATTTTATGTTCTACATTATATCCTCATGACTCATTTATTTTATATTGAGGTTATTGTTTTAATTTACATTTACCTGATTACTAATGATGTTGAACACTTTTCCCTGTAATTAATAGTCATTTACACATCTTCCTTTGATAAATATTTTGCCCATTAAAAAAAGTTGAACTGTTAATTTTATTTTTCAGATTTAGCAACTTTAATAAATACAAATGGTATCTTAAAATGTATATATGCTATGTTTTGGACATTTTATTTTTAATTTTTTTCTTTTAATATTTTTATATATTTCACATCATTTTTCATTTTTGTACAATGTATGCCTTCTCCTCTCAGGGGTAGTCCCTGTAAAATTCCCACCATCCACTTACCCCTGCACCGTCACCATAGTCCCTTGTGCTCTTTTCTCCCCTGTTTTGATTCTTCTGTCTCCCGTTCTGTTGCAGATGTCTCTGATTTATAGTTGCTACTAATTTGTATTTATTTTTTAAAGATTTATTTATTTATGCACACGGAGCTGGGGTGCAGGCCAGAGGTGCAGGGATGGTGGGAGAATTCACCAGAGACAGAGTGGGGAGCAGAACAAGCCGACTGATGAAGTCCACTGCTGAGTGGAGCAGCAGGCGGGTCAGGAGAGGTCTGCCCTGCCATGTGGTCACCTCCGGGGCTGGGGTCGAATTCATGCTGAAGTGGCTTTAGCTTCTTAGTGCTGTGCTTTAACCTGTTGTACCACCAGGGAAGGCTGGCTGCTAATTAAAAAAAAAATTGTTATTGTTACTTTTTTCCTGATCCCTTATTTGGTTCTCCTACATTCTTCCAGGAAGTGAAACCATCTGATGCTTTTCTTTTACCTTCTAACTTATTTCACTGAGCATGATACCTTTTTCATTCTAGCTTTTTTCACTGAGCATGTTACTTCAAGTGGCATGACTATCTTTTTGATTTCTGAATAGTATTCCATTGTGCACACCACATCTTCTTGATCCAGTCATCTATTTTTGGGATTTGGATTGTTTCCCTATCTTACCTATTGTAAATAATGCTGCAGCAAACATGGGTGCAGGTCTCCTTTTCAATTAATGTTTTGTGTTCTTTGGGTAAATTCCTAGGAGTGAAATTGCTGGGTTATATAGTAGCTCATTTTTAGTAGTTAGAGGAACTTCCACACAGCTTTCCATAGTCGTTGGACCAGTTTGCATTCCCACCAGCAGTGTGTAGTAGAGGAACCATTAATTTTTTTAACATTAAGTTTTAAGAAATTTTTATATATTCTGGAAACCAGATGCATATTTGTGAATATTTTGTCTCAGTCCATGGAGACTTACCTATTTATTTTTCTTATTAGTATGTTTTAAAAGTAAGAAGTTTCTGGGCCCTCCCTGGTAGCGCAATGGGTTAAAGCACCACTCTCCGAAGCCACTACAGCACAAGTTCGATCCCTGGTCAGGGAGCTGACCCACAGGGTGTGGCAGATCTCTTCTGATCTCCCTGCTGCTCCTCTTAGCAGTGTTCTTTGTCAGTCTGCCTGTTCTGCTCCCCACTCTGGCTCTGGTGAATCCTCTCCATCCCTGCACCTCTGGCCTATACCCCAGTTCTGTATGCATACATAAGTAAATCTTTAAAAAAAATTTCAGTTGAAATGTGACACCAGAATTTAATTTCATGGTTACTGTTTTCAGTGTCTTATCTGAGGAAACCTTGCCTACCTCTTAAATGTTGACGATTTCTCCTATGTTTTCACCTAGAAGGCTTATAGTTTAGCTTTTTTTGTTAGGTCTCTGATCCACCTTGAATTCATTTTTGTATATTGTGTATGATTTCAGTTGAGGTTCATCTCCCACCCGCTCCATTCACCCATGTACATATCCTTTTTTTTTATTTTTAAATTGTCCAGAGGGCCTTCATTTTTTATTTTTTTAAAGATTTATTTATTTATTTATGCTTACAGAAGTGGAATACAGTTCAGAGACATGGGTCAGAGGGTTCATCAGAGAGAGAGTGGGGAGCAGAACAGGCAGATTGACAAAGTACACGGCCGAGGGGAGCAGTGGGCGGGTCAGGAGAGGTCTGCCGCGCCATGTGGGTCAGCTCCCTGCACAAGGAACGAACTCGTGCTGCAGTGGCTTTGGAGAGCTTCATAATGCAGTGCTTTACCCCGTTGCGCCATCAGGGAGAGCCCTATTTTTATTTTTGAAGATTTAAATTTATGCATCTAAGAACAGGCGTATAGGCCTGAGGTGTGTGTGGGGGTTGTATGTGAGAGAAGATTCACCAGGGACTGAGTGTGGAACAGAATAGGCAAATTGACTGAAATACACTACTGAAGGGAGCAGAGGGTGAGACAGAAGAGGTCTGCTGAGCCATGTGGGTTAAGCTCCTTGACTGGGGATTGAACTTATGCTGCAGTGGCTGCTAATAGCGTCATAGTGCTGAGACTTAACCCCTTGTATTACCAGGGAAAACCTTTCTAATATTTTAATTGTTCTCCCCACCCCACACCCCACCCAATATCTCATCCTGAAAAGTATGGTGAAAGAATGGTGTCAAATCTAACAGGAAAGGAGGTGAATTGGAATATTGAAGGATACACAACTTGTTATGGGATTGAGATTTGCTTCCAGGTTGAGTTGCATTGTTTTTCTCACCTATAGTTTCTGATTCCCAGAATCTTTGCGAGCTCTATTTGGTTAAACTGTTCAGTTCCTTGTCTCACATGAGGGTTAGGAAACTGTGGAGAAAATTTTAACCTGCTCCTAATGAGTGATGTTTCTTTGGAGATACTGTTATACTTAAGTTGGTGGATTATGTAGGTGAAAGTCCTCATTTATGTGGGACTGTGGGGTTTTTATGAGGTAGATAGAAGTGCTTTTCTAATATTTAAAAGTGCTTAAAAGTAGTAATTCTGGTGCTGTTATTTGAATATAGAACACAACTGGAATCTAATCTGCTTGAAGCAGTCAAATTCAAATTATATTTTGCGAGGCATTAAATAGTTCATTTAACTCTTTGTTTATAGGCTTTCCCTGCTCTCACCATCACTTTACGTATTGCTGATTGTCTGAATAACCTCTAATAAACTTTTTATCCAAGTGAAAGATATTTAGATATGTCATTGTGTGGCCCCAGTGATGTATGGCTCTAAATTTGAAGGCCTTCTGTTGAGTTAATATTCTAAAGTCTTGCATTGTTTTGTGAACCTCTGACTATGTAAGGAATTGTGTTATGTAGGCCTAAGAGAGACATCACAGGAGCGCAGGAAAGTTGGCTACCAAGAACATGGTCCTTGCAGGAGAGAGGAGAGCACCTGAGCTGGTCTCAACACCTGTGTGAGAGCAGCAACAGGTTATCTCAAAAGAGCAAAACTCAGTGTAGTTACATTTTGTTGAGGCATTTTACTTCACTTCCAACTGTAGCTTAACATAGTCCAGTATCAGTGTTTAAGGCATTTGAGCTATGGTTACAGTTTCAGATAATCTGTAGAGTAGTATATCATCAGAACATATAAGTCTGTGATTTACCACCAAAGGAAAAGTCCTTTAGATTTCAGCTGTATCTGATTTTTAGATACATGTTACCCTTAGGTACCTCTTAAAATAACACATTCAGTGATCTAATAAACTCCCTTTGGAATTCTGACAGTTTTGGGCTAGCATTGAGACAGCACAGAAAACACAACTATCTCGTGCTTGCATAATTCCTCTATTTGGAATTTTACCTATTTTAAGCTATTGACCATCTTTAATTGGTGGAGGGCTCTAAATGAGGCCCCTAAGTAATATGGAAAACTCAATACTGTCCCTAGAGGTTTGGCATCACCTTACTGTGTGTAGGGGATTCTATTTCCATGTTTTGACATTTTTTTTTTAAATTGTTTTGACTCTCTAATAGTAGGATACATGTGGATATCACTAGTCCAGCATAGCAGATCTATAACTGGAATGAGCTTTATTTATTTATTTCTAAAGATGTATTTATGCATACAGAACTGGATTATAGGCCAGAGGTGTGGGGGTGGGGTGAGAGGGTTCACTAGAGACAGAGTGGGGAGCAGAACATGCAGATGTACTGAAATACACTGCTGACAGGGAGCAGGGGGTGGGTCAGGAGAGGTCTGCCGCGCCATGTAGGCCTGCTCCCTGGCTGGGGTTGAACTCACGCTGCAGTGGCTGTGATAGCCTCATAGTGCTGTGCTTTTATCCTGTTGTGCCACCAGGGAGGGCCTGAGCTTTATTTATTAACCCAGAGTTATAGCTAATTAAAGTTTGGGTGAGTGACAAGAATTACTGCTTGTCTCTGTTCTGAAATAGAGCAGCTTTTATCCAAAAGATGTTATGGTGAGGATAGGAAAATCCCATGTAGGGAGGTATCCGTGTTAGTTACCTTAGGGTGTGTTCACTTTGCTTCAGTTATGTCAGCTTGGCCCCACTGTGCTCATCTTCTCTTTTAGTTGAGTTACACTAGGATGAAGGTGAAGAACTAAATTTAGCGGTCAGTCATGTTAGAGACTGGTGCTGTGAGAACAGTCGTGGTGCTGTCCCTTTGTACAAAGCATCTTACATTAGCCAACTTTGGGTCTTCAGTGGGATTAGTAGTATGAGGTAAGTCCATCAGCTCCCCATACCCTACGTTAGTATTTTTAGATTGTCTCATTTGAAGTGTTCTGGGGTTTTGCGTTTCTTTTAGAACCATTTCTTCTGATCTATATCTGTTACTAGATTTGACCAAGTTTAGATTCACTTGTAAATGTGTAGGCAGACTTACCTGATTTAGGTATGGTTCACCTGAACCGTTTAGTACCAGTGCAGGTATTTGTGTAGCTCCTTATTCAAGAATAATGTCATACAAATTGTGAACAGTGTTTCAAATGAGGAATGAGCAATCTCTGTGTTGGTTTTTTTTCCTTCTCATTTTGATTTCTTCTATATCACTTTGGACCTGTATTCTTAAAATTCTGTCCTTGAATCTGTGATTTTCCACTACAGTTCAGGTAGATGTTTTCAAAAGGATCTTTACTAAAATGTATGTGGGGAAACACAGATTTCTAATCTTAGAAGTCCAGTAAGAACAGGGCGCCCTTCCTGGTGGCACAATGGATTAAAGTGCAGCACCATGAAGCTCACTGCAAGTTCAATCCCTAGCCCCGGAGGTGATCCATGTGGCATGGCAGACCTCTCCTGACCTGCCTGCTGCTCCCCTCAGCAGTGTACTTCATCAGTTGGCGTGTTCTGCTCCCCGCTCTGTCTCTGCTGAATCCTCTCACTGCTCCTGCACCTCTGGCCTCTGCCCAGGTTCTGTAGCATAAATAAATAGATCTTTAAAAAGAAATTCAGTAAAAACAGGAAGGGTTCATAGGATTCTAGCTTCTTTCTGTGCCCTACATTACTTCTTTTCTAGCTGTCTCAGGCTTCCTGCCAAGTTTTCTTTCTTCCTTGCTCCCTGTTTGCTCTCAGCCTGGTGTCCCCAACTCCTGGGTAGGACCTGCTGTTCTAAATATTCCTCCATCTCTTTTCTGAAGACAAACAACAAAACAGGTTTAAAAGCCGTTACACCTTTTCCCCCTTCTTGTTTCAAACCTCTAGGATCGCTGGAGGCTTCTGTATACATTTCTGGTTTCTTAGATTAGGGCATGTGCCTGTCCCAGGCAGGCTCACTTGACAGGCTTACATACCTTGAGCACATTCCCTATATTTCCTTAGAAAAGAGGTTTGTGAATATCTGCTTGAAACAGTCCAAACTGCAGGCAGGAAAGATCTGTTCTCCTCCACTCTCTCTGTACTTGCGTCTAACATATCATATGGAAAAACAAGCGTGGACTTGAATTTAAAAAAAAGCCTTAGGTTCCCTTGGTTATATGCTTTAGAGACAAACATGCTTTTATGCTAGCTTTCTGTGATAATTTTCTTTGGTCCACAAATTAAAAGGTATTTCTGTAGCTTTCCTGTCAGAACCCATATTAGTTTATTTCTGAAACTAGTTTTCATCAGTTCCAGAGCTATGCCACCCAAACTTTGTGTGTTGTTTTTTTCTGTTAGAGTGACTTATCAATCCATTGTGGTTTTTTCCAATTAGGTAATTGCACAGTTTTCCCCTTGGATTTTATGAGAGTAAAAAACAAATGATGTTACAGAAATAATATCAGTTTTACTTAACATTCTTGATTTATCAACTTTAAATTTAATTATTAGAAAACTGAGTAAATTTCATATATATAGTTTTTTTTTCAAAGATTTATTTATTTGTGCATACAGAACTGGGGTGCAGGCCAGAGACTCAGGAGTGGCGAAAGACTTCACCAGAGACAGTGAGTGAGGAGCAGAACAGGCAGATCGACAAAGTACACTGCTGAGGGGAGCAGCGGGAGGGTCAGGAGAGGTCTGCCACACCATGTGATCACCTCCAGGGCAGGCAGGAATCGAACTCATGCGGAAGTGGCTGTAGATTCTCAGTGCTGTGCTTTAACCCGCTGCGCCACCAGGGAGGGCCAATTTCATATATTTTTTTAAGGGACATTAATATTTGTCATGATGCTTTTAGTGTTTAAGTAGATACATTTAATTTTTAGGAGTGGGAATAGATACATAGATTTTTATGAAATTTTGAGGAAATTTGCAAATATTCCTGTGTGTTTTGAAGGCACCAAGGATGTTTTATTTTTACTTTAGAGAGAGTGCATATAAAACACAAGTAGTTAATCTAAGCCTACAAAAATATGTTAACCACAGAATTTGGAATCCTACTCAAGTTTCTGTAGAACGGGCCTGCTTATCTGCATTTTCATTGTGTCTACCTGACTAAAGAACTTAGTGACCAGATATTATCCTGCTCTTGCTGTGGAGGTAGTGCTACTTTAGTTCTTAAAATAGGCTTGACCTCATTCACCACCATGTCTAATTGCAGCACTTATTAGCCAGGGCTTTTACTCTTTGTCACTTTCTAGGCTCACTGTGTTGTTGAATTAAAACAAACAATTTACATTGTGTCACTTAAGTTTGGTTAAGTTCTTTGATGTGGTTTATCCTTTACAATCAAGATTAACTGTATGTTTGCTTAATTTCCTCCTTCCTATTTCTCTTTTGTGTCATTAATGAAAAGTAATTCTTCCTTCATAGGCTGTCTTTTTTTTCCTTCCATATTTTGTTTAGTTGTTGCTCTTCTTGTGCAGGTACTCTTATTTCTTTCATATATCAAATCTTTCTGGAGTCAAACACAGAATTTTTGTGTTTCGTTTGTTTTTTGGAGGTCTAACTGATCGCAGATATACCTTTGTTTATCATAAAGCCTTGTTATCTCTTTGTTCTGGTTTTGGTAATCCTAGATTAAAAACCCTACAAAAATGAACAATATAAGCAAATAAAAATGTTTAATCAATAAAAAAGTGAACAGACACACTTGTCCCTCCATTAACATTTTCTCACATTGTGCGAACATCTTTTCTCATGTTTATCAGTCATCTGAGCCTCCTCTGTTTCCCCATTTTCTTTTTTTTCCCCCTATTTTTACTTACAGGAATTCTTCATATATTGTTCACTAATTTTTTGCTACATTATTGCAGATAATCAACTCCTTTTTTCACTTGTATTCTCTTAGAAAATAATTTTAATGTGGCTAGTGGTGAGAACACTAAGCATAAGGAATCTTTTGGGCTGGTAGAAATTTGAAAAAATTGGAACATGGTTCATAAATTTGCTAATACAATTGCATTGTACACTTAAAGTAAATATGTTTAGTGGTATGCCAATAAAATCTTAAAATTCTTTAATTAAAAAAAGATTCATTTATTTATGCATACAAGAACTGGGGTACAGGCCAGAGGTGCAGGGGATATGAGAGGATTCACCAGAGGCAGAGTGGGGAACAGAATAGGTGAATTGACTGAAATACAGTGCTGAGGGGAGCAGTGGACAAGACAGGAGAGGTCTGCTGTGGCCTGTGGGTTGGCTCCCTGCCTGGGGATTGACTGGTACTGCAGTGGCTGCCAGTAGCTTCATAGTGCTGTCTTAACCCCTTGAGCCACTAGGGAGGGCCCAAAACTATGTTTCTCCTTTTTTTTTTATTTTACAAAAGTTTATTTTTACATCATTTTGTACGTTTTTTTTTTTTCCCTTTTTTTTTTTTTCCATCTCAGTTGTAATCCCCGCGGGTTTCCCGTCACCAAGTCACCCATGTGCATTCACCATAATCCCGTGCATTTCCCTCTCCAACCCCCCCCCCCCGGTTGTTTTTGATCCCATTCCCCACTCCACCCCCGCAAAATGTCTCTGGTATATGGTTGTTCATTATTTTTGTTATTTTCTCGCCTGGTCCATTATACTCCTGCTATGAGTGAAACCATCCGGTATTTTTCTTTCTCTTTCTGGCTTATCTCACTAAGCATGATCTTTTCCAGCTCCATCCAAGTTGCTGCAAAAGATATGTGTTTCTCTTTTTGGTTGCTGAGTAATATTCCATTGTATATATGTACCACATCTTTTTTATCCAGTCATCTACTTTTGGGCATTTGGGCTGCTTCCACGTTTTTCCAATTGTAAATAAAGCAGCAATAAACATGGGGGTACAGGTATCTTTTTCAATCAATGTTTTTGTGTCTTTTGGGTAGATACCTAGGAGTGGGATTGCTGGGTCGTAGGAAATCTCCATGTTTAGCAGTTTGAGGAACCTCCAAACAGTTTTTCCATAGTGGTTGTACTAGTTTGCATTCCCACCAGCAGTGCAGGAGAGTTCCTTAAAACTATGTTTCTTTTAAGGTTTGCTCTTGTGAATCACAGTTGAGTCAGTTCTAAGGCAATTATTTGGATAGCTTTATTCCTGCTTCTGGGAGAGTAAATTTTTAGTTTGTCAGATTATTTTTTAATATCTTGGCAGAATCTCTGCCTTCAGGCACATGTCACATATTATCAAGCTACTTTTTTTTTTCATCTTGGGGCTAGAGGAGAGCATGTCCTTTGTCATTTGAATGAAGGACTTGCTCTTCAATTATTGGAAGTTTCTTTGTTGTCATCCGAAAACATTTGTTTACCATTTTATGTACACATTACGTTAATTAAAGAGTTGGATTTTGATATAATTATTACAGTTATTTCTGTCCTTTCTCTTAAGATAGTTTTGCTAAAAGTGACAGAAGACTCTTAATATACCTATTATTACATAACAAGATATCAAGCACAAGATTTTTTTTTGTCATTCTGTTCAGCTTGCTCACCATGTTCACATTGTTTTTAGTCTAGAGTCACAAGTCTTTCAAATATGACATCTAACATCATCATATCCTGAGGTAGAAGGGTGTTGTTTTTGTATTCTTTAAGAGGAAGTTATCTTTTCCCAGAAAACCCTTGGCCAAATTTCCCTCAAAACTCATTGGGCAATAGAAATTCATATGCCTTTTCCTAAATCAGCCACTTAAAAGAAACCAGTTCTGTTCAAAGTTCTTCCTTAGCTAGAATAAGTTTCACATGCCCTTGAGGTTTGACTACATGAACAAGACTGGGAACCTGTTAACAAAGACATAGAAGCTGCTAACATAATCTTTGCCCTCTCAGTCTGCTGTTTCCACTGTGGGCTTCAGTGCACATTGTACTTCAGGAGCAGCCTCTGGTTGTTTATAAAGAGGCAGAGCTGTCATTTCCATACCTCCGAGGCTGGACAGTAAATGAAGCAAGCCCAAGCCCTTCGCTTTCATCAGCAAACCTACAGGGTTAACAATTAGGTGTCTTAGCTTTTACAGGTGAGGAAATTTGAAGTTAAGTGAGTTATCCAAGTCCATCACCTTGTAAGCAGGTTTTCAGAGAGGTTAAAGGCACATTTCAGAGAGGTTGTGGGCACTTTTTCAGGTTCTAAGATATTAAAAAAGAAATGCCAACACCTGGGAGATCAGGTGTGAAGGAGGCAGTGTTAACACCAGACTCCCTGCTGTTGCTCAGGAACAGTGGACTAGCAGACAGCCTGGCCTGGGTGGCCATGCCATGCAGGTGGGCACCGTGGAGGGCAGTGGAAGAGGCAGAAACAAAACCACAGGGGTATTGGCTGGCGTTTTTCTGAGCGGAAGCCTTTTCATAGCTGAGCAGGTTAAGGCATACGGACTTGGCTGGCCATCCTGCCAGCCAAATCTCCTGATTTGAAAGTGGATTCCCAGGATCTCTTGCAGAACACAAGATGAGTTTATTTTACTGACAGGCGCTAATAAAACCTGGGGAAGTTTTGAAGTGGCCTGCTTGCTTACTTGTTTGTTTGTTTAGACCTACATATTTGTAGTCACTAGAGGATGTTATATCACCGGGGTTATTGGGACAATCAACAGTCTATGGCTAGGTTTAAAGGAAATCTAGAAGATGACCTAGTCAAACCAAGAAATGCATAGATTATGAATATAGGGACTGTGTCAGGGGCAGTTAGGCTAACAATCTGCGTTCTTTGACTTTGCTGTAAAGTACATTTAGTGTTGTCATTGAGGAAAAGCAAGGTGCAGGAGATGACCTCAACGCTGTAGCAGCCAGAACCACAATGAGCATGTTGTGTAAGTCTGCAGGCAGTCTTTGAGGGTAGCGCAAGGTGGCTTAGCAGGAGTAGCACTTACCAGCCTCTTCGCAGCAATAACTAGGAGCATACAAAAGGCTCCTTTCTCCAAGAGTCACTTTGAAGAATTTGCCAATTAATGAATGGAGGACACTTAAGCAATCATCCTAAATTAATCTGGAATTATTCTCTCTTCTACCTACAATTTGTAGTTTGAAAAATTGGAGATTATGATTTGCTGTAATGGAGATCATGGATGACTAACTAGGGCTGGTAGTCCTTTCAGCCACTAATGATGTTAGCCAAAATCTTTGGTGGCTGAATAACATGTTTCTCTTCTTTGGAGAAGATTGTGTCTCTGTTCTAATCCCGAATTAGAAAAGCACTAATTCCCAGAATTCAGGTCATGTTTGTTACCAGCACTGTATTACTATTTGTTCACTTACTCTGAAACTGTTGTCTTCTAGTCCCAGTAAAGAGGGAAAACAGGGAGGGGGGGAAAAACCAAAGCAAATTTAATAGAACGGTATGTGGTATATTTTACATGTTTATATCTAAGAAGATATTTGAAAAGTAAAAACAACATGACTTTATATATACCTATCATATGGAAACAGAATGTCAGAAGTATAGACTTTTTAAAAAAGATTGGTTCATTTATGCATACAAGAGCTAGGGTGTAGGCCAGAGGTGCTGGGGGTGAGAGGATTCACCGGAGACAGAGGGGAGCAGTGGGCAAGACAGGAGGTCTGCTGTGCCATGTGGGTCACCTTTCTGGCCGGGGATGGAATTCCTACTTCAGTGGCTGTGGATAGCTTCATAGTTGTGTGTCTTAACCCCTTGTGCCACCAGGAAGGCTTTCTAAATGTCTAGACTTTGGACTGGAGATTGGACTTCTGCCTTCCAGTTCTATAGAGGTTGGCATGAATCTCTCGAGTACAGGGAATGTTCATGTCTTTGACTTTCCTCCTCCCCAAATCCTCTGGAACACGTGGCACTGTTGACTCCTCTCCTTTCCTAGACATCCAGGCTAGAAAGTTTTGTATCCTGCTGGTGTTCCATCCAGAGTCAGAGTCAAGTCAGGGCAGGAGCCACCTGACAGTGTAAGAGCCCACAGCCACAGTGGGCACCTCCAGAGTTTTTGGAAAACTCTCCACCTGAGATGTATATATAATTTCCATATTAGGCTTTTTACTCACTGTGATCCTCTTCGTGGGATTCATTCCCATTGACCGTTTTTTGACCAGATGGAGATAAGACAGAATGAATTTGTGGTAGTGACAGTAAGTAATTAACAATAGTGATATATCACTGCAATCGACTTGGCAGAGGGTGCCCTAAAGTTGTATACCAAACTCAAGTTTGGAGAGAATGGAGTTTGGGGAATCTCCCTGGCATTAAGGACATACTGCAGTTTTACAGAGTAGTAAGCTTATGTTGCCCATTTTGCCCTTAACTGGGGTTCAGGGAAAAAAAGGGCTCTTGTAGATAAAACCATATTTAGAATATTCCATATTCTAAAAACATTTTTCTTTTTTATTCCCGATCTTCCAGTATAGTCTTGCCTACTGCACTCCTAGTTCTAAAAGTATACTCAGTATTAAGGAAGTTGCCAACTACTTTAACTTTCTTGCGAGAAAATTGAAATTACAGGAGGGTATTTAAATATATGGAGCTTTTCCTAGTATGAGTCAGAAAGGGAAACTGTCATGCTAGACTTGGTCATAAATTGATGGCTATAAATTTAAACTAGGAGAACTACAAAGCCTAAATTTCTTTGGGAAAAGCAAAACTTTTTTATATGATTCTATAACTCAGCAAAGAATGGGTTTCTTTGCCTGTTCATGGCACCTTCTGCAGAAAAGTTGGTATGGTAGTGCGACCTGATTGCTCCGGCAGAAAACCTCCTTTGGATCGGAGGCACTTCCTTACCAGTGCTGGCTTCTGTGAGAAGCCTGAACAGAGTGAATTTGTGTTTCCTTTTGTCCCCCACTCTTTGTTGAATGTGAAATAAACAGGATAGTTGCCTTCTTGATGGCTGTAACATACTGTAGCTCTAAAATCAAATCCTTTGGAGAACTTAGAAGGAATCTCAGAGTTAGAAAAGGAAGTGAATGTGGACTTTTGTGCATGAAAGGATGGATGGAGAAGACCAAAGTTGCACTGTTCAACCAAAATTTACCAGCTACCTCTCAAGCCCCTGGCAGTGGTGTACAGTATGCTGGGCAAACATGGAGTCTGTTCTTACCTGGGACTGTCGTTTTGTTAGCTCCAGGGAAACTAGCTTGCCAGGTGTTCTGATACCCCCTCCTCTTTTCTTCCTTCTGTAGGAAAGAAGAATAAGCAGACTAGACTCTGACCTTCGGCTTTCAGTCTGCCAGTCCGCCTGCCTAGCTCTCTCTTCGTGGCCCATGTGCTGCATCCTCTGCCCTCAGTGTGCAACTGGCCCCCAACGCAATGTGTGTTTGTCAAACCATGGAAGTGGGGCAGTATGGCAAGAACGCAAGTCGGGCCGGAGACCGGGGAGTCCTCCTGGAACCCTTCATCCACCAGGTGGGCGGACACAGCAGCATGATGCGCTACGACGACCATACCGTGTGCAAACCGCTCATCTCCCGGGAGCAGCGCTTCTACGAGTCCCTCCCTCCTGAAATGAAGGAGTTCACCCCTGAGTACAAAGGTCAGTCACTGCCAGTGTGGAGGCCTCGACTCAGTTTTCCTTGTCTTGTTTTCCCCCTGTGATGAGGTTGTACGTGTCTGTTGTCTCAAATCAGCTAAGTCGCTTTATTGAGCAAAATTATTAGAAGTTGAAGTCATCAGCAAGATCTTTGTATCTTGAGAATTGAATTCATCGATAATGTAAAATGGAGAAGGATTCACAAAATTAAGTCCCATTTGGTGGAGTGGATCATAGTGCTGTCAGGGCTTCCTGTTTTCTGGAATGCTTTAAGAGAGAAGTGGAGAGCATTTCTCTGGCCCCAGAGAAAGGAGGAAGAATTGGATGCTTTCCTTTCCAAACTGTTGAAGTAGCTGGCAGGAGGCTGTGTGGAGCCTGTGTCTTTGCGTGCTGAGAGTATGGATGGATGGTAAGAAATTAACAGAATGACTGGGGCCTGGCGGCCTTAACCAATGAAGGAGAAGGAATCTGTTTCAAAATACAATTGAGAGAGAATCCATGAATCGTCACTTTATTTTTTAAAGTGATTGTTTATCATGTATAAGTTTTTATTTTAGGTTTTCTGCTTTTTAAGCTTCTAAAACTCTGTGGGTTCAGTCATCCACTTCACCCCATACCATTCTTTTACTTAATGGGTCCTGTACTTAGAAGAATCAATCCATACTGGTGTTGACTTTTGCTGCTTATTTCACTTTTTAAAAATTTGTAGTAAAATATCTATAACAAAGGTTGACATTTTTATGTGCTAAGTAAGTACATTGGCATTGTTATATAACCCTTACCACTATTTCCAGAACTTTTTCATCACTTCAGACAACTGTACCCATTAAATGATAACTCCCGACTTGCCCCTCACCAGAACCACTGGTGACCTGTAATCTACTTTCTGTCTCTGCACATTTGTCAGTATTTTATATAAGTGGAATTGTAATTTTTGTCCTTTTGCATTTCCAAGGTTTGTGTTTGTAATTTTTCAAGGGTCATCTGTGTTGTAGCATCTGTTATAACTTTCTTTCTTCTTATGGCTGAACATTGGTCCTTTTTAAGTATATATGCCATATTCGTACATCCATTCATCTGTTGCTGGACACTTGGGTGGTATCCAGCTTTTGGCTACTAAAATGTTTCTGTGAATATTGGCTTGAAAGTATTTTGAAATCCCTGTTTTCATTTCTTTTGGTTATATACCTAGGAGCAGAATTGCTGAATCATATAGTAATTCTGTATTTTACCAATTTTAAAAAAGATTTATTTTATTTATTTATGCATAGGAGAGCTGGAGTGTTCTATTTCTGGTAGGCTAGAGGTGTGGGAGGATGAGAGGATTCACCAGAGACAGAGTGGGGACCAAAACAGGTGGATCTACTGAAACATGAAACAAACTGTTGGGGTGAGTAGCGGGAAGATAGGAGAGGTTTGCTGCGCCATGTAGGCCATCTCCCTAGCCCAGATCAAACTCATGCTGTAGTGGCTTGATAGCACTGAGCCTTTTTATTTTTTTGTTGTTTTTTTATCTAATAATTATTTTTACATCATTTTGTGGCTGAGCCTTTTTTTCTTTTTTAAGATTTATTTATTAATGCATACAGAACTGGGTGCAGGGGCAGTGAGAGGATTTACCAGAGACAGCGTGGGGAGCAAAACAGGCAGATCAATGAAGTACACTGCCAAAGGGAGCAGCAGGTGGGTCAGGAGAGGTCTGCTGCACCATGTGGGTCACCTCCGGGGCTGGGGACTGAACTTGCACTGAAGCAGCTGCGGCTAACTTGCAGTGCTGTACTTTAAGCCATTGTGCCACCAGGGAGGGCCCAGAACTGAGCCTTTAACAAACCCTGTGCCACCAGGGAAGCTCTTCTGTATTTTACTTTTAGAGGAACTGTCAAACTTTTTCGTAGTTTGACATTCTTACTAGCAGTATTTCTATTTGTGATTTTGTCTTTAACTATTATAACCATCCTACTGAGTATTATATCAGTGTGCTGTTGGTCATTTGTATATCTTTTCTGGAGAAATGTCTGTTGAAGTCCTTTCTGCTGTTCCAAATTGGATGGTTTGATTGCTATTTCAAACAGAATCA
The DNA here is from genome assembly GCF_000260355.1 of Condylura cristata. Taxonomy (NCBI): domain Eukaryota; kingdom Metazoa; phylum Chordata; class Mammalia; order Eulipotyphla; family Talpidae; genus Condylura; species Condylura cristata. The sequence continues at coordinate 61,122,384 of NW_004567105.1, forward strand.
GAAGAATACTGGATTTGGAGGAATACATAGTCAGTCATAGGCTACAAAATAAAAGTAAAGGCCAGAATTCAACACTGCTTGTTCTAAGTGGCTGTGAAACAACAGTTCCATATGCTTTATTAATTCAGATTTTCCCACCTACCCATTCCCACTCAACACATCCAAACCTTATACTATAAGTATGTCAAAACCAGAAAGCCCTATTAAGTCAGAGTCCTCTGATGCTAAGAGAAAAAAAAAAAATCCCTTAAAAGGAAATTTGAGCCTTAGCTCCTGAGACGTGTTTTCTAAATTAGCCTCTGAATAAAAAATAACAAATAAGAAAAAAAAGAGGGAGAGAGAAGAAAAAAGAAACCATAATCATCAGAATTGAGACAAATTAGAATTTCAAGGTATCTCCCAGGAAAAGATAGTAAGTTAAGGTACTGATGTAGTTGTCCCCCTGCTCTTTCTTAGCCTGAGAAACAGAAATCTTTAAAGTTATAGCATATCTTTAGTATCTGCTTAATTTTCTTTCTTTGGGTGCATTTTTGCAAGGGAAAAATGTATGCACTTCCTCAAATATATAGTTCGTTTAGCTTTTTGTCACTGATGCTGTTGCTGGGACTCCCTATGTTGCCTTCCTTCTGCTGGCTGCCCTCTGGGACATTGCTTCCCTCAGCCCCAAGGACGTCAGAATATCCTGAACAGCATGTGCATTGAGGAGATGAGCAGCTCAACAAGGCCATCAGTTGGCAGAAGGAAAAAAGCATTGGAGTTGTTAATGGGCAGTTTCTCTGCAAGTTGACTAGTTCATGGGCCCTTTCTTCTGCCCGTGACCCACTGCAGCTCCTACTGCTGGTTACACCCCGCTCTGCAGCAGAGGAGAATGGAGGAGGAGTTGGTAGAGTCCTATGCGGATTTGATTTTACTAACTAGAGTCCTGTTCTGCAAAAAACAAAAACACGGGCCCTCCCTGGTGGCGCAGCAGGTTAAAGCACAGCACTAAGAAGCTAAAGCCACTTCAGCATGAGTTCGATCCCCGCCTGCCCCGGAGGAGACCACATGGCTGGCAGACCTCTCCTGACCCGCCCGCTGCTCCCCTCAGCAGTGGACTTCTCAGTCAACCTGTTCTGCTCCCCACTCTGTCTCTGGTGAATCCTATCACCCTCCGCATCTCTGGCCTGTACCCCAGTTCTGTATGAATAAATAAATCTTTAAAAAAAAAAAACCCACATATTTCAAATGTAGCTTGATCCTTTTTCCTAAGTCAAATTAAACCAAATGTATTCAGATAGAGGTTAATACTGTTTTGGGCCTTCCTTTGGTGGCGCAGCAGATTAAAGCACAGCATTACAAAGCTGGCCATGCTGGCCACAGCCACTTCTGCACAAGTTCAATCCCTGGCCAGGGAGGAGACCCACAAGGCTTAGCAGACTTCTGTCTCGTCTGCTGATCCCCATAGCAGTGTACTTCGTCAGTCTACCTGATTTGCATCCCACTTAGTCTCTGGTGAATCCTCTCACTGCCCCCGCACCTCTAGCCTGTACCCCAATTCTGTATGAATAAATAAATCTTTAAAAAAAACAACCTTTTTAATTCATGTATTTTTTTTTAAAGATCTAGCATACAGAACTGGGGTATGGGTGAGAGGTGCAGGGTTGGTGAGAGGATTCACCAGAGACACAGTGGGGAGCAGAACAGGCAGATCGACAAAGTACACTGCTCAGGGGAGCAATGGGTGGGTCAGAAGAGGTCTGCCTCCTCATGTGGGTCACCTTTGGTCCAGGGTCCAGGGATCGAACTCGCACAGAAGCAGCTGCAGCTCGCTTGCAGTGCTGCACTTTAACCTGTCGCACTACCAGGGAGGGCCCTCAGTTCATGTATTTCAAAGACCAACAACATTTATTTTGAAATAAATGTAAAATCACAGAAATATACAAAAATTATAAGAGTTCTCATATACCCAGATTTATCTAATACTAACATCTTTATTTAACCATAATACAATTTATAATTGCCAAAATCAAGAAGTGTGTATTATTATGATACTAATTAAACCTTTTTCATATGTCATCAGCTTCCACTGTACCCTTTTTCTGGTCTAGGAGTTCACATTGTGTTTAGTCTTCTTCAATCTCTTCTAACCTAGGATAGTCTCTCAGAGTTAATTTGTTATGGCTTCAAAACTTCTAAAAAGTACTAGCAGTTATTTTATAATTGTTCTTGATATGATGAACTGAGGATGATACAGGATCATTTCTGTTGCCCACTAATTTATAATTATGAACTGTCATTCAAATTACTCTAGATTTCACCACTGGAACTCCTTTATTGTGGCTTGTGTGTACTTTTGACATGTAACCCCACTTTAAAAGATTTATTTATGCATGTAAGAACTGGGATATAGACCAAAGGTGCAGGGGAATGAGAGTATTCACCAGAGGCAGACGAGGGAGAAGGACAGGCAGATGCTCCAGGCTCATCTTTTATTTTGCATACACCAGCTCAGGAAGCAGCCATTTCTTCAAGCAGCTCTGCTTTTTTGGCTAGGAATGGTAAGTAGTAAAACCAGCATTGTATAACATTTACATGTATTGGTTGCTATTGTAGTCTAGAAATACTAATCCTCAATAACTAATCCTCTTAATATATTGATTGCCAGAATCACATGCATTTTTAACAAGCTAAGGGAAAATGTCAGTTATATTCTTTAACCTTGGCAATAGGTTTGAAGAGAGATTTTCATTTATTTAGTATGAACTATTAAGGTCACCAAGTGTAGTGCTTCTAGAACTGAAGTTTTTGCATCCTTCTACAAATAAATTTTGCCTCGTTCATGTATCAATTATTGAGCTTGTGTCAGTAGTGTAAAAGACCAAAAAGTTCATACCTTCAAGAATTTACATGCTGTTGTGACCAAGAGTAAAACACATAGAACAGTTATAGATTGTGGTAATGCTGTGGAGAAACTAAACAGAACAGGGGCTTCCATACCACCATACTTGATGTAGGAGCATATCACATCAGGGAAGGAGTGTTTGGAGAAACTTGAAGGATGAATGCTAAGGGCAATGGAAAGAACATTCTGAACATAAGTGAAATAACAAAGAAAATGTTTGGGGTGTTCTAAGAACTAGTTTGCCGCTTCTTGCCAACAGAGTTAAGGTAACAATCCATTTCAAAAATAATTGAAGGACTTGAACAGACATTTCTCTAGAGAAGAGATAAATGACCAGTAAGCACATGAAAAAGATGGTTAATATCATTGGTCTCTTGGGAAATGCAAGTCAGGACGGCAATGTGTTACCATTTCCCATCCATTAGGATGGCTATTAAAAAAAATACATTGTCAAGGATGTGGAAAAAATGGGAACATTGTTGGTAGGAACATCAAATGGTATAGCTACTTTGGAAAGCAGTTTGACAGTACTTCAAAGAGTCAAACACAGAATTACTTACCATATGATTCAACATTTCTACTCTTAGTGCATTATTATAGTAGCCCCAAAGTGGAAACAACTCAACAGATGAATGGATTGACAAAATGTGGTATATGCTTAAAGCAAAATAATATTCAGCCATAAAAAGAAATGAAGGTTTCACTCATAGCAGGAGTATAATGGACCAGGCGAGAAAATAACAAAAATAATGAACAACCATAGACCAGAGACATTCTGTGGGGGTGGAGT
>NW_004567105.1:61126154-61227038 GCF_000260355.1 Condylura cristata
GGGTGATTTGGTGATGGGAAACCCGTGGGGATTACAATTGAGATGAAAAAAAAAATGTGCAAAATGATGTAAAAATAAACTTTTTAATAAAAAAAAAATGAAGGTCTGATATATGCTACAACATAGATAAACCTTGGAAACATGCTACATGAAATACACCAGACATAAAAGATTCCACACATGTGAAATACTGTAAATACTGTCAGTAGACTTAATTTGTAGAGAGGGCTAAATTAAGAGTAAAAATACAGATTTATCCAAGACCAAAGGTAAATAGCAAATCATCTACCTTCTGGAAAGTTGGTATTTACCGGTCCTTGTTCCTGCATTGATTATAGTTGGTTCAGCCAGGTGATGGCCTGTTGGGGGTGGATAGTGACCACTAGCAGCGTGCTCCATGGACACAACCTGCGATGACATTTATTAATTACCTGCCTTCTTCTTTTTTTTTTTTTAATAGGTGTGGTGTCTGTGTGTTTTGAGGGGGACAGTGATGGTTATATCAATTTGGTGGCTTACCCTTATGTGGAAAGTGAGACGGTGGACCAGGATGACACACCAGATCGGGAGCAGCCTCGACGCAAACACTCCCGCCGCAGCCTGCACCGGTCAAGCAGTGGCAGTGACCATAAAGAAGAGAGAGTCAGCTTGACCCTTGAGACCTCTGAAAGGTAAGGGAGTGATGAGCAGGGCTGAAGGTGTATGTCTGGTCCTGTCCGTACATGCAAGATCTGACATATAAAAAACTAGGCTTCAAGGTTGCGAGATGATGGCGTTTTGGCCACCCACATAGCTGTGGCCTGTCTGTTTCGTGTCACATCACCCCAGTGACGCCTCCTGAGAGTAGCTGTATCAATTCAAGAGAGAGGGAAGACTTGGGAAGCAAGGGCACCCTTTGTCCTGTGTTTTCCAGCTTTCTTATGACTTGTACACCCTAAAACAGAAGGTTGAATTGCACTGGCCACAGTTAAGACTGCTTTCTGACCTGCGGGATGTAAGAACCCATCCAGATTCATGTGTTTTAGGGTTTTGGATGTTAGTCTTCTCTAAGACGCTAATATCAGCGATTAACATTTTCCTGTATCTAAAATTTAATTTATTGTACTGGAAATTGTTTTTTCTATAGATTAGATAAATTCTTTTACAGTTATGTTTCTTGATATTTCATGCAAAACAATGTAAACTCCTTGGTGGTTATAATGAAAAGGATAGACTTTAAAATGTTGATAAAGATGTAGAGAACTCTATATCTGTTGCTGATGGGAATGTAAAATAGTACAGCCATTTTGGAAAAAAAAAAAAACGGCTCTTTGAAAAGTTAAATCCAGCAGTTCTGTAAAAAGAATCGAAAAAGTATATTCATACAGAAAACTGTACAGACATTTATAGCAGTATTATTCCTAAGAGCCAAAATGTGGAAATAACTCAAGTGTCCATCAGCTGATGAATGGATAAACACAATATGGCATACTAATACAGCACAGTATTACTTAGCTATAAAAGAGGAATGAAATACTGATACGTACTGCCACATGGATCAACCTTGAAAACATGCTGAGTGAAAGATACCTATCATAGACCCACATATTTATTGTATGGTCCCATTTATATTAATATTCAGAGTAGGCAAATCCTTAGAGATAGACAGGGGCTAAGCAGGAGAGGAGGGTGGGAAGTGGCTGTAATGGTGATGGGGTTTGTTTTGGGGGTAGCTATATCATTAAATTACTTCATATTGACTGTTTACTCAAGAGTAAGCTTCAATAAATAGGATGCTCTGTGACTTAGAGGTTTAAATTGGGACCTTTCTTATTCTCAGATGGTTTCCCTGATATTAGGTCAGTCCGGCATGCTGTGTGTCTAGCCCCAGAGCTCTGTAAGGGCCAAGGCGGTCCAGCTCTCCTCACTCACTCTGATGGATGCACTTCTCTGGCACAGAGTTGTACAGGATCCTACCAGCTTTGGCTGAATGCATGATGTGTCATTTCCCATGTCCTTGGTCAGGTCCTCTTTGGCTCGGTTTGCATCTCTGATGCCAGGAGAGGGACATGAAGTCCATTTCTTTAGTAGGCAGGGTCTCCTCCTCTTGAATATTCTGTGGATAATAGGCCCCAGCCTGCAGACACACTTCTTCTAGGACTTCCCCTTCATTTTCCAGGGGATTTCCTCTTCATTGGTAAGATTGTGGGACCTATGTTTGGTTATGCGAATGAGAAGAATAATCCCAAGGCCCTAAGTACCTAGCTGGCATTTGATGCCTCCCTCACAAGAACTCTTTAGATTAGGCTTTCTCCAGAGGTACATAAGTTGCTTCATGAATCATCTGATGAACATAAAATAAGAACCGTGTAGATGTAGAGAACTCTACATCCATTGTTGATGGGAATGTAAAATAGTATAGCCATTTTGAAAAAAAATTTGGGCAGTTCTTTAAAAAGTTAAGTCCATATGGTGATGGCACATGGGTGATTTGGTGATGGGAAACCCACGAGGATTACAACTGAGATGGAAAAATGCATAAAATGATGTAAAAAAAACCATTATATTATTTCTTAAAAAAAGGTTAAGGCCAGCAGTTCTGCAAAGAGAATTGAAAAAATACATTCACACACAAAACTGTTCAGGGCCCTGCTCTAAAGATGACAGCTGTATCTGCAGTGATCAGACTTTCTGGTCTGTTAGCGGAGTGTCAAAGTCACTTCCAGGAATAAAGTTTGTTTCTTTACCAGGGCCAGGGCTGCAACAGCAAGAGTTATCAAGTGCCACTGGCAACTTGCCCATTTGCTTGGCAAATAGGTCAGTCTTGCTGTTTCCTAAAGATCATAAATACTCTCCATGAATAGCCTCAGCAATACCTGCATGAGAAGAAAATGAGTGTTTTGTCATACCAAGAGGCATTAACTTCTTCTAGGTAAAGGGAAGTGAGATCTTGGCCAGTGCCAGTATTTCACAGCCTACCAGCCACCAGCACACAGTAGACCTGGTGGTTCGCTCTGCTCTGTATGATGCACTCCCCAGTTAGAAGAAAGGCCAGCGGTTCTGAAGAGGAGGAAGCTGTTCTGGGCTGCAAACTTGCCCTAGCGGTTCCAAAGCACTTGTCTGCACCAGTGCTATGGTTTTCTTTGCTTGGCAGTATGATAAGCAGCATTGAAGTTGCTTCAAACCAAGATTTTCATGTTGAGGGGAAAGTGAAGTTATGGTAAAGTTATGGTATTTTTGTACTTGTCTGAGCTGCTGCCGTGTGTGGTCTTCCTTTTTAGCTCCCAGGAGGTGAAGAGTCCAAAGGTGGAACTACACAGCCACTCTGATGTCCCTTTCCAGATGCTAGATGGCAATAGCGGTCTGAGTTCCGAGAAGATCAGCCACAACCCCTGGAGCCTCCGCTGTCACAAACAGCAGCTGAGCCGCATGCGCTCCGAGTCCAAGGACCGGAAGCTCTACAGTATCCTTACTGCTGTTCCGCTCTGCCTGCTTCCGCTGCTGCTGCCGGGGCCTGTGGCATGCTCTCTGTTAGGAGCCCCTCTTGTCCCTCTTTTGTTCCTATCTCTCTCCTTCTGACTCTTCTTCCTCTGCGTCTTTTTTTTTTTTTTTTTTAAGATTTATTTATTCATACAGAACTGGGGTACACACCAGAGATGCGGTGGGTGAGAGGATTCACCAGAGACAGAGTGGGGAGCAGAACAGGCAGATCGACGAAGTCCACTGCTGAGGGGAGCAGTGGGTGGGTCAGGAGAGGTCTGCCACGCCATGTGGTCTCCTCCAGGGCAGGCGGGGATCGAACTCATGCGGAAGCAGCTTAAGATTCTCAGTGCTGTGCTTTAACCCGCCGTGCCACCAGGGAGGGCCCTTCTCTGCGTATTTTCATCAACACGTCTTTTCTGCCTTTGGGAGCTGGGAAGACTGCTTAAACTTGGCAGGCTAGAACAGTATTATCCAAACAGAACTTTGTGACAGTGGATGTATTTCTGTTCTGTGCTTGGTATGGCAGCTATTTAGCCACAACAAATAATTGAAAAGTGGCTGTTAGGACAAGAGCTACTGAATTTTAAATTTATTTTAAATAATTTAAATAGTCACTGTGGCTGGTGGCTACCATATTTATCATTGTGTGTCTAGAATTGGGGATCTGTATTGTTCATGTACATACATTGCATTTTCCCCTCTTCTCAGGAGATAAAAAAAAATATTTTTGATTTTCAGCTTCTTTTGGTCTAAAGCTAAACACCACAACTATAAAGTGTAAAATAGTTTTAGGATATTCAAATGTTAAGAAATGGGAATTCTTACAATTGCTTGGTATTTTGAAACTAACACTGAAAAACTGAGGGGAAATGTCTTTAGTGCTTCCATAGGCATTTGCTCAGTTTTCATATCTTTTTTGTGGGGGGAATTATTATTCTAATTATAGATGAGAAAATGGGGCACAGAGTAGTTAAGTGTTGTGCCCAGAACCAGTGAATGGCCAAAGCAGGAATTACGAACTGATGCTCTTAGTCACTGTGCAGTATTTCTGCAGGCTTCTTTAAGTTTTGTTGTCATTTGTTTATAGGAATGTTCATCAGAATGATGCCAAGTGTCTTATCATCAGTACTCTTAAGTATTGCTTCATAGTCCCCAAGTGTGAAACTGAGGTCCAGGCTATGAGCACTAGTGACATTTGGCAAACACACGACAAGCCTAGACTTCTATAAAGTAAGATTGCTATGGTTGTTAGATTTGTTGATGGCACGGATTTCAACACCAGGAGACCAGGACCACAGAGCCATTTTAAGGTGCTACTTCTAGTAGTGTTAAGAGATGTTTAAATATGTAGCCACTGTTTGAAATTTAGTCAGAAAATGGCAAGATAGAAATTTAAATTTTTTCCCCTAAAGATTCCTTTTTGGGAATGTTGAATCTGTTTTCATTTTTGTAGTAATGCTATAAAGATATCTTTCTTATCGCTTAACCCTGAGGGAGGCACTAGCTTGAATAGGGTGTTTGTTTACTGTTACTGCTAGGGATAATGTGAATTTGCCAAATCTTTATGCCTGTGTATTCCTGCAAGACAGATCTAAAACATAAAATAAAAATAACGACTTCAGATGTGATACATATATACAATGGACAATTATTCAACCATAAAAAGGAATAAAACTTACATGTCATGATATGGATGAACTTAAAAACACTTTGCTGGGTCTCCCTGGTGGTGCAGAGATTAAAATATTAGCACTATCAAGTTGTCAGCAGCTACTACAGCACGAGTTCGATCCCCAGCCAGGGAGATGACCAACATGGTGCAGCAGACCTCTCCTGTCTCACCTGCTGCTCCCTCAGCAGTGGATTTCAGTGGAGATGCCTGTTCTGTTCTCCACTCTGTCTCTGATGAATCCTCTCACACCCCCCCGATACCCCTACCCCCACACCTCTGGCCTGGATACCAGTTCTCGTATGCATAAATAAATAAACAAATAAAAATAATCAGTGATATAATCAGACACAAAGGACAAATGTTACATAATTCCACTGACATGAACCATACCTGGAATGCCTAGAATAGAATATTCATAGAGATGGGAAGCAGAATATTGGTTACTAGGTTCTAGAGAAGAGGAATGAGAGAGCTGTTCTTTAATGGGTATAATTTTTAGTTTCTGTTTGGGAAGATGAAGAAACTTTAGAGGTGGATGGTGGTGATGCTTGCATAATAATGTATAATTCATGTGAACAGGCATAAAAATGGTTAAAATGAAAATTTTACATTGTATATATTTTACCATGATAAAAAAAAAACTCTGGGGTGAAATCCACTTAAAAGTGTGTGAACATGGAGTCCACTCAAAGAGGGCACCCCCTTTTATAGACAAAAAGGTGGTGCTTTCTTTGCTGGGGTTGATGGGCACTGCAGCACCCATTCTCCTTGACCATGGCCCAGAGTTCCTCCTGCTCGAGAACGTAGTGCACCACTTTAAGTACCCCTGTGTGCTGGACCTGAAGATGGGCACCCGGCAGCACGGTGATGATGCATCAGCGGAGAAGGCGGCCCGACAGATGAGGAAGTGTGAGCAGAGTACGTCCGCTACACTGGGTGTCAGGGTCTGTGGCATGCAGGTGAGTTACCTTGGTGAGCGCTGCGGCGCTGCTGCTTGCTTACTTGGGGTGCACATGTACCTGTCTGCGACCCATGCCAGGTGTCCTCCTGGCCCGCGTTGGTCCAGAGTCTCCTCCAAGAGGGTGAGTTCCCCACAGGGTGCTGAATGTGTCTTGTAGGTATGTTCCTGCAACCCTCCTGTTTTTACCTGTTGACCCTGATCTGGTCTCTAGGCGCAGAGCCACTGTGGGAGCCTGTTGCTTTGACAATGGGGCAAGTAAGACTCTTGTCTGTCAGCAAGCTGTGCCTAGTTTGAGTTCAGCTGGGTCCCAGGGCAGCTTGAAGGAGGGGTCCAGAGGTGATGGCAGAGAACCTGTAAAGCCTGGCCTCCACACTCTCCTGGCTTTATGGCGGGAAAACAGGTGAACCTCGCCTGCCCAATGCAGTTGTACAGGGGTGGGCAGAAAGGCTCAGGTTGGTCCAAAGTGCTTTCCCGACAGTGCTTGCCCAGGGCACTGTGAGGTAGCAGCTCTCTCTGGTACTCACTGTCTGTTTCCGGGGTTTCAGGTGTACCAGCTGGACACAGGGCATTACCTCTGCAGGAACAAGTACTATGGCCGTGGGCTCTCCATCGAAGGCTTCCGCAACGCCCTTTATCAGTACCTGCATAATGGTCTGGACCTGCGGCGTGACCTTTTTGAGCCCATCCTGGGTAAACTGCGGGGCCTAAAAGCCGTGCTGGAGCGGCAGGCCTCCTACCGCTTCTACTCCAGTTCCCTGCTTGTCATTTATGATGGCAAGGAGTGCCGGCCCGAGTCCTACCTGGACCGCCGGTCTGAGATGCGTTTCAAGCACCTGGACACAGGGCTCCCTGAGGTGGCATCACCCTGTGGCCCCAGTAGCAGCCCCAGCAGCACCAGCCCTGAGGCGGGATCCTCCTCTCTACCCAAAGTGGATGTCCGCATGATTGACTTTGCACACAGCACGTTCAAGGGTTTTCGGGATGATCCCACTGTGCATGACGGGCCAGACAGAGGCTATGTATTTGGCCTCGAAAACCTCATCAGCATCATGGAACAGATGCGGGACGAGAACCAGTAAGCCCAGTCTGGACCCTCAGAACTCCTTCCTCTCCACCCGCAGGCAGGGACCATTGCTCTGAACTCACCATGAGGAGACACAGACTTGCTTTTAAAGGGTTATATTTCTCTTTGGTGTAAACTAAAAGAAATGTTTTTAGCTGTAGCCTGGAATCCATATATATAAAGTGAAGAAGGGTAGAGCACACACCCTCTCAGCCAGGCTTCTTAGCACTGTGGCCCTGACTGCTGTGTCCAGGCTGATTTAGGAAGAGGTGTGAGCTGTCCCTGGTGGGTTTGGCAGCAGGAACATTGTGACTTGGACATTGGTTTCTCTTGCCCAGGTCTTTGAGGGGTCTGTGATGCAGGGCCCTATTGGTTGTGGGGTAAAACCTGATTGATGCAGGACACCTCCATTTCCACTCATCCCTTGCTCCTCAGAAGTCAAGGGGACCTGGGTGCCCATCTTTTGGGGGACCTTTGAGTCTTGTGTTATGGGTGTTAGCCTGCTCTTTAACAGATGTCCAACTGTCTGCAGTTGGATCCGTCCTTGGTTCTCACCTGGCCTGAGGCTAGATTCATGAGGCCGGGCTGAAGCCAGCTTATGGCAGAGAGTAGGCCCTGGGTTCCCCCAGGAACTCTTTGGCACTTGAGCCTGCCCCTCCTCCTGCCTGCATACCCCAGCCAGCCTTCTCACCAAGTTCCCTTGTCTAAGGACACTACCCCGCTTGCCTGAATAGGAGGCTCTGCTCTGTTTATCGAGGAGAGATTTCCCAGCAGGCCTCAGGGCCTCTGGCGCTCTGGCCCAGACAGTATTTGCAGCTCTTTTGCTGCGGGTGGCAGGCCTCCTCTTCCTCTAGCTCAGGCAGCTGTGCTGCCTCTGGATTGGCTGCTCCTCCCAGGGCTTAAGGGCTGTGGTCCGCTCAGGGTCTCACCTTTCCCCAGGCCAGGCTCACAGCATCAATCCATGGAAGAGCCCAGGCTTGTGAGGGAGACATTTGTCTGTCTGCTCACAGGGACATTGCCTGGGCCCTGGATGCAGGTGCCTAGATTTTGCTAGTGAGAGTTTTGTTGATCGGTTTTGGGGCTCGTCAGTCTGCCCACTTGTCTGCCAGTTCCTTTCTCTTGGGATCCTTCTGGGGCGTGGTCTTGCTCATGAGTAAATACTGGTTTCCTTCATGCTTTCCTCAGCAAAATATTCTTTTTCCATTTCTGAGCTTTTGTCCTGTGCCCTTTCTCAGCAGGTGCTACCCTTTTATAAATGGTAGCAAAATAAATTGTAGGAGGTATTTTCCTGCTGGCCCTCTGTGGGACCATTGTGGCCCCCTTCAACACACAGTATATGGTAAAGGCCCAAGTGGCGACCCTTTCCTTTCCCATGGTTTTAGAAATTTTTGTTGTCTACTCATATTGGCACGGAGACCTGCCACCTCTAGTACATGTGCGTACAAGGTGAGACGGCACTCATTTAGCCATTGCCAAGGTGAGTGCCCTCACCTCCAAGCTTAGGGTCACTGTCATTGTCTCTTTTGGCATGTTCTGTTTGGGCATTAAAGGCAAGCCTGCCAACCTGTGTCTGTGAGGGCCTTAGTAACTGGTGGACTGATTTCCTGGTCCTTAGAGATGCAGCCTCATGCATATTAAATTGGCACCTTGATGGATCCTCTCTCTTTTGGTCTTCAGACCCCGGTTCCATTGGTGGGCAGGTTCCCATTCCTTGGGGCTGGGAGGGGCAGCTTTCTTCCTTTTGGTCAGTAGTGACCATCTTCTCTCCTGTACCTTCTGTGGCTTCAGCTGTAGGGGCAGTAGCTCTTCATTAGTGTAGACAGTTACTTCCTATCAGGGCAGAGGCCAAGAGGAAGGGTCTAGGGCCACAGAGACCCCTTTGATTGGACCTCTCTAGCCTGGGGATGCGTTGTGCCTCCTCAGTTACTAGTTCTGGAGCAGATGGTGCCCCATTCCGCTTCTCTTCCTAGCAAGCAAGAGACTGAACCCACTTACATTCAGTGTTTTTCATGGCACTAAAAAGAGCAGCTGGACCTGGGATTTGCTGCTGGTTCCCCAGGGCAGGGCCCCTCTTTTCAGCAGTGTAACATTTGAAGGTTCAGCCCTGTTACCTGGTGGCTAGTAGGCATTTGTGTGTGTGTGCACACTGCCACTGCTCTTTCCTCCTGCTCTGCCAGAGAGCCCTCTGCCCGCCAGGTCCTGCCTTCCTAGCCCCAACACGGGACCAAAATGCAACACGGGATCACTCATTGGGGTATTCACGCAACCCCTCTGTATAGTGCTTCCCTGGGCCAAGTGGACACCAGCCCCTGGGGTGGGGGTGAGATGGGTGGTGCTTAAAGAGGAAGGGGACCAGCATAGATACTTGCCAGGGACCCCCCCACCCCTCCCTCACATTGGGGCCTCTGCTGTAGGCCTGGGGATTCCCCTTAAGGGGCCATGGCCTGGGCCGGTTCAGTAGCCGCGGTTCAGCTGCTCACATTTGGCCACGTGCACGTTCCTTAGATGCAGATAACTTTGAATTTTAAAGCTGATCAATTTGGTTTTGTTTGTGCCGATTTAAAAAGTTTTAATGAGGAAAAAAAATTGGAGAGCCCTGGGAACGACCTGTTCCTTTGCTTTTGGGGTAATTGTAAGGTCTTGCCTCTGGGAATCGCTCTCCACTCCATTTTCCTGGAAGCTGCCTAAGCCTGTCCACAACGCTGGAGGCCTGCGCCCCCGGAAACTACACGTGGCTCCATCCACGTCTTGGCGCAGGCTCATCTTCTCCAGATTGGACCTTGCGTGCGGGGAAGGGCGGGGTGCTCGTCCAGAGTCCGCCTTTTTCTGCACACCTAGCGCTGCCCGCCCCGCTTGTGTCTGAGGTCGTGTATGTCAAAATAAAGCCGCTAGAAATTGAGGCGTATCAGCGTCTTTATGAAAACCCCGAGGTTCCCGGGAGACAGGTCTAGCCCGCCTGACCCTCCGCGATCAGTCTACCCTTCTCTCGCTACTCCAGCGCCAGTTGCAGCGTAAGAGGCGAGGCGGAAGCAGCCGTGTGACCGCCTACCGGGGAACGAGTGCGGGGAAGAGGTTCCGCCCTTGGCGCCAGTTCCGCCTTTGGATCCGCCAATGACCAGCTGACCCGCGGTGCCGGGCCCGGTCACCATGACAGCCAGGAGCGCTCGGGCTCTCATTGGCTACGTCTGCCGGGGCGCCGCACCCCGGCGTTCCGACGTCGACGGCCGTGCCACGTACTCGGCTGTGGATTGGCCCACACGGAATCCGTCACTCTTCGCCCGGTTAGGCCTGAGTTCCGGGCCAGCTGCCCTCTATCCCGCGTCGCGTCCGGGTTGTGGCGGCCCGGGGTTCGGCTTCAGGGCGGATTCGACGGACAAGGTAGAGCCAGAGTTGGTCAGTCTGGCAGGTGAAGGGGTTGGGGACGGGCTCGCCGGCGTGAGTGTGTGGCAGGGGCCGGCCAGGCGGGCCGCGGACACCCCGGAGGCCGGAACTCGCGCCCCCGCCGCCCGCAGGTGCGATGAAGGCACTGATCTTGGTGGGTGGATACGGGACGCGGCTGCGGCCGCTGACGCTGAGCATCCCGAAGCCACTAGTGGACTTCTGCAATAAGCCCATCTTACTGCACCAAGTGGAGGCGCTGGCCGCGGTAAGGCCCGGGGTCTGGGTCGGGACCGTGGTAGGACCAGGCTGGACAAGGGGCGGCTAGTGCCTGGGGGCTCCGGGACGCTAGTGCCTTCCAGTTCAACCTGCCTGTCGTCCCGCACACTTCTGCCTGGCAGGCAGGTGTAGACCATGTGATCTTGGCGGTGAGCTACATGTCTCAGGTGCTGGAGAAGGAAATGAAGGCGCAGGAGCAGAGGGTGAGGCTCGTATTTGGTACTTGGTCCTTGTCCTCGCCCCGCCCAGCCTCCCACCCAGGTGTGAGGAACCTGATGAGTGTCTTTGCCCTTTCAGCTAGGAATCCGCATCTCCATGTCCCACGAAGAGGAGCCTCTGGGCACAGGTCAGTAGGGGCAGGAGGGTCTCTTGGGGAGGGCTCAGGGTCAGGAAAAGGGCAAGATCCAACCCGGTGGGGCCTGTTGAGTTTGGGTGCAGGGATTCAGAGCCCAGAAAGATGGTGACCTTTTCCCCTCCCCTAGCCGGGCCCCTGGCACTGGCCCGTGACCTGCTCTCTGAGACTGCAGACCCTTTCTTCGTCCTCAACAGTGATGTGATCTGTGATTTCCCCTTCCAAGCCATGGTGCAGTTCCACCGGCACCATGGTCAGGAAGGCTCCATCCTGGTAAGGGACCAATGCTTCCTTCTCCGACACACCCCGCACCTCCATCCCCTGGTCTTGAACCACACCCTCATACAGCGGGTGCAGAGCTGTGCAGCATGTCTTCTTTAAGCATTTGGGGCACAGTCAGTCCCTGAGACTTGGCACAGAATATACATCAAGACTCAGCAACACTGGACTAGGCCTTAGGTTCTCCTGCACTCAGGTGACCAAAGTGGAGGAACCCTCTAAATATGGTGTGGTGGTATGTGAGGCTGACACAGGCCGCATTCACCGGTTCGTGGAGAAGCCACAGGTGTTTGTGTCCAACAAGATCAACGCAGGCATGTACATCCTGAGCCCTGCAGTGCTGCGGCGCATCCAGGTGTGTGGAAACCTGCCGCCGGGTGGGCTGGGTAGGGCAGACTGCCACCCCCGTGACCTTGCTCACCAGCTGACCACTCCCACAGCTGCAACCTACATCCATTGAGAAGGAGATCTTCCCTGTCATGGCCAAGGAGGGTCAGCTATATGCCATGGAGCTGCAGGGTGAGGCAGGAAGGCCGCAGGGTGGGGGTGGTCTGTGGCTGGGCTGAAGCCCCAGATGCATTCCCTCCCTACAGGCTTCTGGATGGACATTGGGCAGCCCAAAGACTTCCTCACTGGCATGTGCCTCTTCCTCCAGTCACTACGACAGAAGCAACCTGAGCAACTATGCTCTGGTCCTGGCATTGTGGGCAACGTGCTGGTGGTAAGGTTCTAGACTAATCCACAATTAATGCCTTCAGTCTTAGGGAACAGATAAACGGTCCACTTGTAATTTCCCCACTCTTCTCAGGACCCGAGCGCCCGCATTGGCCAGAACTGCAGCATTGGCCCCAACGTGAGCCTAGGCCCTGGTGTGGTGGTGGAGGATGGCGTGTGTATCCGGCGGTGCACAGTGCTTCGAGATGCCCACATCCGCTCCCACTCCTGGCTCGAGTCCTGTATTGTGGGCTGGCGTTGCCGTGTGGGCCAGTGGGTAAGCCTGTGGGCTGGGCCAGATGGGGAGAGGGGCAGGGAATGCGCCTGCCTCACTGACAAGGCCTGCCCCTCCCCCCCGAGGTGCGCATGGAGAACGTGACGGTGCTGGGTGAGGACGTCATAGTTAACGACGAGCTCTACCTCAACGGGGCCAGTGTACTGCCCCACAAGTCTATTGGCGAGTCGGTGCCAGAACCTCGCATCATCATGTGAAGAGAGGCCTTGGGGCAGTCTGAGCCCTTTTCCCCACTGGCAAGGGGAGTACTGGCGTGACCCATCAGAACACTCTGGACTCATTGCCATTCATCAGGAGAGGTTGAAGCTGTTGGACACCTGCCCTCCCCTGTGGACAAAATCTGGCAACACCCTTGCATAATCTGGCAGCACCTGACATACCCCACAAAGCCTACTCCTTCAAAAAGGGCCGGGCCGGGGCTGTATGGAATAATAATTTAATGCTCACTGTGGCCCAGACTAAAAGTCAAGCTCAGGCACAATTAGGGCATGGCTGGGCTCCTGCCAATGAGGTTACACAGGCAAGGAGGTTGCACGTGGTAGGGTGGGGGGCTGGAGGGAGAGGGGGCTCATAAATAGGGCCCAGACTGGGTCTGGGTTCAGGGTGGAAGTTCCTGTTGTCAGCTAGGCAGACCTATGTGGCCAAGGAAGTAGCATTTGCGCTGGTTGCCTTCTCCCAGTCCTCTACAGACACTATGGTAGCTTTGCAGAAGAAGCAATCCTTGTTGTTCATCAAATGCTGGTTGATGCAGGCTCTACAAAAGGGGGGAGGGGTAGCAGAGAGATGGCCCGTGTACCCTTGCTGTTCCTGCTAGCCAGTCCCCCACACCCTTGATGTACACTTACTTGCAGGACTTATGGCCACAGGGCTGGAACACGGCAGAAATAGGGTGAGCATAGCAGATGGGGCACAGGTCCTCCTCACTGGTGGGCTGCAGGAAATACAGTGGGAATTGGAGGGCCAGACAAGTGGTATACACACTACGTGGCACACACACTACATGGCACACACCTATGCCCCTGTGTATTTGGTGGTGTGGACCTGTTTGCTGTGGCACCACTTACCAGGGAGGCAGCCGCTGCCTGGGCAGATGCAGAGGTCAGGTGTACCAGCATCTGTTCCACCTGGGCCAGCTCTTCAACACTGATGTAATCTGTGTCTGGGGGGGGGGGGAGCCGGGATAGAAGGGATCAGGCCAACTGTGACTCCAGAACTCTTGGCCTCTTGGGTTACCCCCACCTAGGAATTTGCTCTTGAGAATCCTGCACAAATCCCTCTTCCCTGACCCACCCTCAGCTCACTCACAACTCTGCAGGGAGAAGCGCTTCCGGTCAGGGGCGGGCAGGGCAGTGCCAGGGGCAGGGGGCTCTGGCTGCCCCAGGAGATAGCATATAGAGCGGAGCTGGAAGCAGGGGTCAGCCAGGAGCACTGATGTGGCGCGCTCTGTCCTAGGTGGGAGAGGGTGCAAGAAGGCTCAAGGGTGGGGCCTGTGAGGGAGGAATCTACTGAAGGGGTGGGAGGTGGTGTGACAATTCAGCCCAGTGTGATACTGCCCTTCATCCTCCCCACCTCCCTGATGCCCAGCCCCACCCCCACCAGATCGTTGCTCCCACACATCCTGGTGCTGGTTCTTGGGGGGCCTGCGGGAGCCACCAAAAGACAGTCTACCTGCACCATAATACATTTACCCTTCAAAGAAAACACAAAAAAAAATAGCTTAACGGCACGCTTCCCAGGCCTCCCCTCGCTGCTCGGGGGAGATGTGCTCAGAAAGGCTCCAGTCGACCGCAAGTGGGGACACAGGTCCGACTCAACACTCCCTCCCTCCCGGCTGTAGCAGGCTGGGATGCGGCGGCCCCGCCCTCCAACGGGAGCCTCAGGCCCCGCCCCCGGATGTATTTAGCCGTGGAGTGCTCCAGGGCGCGCTCAGAGCGCTGGGGAAGCCGGAGCTGCCGGCGCGAGTGGAGTGCGGTCCCTGCCTCACAAGTGGGGAGCGGTCAGCTGTGCCGGCTGGAGCCGGAGCCCACATCCCTCCTCCTAGTCACCCAGTGCCACGATTGTGGAACCAGAGCAAAAGTGGGTGAGTCCTGGAGCCGCACCCCACACACAGCGCCCCTGACCCACCCCTGCTGGGGGCAGCCATGGCCTGGCTGGTGCTGTTCAGCCTACTACTGTGCATTCTGCGTGCCGGATTGGGCACCCTGGACTCTGAGGACTTCCTGCACCCCCCACTCCACAACTGCCCTCTCAAATGCATCTGCTCTGCTGATCTTCTGAGCTGCGCAGGCCGTGGGTTGCAGGATGTGCCGGCTGCATTACCACCCACTGCTGCAGACCTCGACCTGAGCCACAACGCGATCCAGCACCTGCACCCTAGTTGGTTGGCTCCACTCTACCGTCTGCGCGCCCTGAACCTGGGCCACAATGAGCTGGATATGCTGGGTCGTGGAGCCTTTGCCAATGGCAGCAACCTCAGGCTGCTAGATCTATCATCCAATGCACTGCGGGTGCTTCGGCGCCATGACCTGGATGGGTTGGGGGCCCTGGAGGTACTACTGCTGTTCAATAACCGCCTGGCGCAGCTGGATGAGCATGCCTTCCACGGCCTGGCTGTGCTCGGCCGCCTCTACCTAGGCTGCAACGAACTGGCATCCTTCTCGTTCAACCACCTGCATGGCCTAGGCACGACTCACTTACGTACCCTGGATCTCTCCTCCAACCGGCTGAGACACCTCCCTGTACCTGAGCTGGCCGCACTGCCGGCCTTTGTCAAGAATGGCCTCTACTTACACAACAACCCACTGACCTGCGACTGCCACCTCTACCACCTGCTGCAGCGCTGGCAGCAGCGGGGACTAAATGCTGTGAGCAGCTTTGCCCGCGAATACACGTGCCTGGCCTTCAAGGTACCAGCATCCCGCGTGCGCTTCTTTGAGCACAGCCGAATCTTCGAGAACTGCTCAGCTTCCTCAGCTCATGTCCTAGAGCAGCCTGAGGAGCAGCTGCATGTGCAGGTGGGTCGGTCTCTGAGGCTGCACTGCAATGCCAGTGCCCCTGCTGTGCGTGTTGCCTGGGTATCTCCGCAGCAGGAGCTGCTGCTGGCACCAGGATCCCGCAACGGCAGCATTGCTGTGCTGGCTGACGGCAGCTTGGCCATCAGCAACGTGCAGCCATGGCACGAGGGGGTCTTTGTGTGTCTGGCCACCGGGCCCCGCCTGCACCACAACCAGACACACGAGTACAACGTGAGCGTGCACTTCCCGCATCCTGAGCCCGAGGCTTTCAACACAGGCTTCACCACGCTGCTGGGCTGCGTCGTGGGCCTGGTGCTGGTGCTGCTCTACCTGTTTGCACCACCTTGCCCGGGCTGCCGCCGCTGCTACCACCGTACCAGCCTCTGCCGCTGCTGGCCCCGAGTGCCCAGCCCACTGCAGGAGCTGAGCGCACCGTCCTCAGTGCTCAGCACGCCACCCGACACGCTCAGTCGCAAGGCCAGTGTTCACAAGCACGTGGTCTTTCTGGAGCCGGGCCGGAGGGGCCTCAATGGTCGCGTGCAGTTGGCTGTAGCTGAGGATTTTGATCTCTACAATCCCATGGGCCTAAGATTCAAGGCTGGCTCTGAGTCTCCTAGTTCCACAGGTTCTGAAGGCCTGGTGCTGACCTAGGCTGCCCAGGGCCCCCACCTGCCTGCCTGCTGCTTGCCCTGCTCCTCGCTGCCACCCAGAGAAAGCTGCCAGATGCTGGTGGCAAGCACTGTGCTTGGTCTGCAGCCTCCTGTGTGGGCCTTGACCTAAACCACAGTGGCCCTACTCACTGGTAGAGGGGCCGGGTACCCAGCCTCTCCTCCAAGCCAGCGTGGGATCCCAAGGCACTCGGCCCACTTTCTGTTCAACCTCCTGGCACCCACGTGTGGTCCTAGAACCAACAGCCTCTGGAGTGCCCCAACCTGGGATCTGACCAGATCCCTCTTCCCTGACCTACCTTCAGCCTATGGCCCTTGAGGGCTGAAAACCAAGGCCCACCTGTGAGGTCCTTTGCATTAGCGTCCCGGCTCCACCCTCAGGTCCAGGCAGCGTGCTGGTGAAGAACTAAAGATAACCTCCTGCCCCTCCCTAGGGCTGGGAGTGGGTAAGAAGAGGGTTCCAAAAGAAGACCTAGTCCCTCCCCCACTGCGGTAAGAGGAAACAAGCCTTCCCTCTGTTGACGACCTTCTGTCCACCAACATCCAACCTAATTCAAGCTTCAGAACTCCAGGAGTGTCTGACGGGCAGACTTGAGGAGGCGGACAGTGGGATAGCTCCTCAGGAGACCCTAGCAGGAGTGGGGCAGGGGTAGGCCTGCCTGGAGCCACAGTCTGGCCCTATTCTCTTGGCCAGGTTTTCCTGAGGGCACATGGACTCACGAGAGAAACTGTAAGGAGCAACCCCATCACCTGCCCCCCAAGCTTTACAGCAGTGAAAAGCCTGCGGAGCCTGGCCAAGATGGAGGGGCTGAGCCAGAATTCCCTGCCTCCGGCGGAGAGAGCCTCTCAAGGACTGGCTGCCGGAGTCAGTCTAATGGCTGCGGCAGTGCCCCGGCTTCAGACGCATCTCATCACTTCCACTGTCGGGAGGCAGGGAAGGGGGGTCTGGGAGCCTGTCCCGTGTTGGGGTTGAGATGGAGGCCCGCTCCAGTGTCCTGGACCCAGTTGTCATGGAGTTTCTTAATAAAGGTCACACATGTGCATGGCAGAGCCTTCGCGAATGCAGGTGAAGGAGTGTGTGTGTTCAGCTCTTGTCGGCAGCAGTGCTGCCCTGGCCATCACAGGATGGTGACCCCCTCCCCCACGCCAAGTCTGGGTTTCCCTTTCCTGGCTTGTACAGCCACAAGTCAGTGGACCTGACCCCACACCCAGCAGCCAGGCACCCTGGTATGCTGATGTCCTGACTCTCCTACTCAAGAGTGGCCACTGCCTGTTGGAACAGTTCACACTTGACTGCCTCTCGTGTCAAACCCAATACTGAGGTCCACTCGGACCCCGAGCTACCGGGAGGCCCTGCCAAGGTCCCTCCTGTCACTGTGCCCACAACCCCGGATACTCACCCTGAAGCTGGGCCGTGCACAAGGAGCTGCACCAGGATGCCTGTCACTGCCACCAGAATGGGGTAGTGGTCCACACTCTCCAGGCCTAAGGGGAAGGACAGGAAGGAGATGAGCGCCCCACACTCCCACTGTAGGGGCCCCGGCAGTGGAGCCCTCAGCCTTCCCACTGTCCACCCCACAGAAGGCTGTGGGTGCTGAGCCTGAGTGTGCTGGGTGCAGGGCATCTAGGTCCTCACCGGGCAGCCGCAGGGTGACCACGCGGTCAAACAGGTTCCTCTCAGCCGTCACTCGGTTCAGCACCTGGTTCAGCAGCTGTGAGGGCAGGAGTCCATTGGCAGACGGGTGGACTCACCACTGGGATGTCCCCAGGGTGCCACCCTCCTTGCCCCAATGGACACACCTGTGCAAGACGTCGCAGCAGCATCTCAGAAGTAGGCTGTGTCCAGTCGAGGAATATCTCTGGCACCAGTGTGATGGTCATCTCCAAGACACGCAGCAGGCTGACCGAGAGGTCAAAGCAAGTGGCACATACCTTAAGCTGCCGACTGTCCACAAAGTTCCGCTCCAGGCGTTCTGCTGCCTGCTGGATCTGGGCGACCAACGGGGGACGGGCAGTGGTCAGTGGCCTGGTCACGCCAAGGACCACACCTTGCCACCTGCAACCCCTGGCCTACAGGGTTCCCCATGACCCACCTCCTGGATCATGCCGATAAACTCGGAGAAGGCCCAGTTGAGCTGGTTGAGGACGCTGTTGAGGAAGCTGGGGGCCACGTCAGGACCCTGCCGTAGCAGGTCCGCCATGTGCTGCTGCAGCAGGGTGGATGGGCAAGGCTCTGCGGGGCGAGGAAGGTGGCATCGTGGGGGACTCCAGGGCATGGCCCCGGCCTGTCTGCCTGCACCGCGCCCACTGCTATAAGGATACAAAGATGGCGCCCTGGGAATGCTCAGGTCACGAAGGCAGAGGACAGCATGCAGTGCTGCTGGGGGTTCCACCTAAATCCTTCCTTCTGGCCCCTCCCTCCACTGGGTGAGCCACAGCTTACAGTTGTTTCCAGCCCCACACACCCCCCCCCCACCGAGAGCAGCCCCCCACAACTGCCTGGCCCCTGGAGCAAGGTGCCGCCACATGCCCTTCAGGCAAGGCTAGACCTAGACCCCGCCTCTTTGTGTCAAGGCCGGTTTCCCCAGAACCTAGTCTGAGCCTGCTGTCCTCCAGCGCCCTTGGTCTGGCCTTGGCATACGGCCGGGGTGGTGGGCGCCAAGTCTGGGCCGACAGGCAGCAGTAACCAGAGCCCTCAGCAGGGATGGGCATCACTCCCGCCCCCCAGCAAATCAATAGTTCTGCAGCAGCAGGACCATATCTGGGCTGGCCGCGGCTCTCCACTTGCAGCTCAGTTTCACCCTGGAGACAGGACCCAGGCAACTGGCAAGGACTTGCTACGTGACTGCACAAGGCACTAGACCTCGGGGGACACCTTCCAGCCTAACACTGCCCTTGTGGGCAGAAGCATACACTGGGGCCACCGGAGGGGCGATGCAGCATGTGTCAGGGAGTCTCCCATCCTGGGGTGAGTTTAGGTGAAGGGCTTTAGGTCCCCAGGGCTTGGCTGGACCACGGCCCAGGGGAGAGTGCTGCCTTTGCTTTCCTTTCCTCCAGGAAGTGCTATCAATACCTCTGGGGCTATGTGTACCCTTCTGACTCAGGTATCCAAGGTGTGGCACCAGCAGATGAATGTGTTAGAGGCCAGGGAGTTGGCTCAGAGGACAAAGGTCCTCGACCTGCATCGGCTGCCAGCAGGAAATAAGCTGCTGTGACTGCCACGGTGACTCCTACACTGTGTTCAGGCCCCACATGCACACACAGGACTAAGAAGCAAAGAGTAGTCCCAGAGCATCCTAGGGGCAGGAGCGAGGAAGCAGAGAACTAGACACTCCAAGGGACAGACTGGGAATCTGGGGCCCACCATGAGCCCAGGAGAAGGGCTGGAAGGGCTTTTCTCTGCGAGAACCACAAAGCAGTGGGCAAGGGCCACCAGCCGTGCCACCTCATACTTACTTTGGAGGCTGGGCAAGTTGGCGTCCTCAGGTTTGGTTTTCAGCAAGTGTGGCAGCCGTGTATAGCGGTACCCGAACCCACAGCCCTGGGGGTGGGGTCAGTGGGAGGTTAGCGGGCAGGCAGTCCTTCCCTCCAGTCGCCTCCTCTCCAGCCAGGCTTACCCTCCAGAGTCGCACGAGGATCCAGTTGGTCTGGGCCCAGGGCCGTTGCTCATAGGGAGCCAGGAGGCTCCTTACCATGGCGATGCGCCTGCGAGGGCAAGGGGCAGTGGGCAGGGGCACGGCTGGGCATGGGACTGTCAGGCAGCTCAGGGTGCACACCTCCCACCAGAACCCACTCACTGCTCCTCAGGGATCCGCTCCACAGCCCGCAGGGAGTGTGGGTAGCACACGTAGCTGGCCAGGGCCTGCATCAGTGAGTCACGGATGTCTGCCGGGACAAACCAGACTGTTTCAGCAGGTGCCAGACATGTGCTTTGGCCCCCAGGCCTCAGGGCCACCTGGTCAGCACCCTGCACAGATGCCACCCATCTCCATCCCCCAAGTCTCTGAGGGGCACCTCACCAGTGCCCACGATCCGCGTGTCAGCGAAGTGTTTGGCAAGGATGGCGGCCAGGCGAGTCAGGGTCTCCTCATAGCCTGCAGAGTGAGGTAACAGCAGCTGCTGCCTGTGCTGGACTCCAAAGGCAAGTGTATCCCTCTGGATAGGTGGGCATGAGCAGTGGGGCCCAGTGCTGGCTCCAAGGGCCAGTTTGGGCCCAAGTCAGCATCTGGGGACTGGGTGGGGCATTCCCTGAGAGCTGATGAGAGGCTAAGGTACAGACTCTCTGAGGTGAAGGCAAGTCCTGGAAGAGTCCTGACTAGACTCAAAACCATCCTGACATACACACTGACGCACCCACAGGTATGATGTCATCTCTGAGGACAATAGTCTGTAACTAGCCTGGGGCAGGGCAGGGGTGGGCAAGGGGCCTAAAACTTGACCCAGACAAACTGCCAAGCCAACCTAGAATCAGGGGTCTGCGAGAGGCCCAGGCTATGTAGCCCCTGGCAGGACCCCACCCTTGCTGTAACCTCCACAGACAAACCACTCTGCCCCTGCAGAGGCTGCCACGCTCCGTGGCCAGTGCCATGGTGTGACAGGGTCAGAGCTAGGGGCTCCTGGACCACAGTGGCACTGAGGGAGAAGGAGAAGCCATTTTGCACCGTTTTGTGTGTTTCCCTCTGGGCACCAGGGAGATAGATGCTGTTGGTTCTGTGGCTGCCAGTGGCAGGCAGGGCCTCTGTCACGTGGGTTCCCACAAATGCTCGCTTGGAGCTGCATGTGTGCTGCGAGGGCAAGCCCCAGAGGTCCCAGCCTGAAAGACCTCCTCACCTGGGAGCTCCTCCATGCTGTGCACAGGACCAAAGTAATTCTTGAGAGCACTGTAGCTATTGATGGCCACGCTCAGGTAGAACTCGGGCATGAAGGCGAAGAGGGACCCAGTACGGTCTCCGTGCTCGATGGTTCGCAGGCAGACACGCAGCAGCCAGTAGATGTCTAGCATCTTCTCCTGCGGGAGGCACACAGGGTGCTGCTGGGCTGTTCACAGAAAGGGTCACGGGGCATGGCTTGGTCTGGGGATCAGGAGAAACCTCTCCAGAAACATGGCATGAGAACTGGAGTCCAGACAGTGGTGAGGAGAGGTGGCAAGTACTCTGCAGGAAAGGAGGCCATACCCATCCTGGACAGGGCAGCACTACAACTCAGACCAGAACCCTGGTTTACATGTTTTAAAGGAACAGAAGGTTTTAAGCCAGAGGGTGCCAGGTGACCAGAAGTCTGTTGGAACTCTGCCTAATGCAGTGGTGGTGGTGGGGGGGTGGCAGCAAGTGCGGGCAGAAAAGTGAGGGAGCTATAGCCTTGCCCAGGCCCAAGATGGCAGACAAAGAGACTGGATAGCCAGGAATGGAGATGCACTAATGGGCTGTGGGTGCAAGGAAATGGTTACCCACATTTTGGGGGGTGAAAAAAGTGGTGGTCATTAGTGCTGGAGAAGCAGGCCTGATGTAAGGATGAAGGGAATGTGGCTTAGGACATATGAAGCATGAGAGTTGCCCCAACAGAGGTGGTGTTGGGCAGAGCCGAGGAACCTACAAAATTTGGAGCTTAAAGGAAAAGGTGGCGAGAAGGCAGGGCACAGTGCAACAGCTGGCAGAATAGGGGCCATGAAAAGCTCCCCCTCCCCCAAGAAGTGGCCAAAGGCCCTGTTCCCCATAGACTGGTTCTGTTGGCATCACACAAAGGGGCCTGTGAGGGATCACCAACTGGAATGCGGCCCCAGCCCACGTCCACAGCACTCACATCTCCCGAGTGGAGCTGAAGCATGTGGACTTTCACCAGCTCTCTGCTGGATCAGAGACCTGCGAGCCTAAGAAGGTGCAAGCAAGATGGCGGAGGGGTGAGCCTGCGTGTGGGAGCACAGAGTGGGAGCCCAGAGGGCCACAGGGCAGTCAGCTGAAAGCCTGGGAGCCTGCTGCCACGGAAGGCCGGAGAAGACCGAGTGGTGGAGATCGCAGTGACACAGATGCTGCTGGAATGGGCATAGAGAGGTGTCGGTACAGGGGGCAAGGGGCACAAAAGAGACCTTGCAAGACTGCTTCGGAGAAGCGGAGGATTGTGTCCTGGGCCAGGAGTGAAGGGAAGGGGAGGGCGCTGTGGAAGGAGAGAAGAAGGAAGGAGAGAGTGGGAGCTGTGGGCAGTGTGTCATGGGCTTTCCCCTTTACTAACGGGGAAAGTGACTGAGGAGGCTGGGCTGTGAGGACGCAGGGAGCAGGGAAAGAAGACAGTTCGACCTAACAAGGGTCGCACTGTGAAGAACCCAGCGCTGACGTCATACTCAGCGCTGAAAGAGTGGAAGCTCTTTCCCTAAGATCAGGAACAAGGATGTCCGCTTTTGCCAGCTGGATTCAACACAATACTGGAAGTCCTGGCCAGAGCAATCGGGCAAGAAAAAGAAGTAAAAGGCCACCAAACTGGAAAGGAGGGAGTGAAATTACCTATGTTTGTAAATGACATGCTCTTAGCTGTAGAAAACCCAACTGATTTTTACACGACAAACCTGCTAGAACTACTAAATGATTTCAGGAAATTTGTAGAATACAAAAATGGACACACAAAAAAATTGTGTTTCCAAAGAGTAGCAATGAACATAAATGGAAGCTATTTCATGTTCATGGACTGGAAGTTAATACAGTTAAGATGGCAGTAATACCCAAAGCACTGAATTGTTAATACAACCCCTATAAAATTTCAATGACTTTTTTTTCTTTCAGAAGCAGAGAAATTCATCCCAAAATTCATGTGGAACTCCAAGGGGCCTCAGGTAGCCAAAAACAATCTTGAACTAGAACAAAAGTGAAGACCTCACACTTCTGACTTCAAAACTTCTGTAACACTAAAATAATCAAAATGGTATGCAGTGGTACAAAGACAGAGAGCAACAGCATAGAGCAGTTTCTTCAAAAAATTAAAAACAGAACTATTGTATGACCCAGTAATTCTGTTCCTGGGAGTTGCCAAAAGAATCAAAAACAAAAACAGGCGGGAAGAGCACAAGAAACTATGGCGATGGCACATGGGGGCACTGGTGGTGGGAACTTCATGGGGACCAGAAAAGCACACATTATACAAAAATAAAAAATGATGTTAAAAAATATGTATAATAGGGCCCTCCCTGGTGTGCAACTGGTTAAAGCACAGCACCAGGAAGCTATCACCGCCACTGCACCACGAATTCGATCCCGGATCCCCGCTCAGGGAGCTGACCCACATGGCACAGCACTCCCCTCAGTAGTGTATTTCACTCAATCTGCCTGTTCTGCTCCCCACTCTGTCCCGAATCCTCTCAGTCCCCATACCTCTGGCCTGTACTCCAGTTCTATATGCAGAAAAAAATAAATCTTTAAAAAATACATATACAGGGCCCTCGCTATATATACATATATAGGGCCCTGGTGGCGCAGCGGGTTAAAGCGCAGCACTAAGAAGCTTAAGCTACTTCCGCATGAGTTCGATTCCCGCCTGCCCCAGAGGTGACCCACCCACTACTCCCCTCAGCAGTGTTCTTCATCAGTCAGCCTGTTCTGCTCCCCACTGTCTCTGGTGAGTCCTCTTACTGCCCCTGCACTTCTGGCCTGCACCCCAGTTCTATAATGCATAAATAAATCTTAAAAAAAATACATATATATAACATAAAAAATAAAAAACTGAAAACAGACTCTTAAAGAGATACCTGCACACCACATTCATAGCGGACTGACAAGAAAAGGTGGAAGCAGCCGAATACCCATAAACAAAGCGGTTTACACATACAATGGAGCATTATATAGCCTTTAAAAGGAATGAAATCCTAACATTGGGGCTATAACATGGATAAGCTTTGAGTACACTATACAAAGTGAAGTAAGTCAGTGACCAAAAGAGCCTAATACTGTGATTCCCGCCCCCCCCCCTTTTTTTTTTTTGGTGCGTAGAAGAACTGGGGAGGGCCAGACTAGAAGGCCAGAGGTGAGAGAATTCACGGGAGACAGAGTGGGAAGCAGAACAGGCGGATCTGCTGAAGCACACTGCTGAGGGTGACCGGAGACTACGGTGAAGGGGACGAGGAGTTGTCTCATGGCTGTAAACTCAAGGCTGAGAAGGTGAAAAGGACTCTGAAGATGACCTCACAATGCGCACATACTCAATACCATACTCAATTCTACTGAACTGCACCTTAAAAATGTCGATAGTGGGGCCTCCCTGGTTTCTAGGGGTTGGGTCTCAGTGCTGTCACCACTATGGCCTGAGTTCGATCCCCGGCCAGGGAGCTGACCCACAAGGCGCGCAGACCTGTCCTAATCCTCCCATGCTCCCCTCAGCTGTAGATCTGCCTGTTCTGCACTGTCTCTGGTGAGTCCTCTCAAACCCCTCACCTCTGGCCTGTACACCCCACTTCTTGGGTGCAAAAACGTTTTTTAAAATGTTGATAGTAGGTTTATATGTTGTGTGTATTTTACCACATCTTAATGGTTATGATGGTAAACTTTACATGATGTATGTTTTAACGCAACTTAAAAAGAAGGAGGTATACAGGTGGGGACGAAGTTTCTAAGAAGATGGATGGTTTGGGAAGGTTGGGAAGGTTGCCTAAGCAGGTGGGCAGCAGGAATCTCAGTGGTGAGAGGAAAGACGTCTTGCCTGATTGCCTGAGGCTGCAGCGACAGTCTGAAGAGGGGACCAGAAAGGAGGCGGCAAAGGCACAGGCCATTCGGATGGGGGAGGAGACACAGCAAATTGAGATGGGGACCACGAAGGCCTTGATCACTGCCATGGGGAGGGGCTGGATGCCTGGTATGGATGAGTGGGCAGTCTGAGGGGTGCTAGGGCAGGTAGGGAGGGGGCACAGTGTGGAGGGATGGGGCCTCGGTCACAGCGTGAGCAGAGTGGGGTGCACTATCTTCCACTATCTGTTGAGGCTGACAGCTCTGGAAGCACAGTGGCCTCTTTCTGGGTCACCACCAAGGAGCCCAGTGTCGGCGCAGCAGCCTCCAGGCTCTGGATGCCACTCACATTCCTGAGAGTGAGCGGGGAACTACTCGGTGGGCAGAGAGAGCAGAAACAAGACCAAGAGTGAGACTCAGGAGAGGCCGGAGCCCCTGCTGACTGGGAGAAAGGGAGTGAAGCGCCCGAGAGGAGGAGCAGGAGGGTGGGAACTGCTCCTCGGAGGGAGCGCTGCCTGCTGACACGGCCAAAACTGGCATCGACTCAAACCCACGGGCCCTAGAAACACCGGGGTGGTGACAGGAGGTGGAGGGAGAAAGGGGAGTGGAGGGTGGGAGGGCGCATGTGTGTGCCAGAGGCCGGGGAACATCCTGGACCCCTCGATGAGGCAGGGGCAGGCAGTCCTAGCCAAGGTCACACCTGCTCACCTGGGAGTAGACCGTGGCATGGACCCAGGCAAGACGGCGACTCAGGTGGTCTAGCTTTTCTGAGAAAACCTTCTGGCTCTTGGTCAACTCCGCAAGAATGTCCTTCCTCTGCCACCCAGGGTGAAGAGAGAACCATCAAGGCACGGCTCATGCCAGGCCCACCCTGCCTCGTCCAGGCAGCCTGAAAGGATCGCAGTACAGCCTGGGGCAGGCAGGCTCCTGTAGGTGAGCCTGGGCAAGCCTCTGAATGGGGCCTTGGCTGCCCCTGAGGCCTGGGGACAGGCAGAGGAGCGGCTGCCATGGGAGCCCAGTCTGAGCATGCCTGGCCCACTCTCCAGGCTGGGACAGCCATGGCAGAGGGGCTCCAGGGAGGGGGAGAGCCAGGCCCTGCTTCCTGTTGACTCTGCAAGTGGCCAAGGAAGCACTCAGGGCGGAATCCATAATTGATGAGGAAAGTGAATGCGTCAGCACTTAGTGGGCCAGGGGCGGGGGCACCTTGGCGCAGGCCCCGGCTGGGTGATGCGGCTGGGCTACACCAGGGACGAGAACAGCTGGGCACACCCAGAAGCAGGGGCGGGCAGGCCACATGTCCTCGCGGCCTTCCCCAGGGACCCCAGTGAGCGCCTGCCCCTCTGCAACACTTCTCCCGCCCAGCAGCCCGCCCGCCCGTCCCGGTCTTACCCGCTTGGGGCACCGGCGGAGCTTGTCCTCGGTGTCCCTCAGCGCTATCGCATACTCGTTAACGTCATCAGACACACCCACCATCTAGAGCAATGGGAACATGTCCAGGGTGACCCTCGGGCACCTGACCAGATCTCTCCAGTCCCGGCCTGGACCCCAACCCAGGCAAGCTCTTCGCCTCAGGCCCAGGACACCCTCTCCCACAAAGCCCTGCCAGGTCAGCCCTGAGCAACATCGGCAAAAACGAGTCTACTGTGGCGGCTGCCCAGGGCCCCTCATGCGGACGGGCCTGCTGGGCTCACGCGAGGGCACACACGCTCCCATCCACGCGCCACGGACGCGACCCTGCAGCAGACCTTGCCCAGCTGCTGGTGAACGCTGAGGTTGTACATCATCACGGCACCGTCCAGAACCTCCAGCAGGGAGTTCTCGGTGAGCGGCTGCTCAGGCTCCTCCGGGGGCCGCCCCAGCAACAGGCCCTCGTTCCAGTGGCTGCCCTCAACTGGGGGGTGAGGGGGAGGCAGGGTCAGGGCCCACTCCAGTTCTCTCCAAAGCCTGTGGAGCCAGGATGGGCTTCGTGACAGCAGGAGGAACCCCTCTTCCCATCGGGGCCCCAGAAGGGACCTGCAGGGAGAGCCTGGGGGAGGTGGCGGGCAAGGCCCTGCAGCTCCAGGACCTATTTCTGTACCATCGATTTCCTGCCCTCGAGAGTGCACTTCCCACGCCCTTGAGATACTGCCAGGCCACAGGACTGAGGGACACATCCTGGCTTTGCCCAGGGTGGGGAGTTGGACGTGACGGAAGGATCCTTCAATGCCAAGTCTGGCCCTGCCTGGCACCTACTGTCCTCACGGGTCCTCTGCTCTGCGCTCAGTGTGCGGACCTTCACTTTCTCCGAGGTGCTCAGAGGCCGCCGTGGGGTCATCAGGCTCACAGCTGCTGTGCTGAGGAAGCGGTTGGCTCGGCCCAGGGTTGGAGAACTGAGCCAGCCGGGCCGGGGAAGGGGCAGCGCGCCCCCCATGGCCAGGGCCTGCAAGGGGCGCTGTGGTGGAGAGAGGAGGCCAGGCGCCACTCAGCTTCCCAGGACCAGGGCCCACGTGGGGCTCCCTTGATTCATGGGGCTGGGGGTAGGAAGGGAAGGTTCATGCTTCCACCTCCAGCAAGGGAACCTGCCTGGCGAGGAGCCCCTTGCCTGCATGGAGGTCCTGTGTGACACCCCTGCCCTTATGATAGAGGAAGAGCCCAGTGGGGAGCCCCCTGCCTGCCCCTACCGCGGCACCTGGGCCGCGGCCGGGGCCGGCTCCTCATCCTCGTCAAGATCATCCATGGTGGCGGCCTGGAGCTCCAGCGGGTCGATCAAGATGTTGGCCTTGGAGGCAAGGTCATCTGAGGGGGAAGGCAGGAGGGTTCTCAGGGCAGTGGAGGGTCACCGGTGGAACTTCCCGGGACAGCAGGAGAGCACTGACTGGCTGGAAGAGGACTTGCAGGGCCCACTGTGCCCATTCCTCACCCCTCCACTTACTCCTTGTCCCACAGGGAAGTCCCCTGGCCCGACAAGCCTGCTTTGCCTCCCATGAGCTCACAGTCCCATGTCCCCACCTTCTCTGATGCCCCACAGCAGAAGGCCCCAAGGCTGCCTGGGCCTCTGTTCACCTCACCTGGCACAGCCACAGGGCTCTGGGGCTTGTCCCCTCCACTATACTGCCAGCTAACGCACCACCTTGTGCCTCCAGCCAAGGCCGCTGCCCTGGTTGCCTCCCTAAGCGCCTCAAACACACTGAACTTGTCCTCTCAGGTTCCTGCGGCCTTTCCCCCGATGGGGTGCTAGCCTCAAAGCATCTGGCAAGAAGCCAGGGGAAATCCTTGACTCCTCCCCTCCTCCATTAACTGGGCAACTGGCCCCCAGCCACTCTTCTTGGCTCTTGCACCCCCTTCTCCACCCTGCAGGCAGCAGCTAGAGGAGCTTCTCCATGCAGGACCCCAACATCACTTCCCCACTTCAAGACCTTCCTCAGCTGCCCCTGGAATGAGTCTGCGTCTGCTTTGCAGCACACAAAGGCCTCATCCCCTCGAGACTTCTTGGCTCATTTCCCATGACTCCCTGTCTTGCATCCTCTCCTTCAGCACACCAGCTGCTCCCCATCTCCAGTGGTGCAGGGCAGTTTCTGACATCCCTCTTTGCTCGCCCTGTTCCCAACCCTATGCACTGGGGCCACTGGTGCTCATCCTTGAAGGCAGCTCACACGGTTTCCTCCTCTGTCACCACATTTACTCTGTATTTCATTACAGGCTCCTACACTTCTGCCCTGTGCTCTATATTTCATTACAGGCTCCTACACTTCTGCCCTGTGCTCTAGAGAAGTGACAGCCAGATCCAAGCCCAGGCTGAGTGGGCAGGGCCGCCTCCCTGCCTGAGCTGGTTGTGACTTTGGCGCCCTCTGCTGGGCACTGGACAGCTCAGGACTCAGCTGTGAGCTGCCTTCCCAGCCACCCAGACCTGCTCCTATCCCATGGGACTGAGTGAACCTTTGAGGGTTTTCCGAAGGTGTGAGAGGAGACCTCCAAGACGCTGCAGGTCAAAGTAGTCCACCTTGCCATTATAGAAGACCTGGGGCGGGATGTAGGCCTCTGCAAGAGTTGGGAGGTTGGGCCAGCAGTCAGAGCCAGCAGAATGTTCCTCTTTGCTGATCAAGCACAGAGAAACAATCTGGCCTGGCCACCTAGCCCACCCAGCATGGCCTCCCCTACTTCTCTGGCCCGCCACCACTGCAGGTCAGTGCCAACAACTGCACAACTATGGACAAAAGACACATTCATAGTTGTGGGTGACTCAGAGGAGAAACAGCGGGCTCTGCCCCAGCCCAACGGGAGATCCCCCAATCCAGAAGCAGGAAAGCTGCACTGGTCTTGGAGGACCCTGTCCCACACAAATAC
Source organism: Condylura cristata (assembly GCF_000260355.1). NCBI lineage: Eukaryota > Metazoa > Chordata > Mammalia > Eulipotyphla > Talpidae > Condylura > Condylura cristata. Next base: position 61,155,314 of record NW_004567105.1, read on the forward strand.
CGGACCCCTGCCCAGCATCCCAGAGCCCACCCGAGGCGTCACCTATGAGGGACTGCCCAGAGGGCTGGCGGGCAGGGCCAGAGAAAGAAGCCCTATGGGAAGACAGACTGAATGTGGGCTCAGCAGTCCTGGGGTCCAGTCCTGGAGTCCTCCACTGCCCCGGTGGAGAAGCGGTCATGGGGAGGGTAGGACTCAACCAGGCCGGTGTGGGACAGCTCCCGCCACCCTCACCCTCAGCTCAGCACTCATGCAAATCCAGGGGCCTCTGCTTGGCTCTACCCGGCCTCCGTGACTCCAGGCCTGACTCACCTTCACTGAAGGAAGCGTGGGGGTTTGAAGTCTTGTATTCATCCCAGTAGTAGCGCAGGGCAGAGATCAGTCGGTGTAAGAAGCAGACCATGTACTCAGGGGGGCAGAGCATGGGCATGTTCTGCAGGCACAGGGCACAGGACAGTTATTTGTGCCAGCCCAGGGTCCAGCCCACTCCTCATCCAAGGTCCTACCCCAGGAACCTGGGTGGGTGGGGAAGGAGGGACAGCAGCGGAGGAGCAGAGTTAGGCAGGGATGAGGCTGGGTGAAAGCTGCCAGAAGCCCAGGGTGCAGACCCTGCAACGCAGCCAGAGGCCTGTGGACGGCCGAGGGGACACCTACCCCCCGGCCACTGGCATTCTCCTGCAGAAACTTTCGGAACTTGGTGAGGAAGATGTATCTAGAAGCTTCACCCTTCAGAGGAAGGAAAATGCAGCTGCACTGAACTGAGGATGCTGAGCTGAGCACACTAGTTCAAATGCTCCCGCCACAGAGCCCGAGCCAGCCCCCGCCCAGTTCAGCACCTCCCTACCAGGGACAGAGGGGTCTGGAAGTTACTCACCCCGTTGTCGTCTTTATTGTCCAACAGCAACTTCAGGATCTGGACCTGGAGTTCTTCCACCACTGCGGGTGGGGAGGGAAACACTGGCTGGGCCTCCTTGGCCCCGCCCTGCCCCCGGGCACCAGGGATAGGCAGGAGCACGTTTGAATTTGAGCTCCAAAACCAAGTTCCTCTAGTCTGCCAGGCTTGGTCCCGACCAAGTACCCTCAGTCCAATGCAAACAACCCTGCACCCTTCCCGCGCGCCCAAGGCAGCAGCTGACCTTCGATGCGCTTCTTGAGCCTCTGGCAGCCCCGCTCGTAGGCGCGCCGCCGCAGCCGCTCGTCGGCCGTCTCATCCTTCTCCTTGCTCTCTTTGCCCTAGGTGGGGCCGGGGAAGACAGCCAGGCTCACCCAGACTTACCCAGGCCTACTCAGACAGCAGACCCTACCCACAACCCGGTCCCAGCCCAAGGGTGGGGCTGGGGAAGGGGCTCGCTTGGTAGTGCCAGGGGGCTCGGACACCCCGGGGCAGCCCTCGGCATGACCGCTGCCCCTCTCAGCCCGCCCACCTCCCTGCTGGAGCGGTGGGGCCACCAGGTGGTGGGGATGAGCTCCTGCAGGCCGGCTTCCTCCACGCGCAGGGGGCTCTTGATGTAGAAGAAGACCACAGACCGGAGCACGTCGAAGCTGACAGCAGTCAAGGCAAAGCTCCGCTCACCAAAGGGTGCCACACACACCCTCACGAGTCCGCCCCGAACCCCTCCTGCATCTCGCCCACCTCTGAATGTGTCCGCCACCACTGAAGGGTGGCTTTATGGTGTGCCTGTCTCCCTGATTGTCAGCCCTGACAGAGCTGCGGCTGGCATAGCTGATTCCCAAGAAGAGCGCAATAGGGCTGGTCACAGAAGCAGGTGGCCGGCCAGAGAGAGCGCCTGGTAGCCTAAGTGTCTCTTCTGCTTCTTGGGGACTGAAGGGCCCAAAGAAGACTGCTACTGGCACAGGCTTCCGGTAAGAAGTGTAACGCTTGACTCCCCTTCCTATTCCTAACTGAAAACCAGTTAGCACTAGCTCCGCCAAGAGCTCAAGGGCCTCCCTCTCGTGACTGTGATAAAAGTGCAGAGCTCTGGCTGAAAAGAGGAGGCCCTGGTGTGGCCCCACAGCTCAATGTGGCCCAGGAGTCTGCAGCCACTTGGAAGTGCCTGCTGGGTCCTTTGAGCTGCCCTCCCTGTCCATATACGAAGCGCCAGGAGGCCTGGCCCCAACGAGTACTCCACAGTAGGTGGCTCTGGTCTTCCTGAGCCTCCCTGGGAACCCCTGGCAGGAGGGACACAACCCCTCCTCCCCCCGGGGCATCTTATGTCTGGCCTGCCTGGCAGAGGGGAGGATACAGGACATTGCTAAGCAGAAACTTGCGGGACTTCTCATGCCTCAGGATGGCGATGGTGAGCCGCAGGTAGTGGATCTGTAGGGAAGGGGTGTTCAGAGCGGGCAGCTGATGCCCAGGGCTCAGGGTGAGGGCAGCGGCTCCCACCTGCAGGCTCAGATCTGGAACAATGGGGGAGAACCGGTACAGCCGCAGCAGGGACATCATGAGCTGCCTGAGGCAATCCTGCACCTCGTAGTCCTAGGAGAGACGCTCGGCTACCAGGCTGAGGGCCGGCTCCGGGGCAGCCGCCACTGGGCCTTTCCCGGACCCAGCCTGTGCTCCCGTCTCGGCGGGCCCGACATTCCGGCCCGAGCCCTGACACTCAGAGCCTCACCTCCATGAAGAGCCACAGGAGGTCGAGCACCTGGCGCACCACCGACTGCGCCGGAGCGGGGGGGCCCACCTCCACGACGCGCAGCAGGAAGCTGGCGAGCACAGCCTCCACCAGGTACACTTTGCGCTGCATTAAAGGTGGGCACTGGTGGGGGGGGCACCCATGTCTTGGCATTGCCCACGCCACAGGCATAACCTCTGGGAACCCCGTGAGCAACCCCAAGACACAGACGAGGGCTCTGGAGTAGGACTGAGCGCTTGCTGCCCCGCAGATTCTCTGGGGCCTTGCACACGCTGCTCCCTTCGCCCGTGATGTCATCGCCGCTTAATCTTCCTTTAGGACACCCCTGATACACTCGGTATCTCCTCCTGGCGACATCCTGAGGTCTGAGGGCCGTGGTCGCACGGGGCCCCGCCACGATGGTGCTGGAGCCCAGCATCCTCACCCTCCTCACATTCCAACCCCAGCACGGAGGTTTCTACCACAGTCCGCCTCACCCCCCTCCACGGGTCCCCTCACCAGCAGCGGGGCAAAGCGATGGAAGATGTGGGCTAGTGTGAGGAGGACAGTGGGCTGGCCCTGCAACTGCCACTCGGAGCTCTCCTTCTCCACCAGCCGTCCTTCCTGTGGGGGAGGGAGAGGACTGTGAGAGGCTGAGGGGTGAGAAGGCCCCTGCCTACCCGCCCATTCTGTGGCTCACCACCGGGTCCAGCTCCACACTGAGCACTGCCCGGAAGCAGCCCAGCAACTTCTGTGCCCGCACCAGGTCAGCGTGCGGCGGGTCCTGCAGGGGTCGGTAGCCGGTCACTGGATAGGTGCTGCAGGGTTAAGCTGGCAATACCTGATCTGTGGCCCAGACATACCTGCCCCTCCCCACTGAGGCCCCTGACAGGAGGCCAGGCTCCTGGGCAGGGTGGTACAGCACATGACCGGTGCACAGGTGACTTTCCCACTTACTCTCCCCAGAGTGAAACCTCTCTAGCCACTCCCTGTCCTTTATGTCTTCAGCTAGAGACAACAACGGTACCCGCCTAACAAGACTGCTGCAAGAGCCACTGCCCCTGACATCCACCGAAGCTACACTACCTACTCATGCTGTGTGGGAGCCCAGGCACACCAAGAGCCCACAGAACTCCTGCAACAGGGGGCCCCCCGTTCCAGCTCCCCCTTCCAAGCAACCCAGTCATCTTTCTAAAAGGATATCGCAGGGGACGGCTGCCAAAGTTGAAGGCCACAGACTCCTTGAAGGAAAGGCTGATGGCTGGAAAGTAGGCCATGCCCTGGCCCCTGGATAGGTTCTCAAAGGCAGTGCCCAGGGACACACCATTCCTGGGGCAAAAGAAGAGCCTGTGAGCCAGTGCTGGGAAGGAAGTGGTTAAGATGGGCCCATGAGCAGGCCCCTATTTGGGCTGACCACTCGCAGGCTACCAAACTTAGCCTGGCCCCCTTACAGAGACTGGAAAGCTGAGGGCGGCCCCAAAGGCCCCAAAGGCCTGGCCTGCGGACAGGGGCAGGAGACTCACAGGCAGAAAGACAGAGTGCCATCATCCAGGTCAATCAGGCAGCTCACGATGTCTCCTGCTGCCCACGCCTGCCGGGGAAGAGACTACAGGTGAGCACAAGCCCAGCACCATGCCCACTCTCCCCTCTACTGTCTCTACGCCACCCAGGGGAGAATGACCGCAAGGACAGAGACCCTGAACCCCTCTGTCATGGTTCACAGCTGCCCAGTGGCTCCTGCTAAGCTACAGGGACAGACATGGAGCAGGTGGCCAAGGCGGGGGCCGCTCACCTTGCCATAGTTTGTTGTGGTCACATTCCATTTGCGCACCCGGTTGCCATCATAGGCATAGGAGTTGTGTGTATCTCCAACGCCCTCCTAGCAAGAAAGTGTGAGGTCAGGGAGGTGGGTAGGGCCAGGCAGAGCTCACCAGCCACAAATCTTGGCTCCAGGGGAGGGACAGGCACGCTGAAGGAAGGAGTGAGGGCTGCTTTCTGGGCTGGGTCACCCTGGGATGAGGTGGAATATATTCCTCCAGAGGACACTGGAGCTCCTGCGCAGACCCTGTGCAGTGCAGGGGCCACCAGAGCTCTGATGAGGCCTGCACTTGGGGAGGTGGGGAGGCCTCCTGGGGAGAGGGCCCCTTCTCCCGCATGTACCTCCTGGTTGAAGCGGCAGTTGATAGTGCACCAGCCGATCTGCATGAGCCCCTGGGAGGAGATGAGCACCTCGTAGACCCACTTCCCTGGACAAAATAGGAGTTGGTCCAATGTAGACAGAACACCTCCTGCCACGGGCCTGGCCCTCGACCTGCCTCCCAATGCACGGGGCCATAGAGGAGCACGGTCTCACCTTTGTACACGCATGTGGTAGAGCGGATAGTACCAAAGTTGCTGTGTCCAATCACCTGGGTGAAGAGCAGGGTGGTGCACCTCCTCCCGGGCACACATGTGCCTCCCCAGGGAGAACAGCCCATCCCAACTCAGCAGGCCTCGGCACACGCCTGTCGTGGCCAACACAGCACGTGGCTGATGGCGGGGAGACCCCAACTTGAGGATTCTGGGCCAGGAGCATGGCTGTGTTGGGAAGAGCTTGGGACGACGGCCATACAGAGGGGTGAGTTCAGTGCTGTGTTAAGAGGGCTTGGAGGCTGGGACTCTAAGGGTTACATTAGGATGGGTTTGTGGGTACAGCCCTATCAAAAAAGGTAGAGAAACCAGGTCACATCAAGAGGAGCCTCGGGTTGTGTCAGGAGGGGCTTGGACCAGAGCCCCACACCCTGACTTACTCACCCCCAGGAGGTCATCATCCACCAGAAGAAGCCCCTCAAAGCCACCCGTGTGGTCCAGGACCACAGTAGATGGGCCAAGGCGTCCTTCAACCTGTCCTGCAGAGAGGTGAGGGGTCAGGCAGAAGATACGGGGTACACGAGGGTCCCCAGGGCCCCTTCCAAGGCCCAGTCCTATTCCCCTAATACCATTCCAGAACCTGCCACATACCCTGGCTTTCCTCATCTTCAGTATCCACCTGTAACAGCTGGTCCAGATGCTCTGGTAGGTTCTGGAAGTTCAGAGGTTTCCTGAGGAGAGCGAGAGGCTGCGAGGGGCCCAAAAGTCCTTGAAACCATCCAGGTAACACTCAGCCCCTCTTGAGCTCCCCTCGCCCCAGGCTACAGAAAGCGTTGTGCCTGGTCTAGGTTCCGTTATGCTGGAGCTCAGAAGACTAACTTGTTTGATAAACTAAAAACTGTGATTAGTCCAATTTGGTGCACCTCAGGACTGAGAAAAAAATGAGAGCCCTCTCACATGGGTGACTTGGTGATGGGAAACCAGCAGGGATTACAATTGAGATGGGAAAAAAAATGTACAAAATGATGTAAAAATAAACTTTTCTAAAAAAAAAAAAATGAGAGCCCTCTAGGCTTTAATTCCGTCATCTATAAAAAGGGTTCAGCAGTTGTATGTCAGCGAAGCCATGAAAATTCCCAGAATGATGCATGCTCCCTAGAGAGACTGTAACTTGTCCACTTTCAAAGTGGGGAAAATGTTGATTACATCTGGGAGAAGAAGGCGGGGAGAAATGCCAACCCCAAAGTGGAGAGTACCAAGGACTGCTAGTCCAGCCCTTTACTCCAGGTCTGGGGCCCAGTCCAGGAATGTGTATGTTGAACCAAACATGCCCTGGCAGTGTGAAAGCTCAGGCCTCTGACCAGCTGGCTCTGTCCTGTTTACCTGGAGGTAACAGCTGTCCTGTCCTGTGCTGGAGCACATGGCTGGGAAAATCTGTCTCAGGGACACCCTCATCTTCCCAGCACACATGCCTGAAGGAGGAAGGGCTCTGTCTAATGCTGGCCAGCTCTGTCCTGAGTTCAGCTGCTATGAATAGCAGGGAATGGCAGGGGGGAGGGGATGGGAACCAGCAGTTCTGGGCAGACCAGAGGTCTGATGGCCAGCAGGATGCAGGCCACAGACTCCTAAAACCAGCTAGTGCGCCTCAAAGGCCAGTTCCTCCCCTGTGCATCTATCTAGAGGTGGGCGCTGGACAGGAATGTAGATGGGCTTCTACCCAGGCTCGGCGACCACATGCTCCCCGGCTGTTTTACTACTAAACCTGAGCTGCAGGAGGTGGAAAAGCATGAAGCCTCAACCCTGCTCCAGGTGGCAGCCTAGCAATAGGGCGCCAAGGCAGCAGCAGGGAAAGTTACAGGCCAACCAGATCGCTGGTTACGCCCACAGGTCCAGGATAAGCAGGTCCCTGAAGCAGGTCCTACTGGTCCTGTTAGGGAGGGCTAGCTAGTCTGATGCTTGTGGCCCACAGGGGCTGTGGGAGGGCAGGTGGGCAGTGGAGACTCAGCCACCTTGCGGCCTGCAGTACCAGCCGTTTGGCCCACCCCGGCACTGGTTTGCCCTTTCTGGACTTCCCGAGTCCCAAGTCAGGGCGCTGCATCTGCACCGCACTGACTGGGCGCCTGCCACCTGCTCTCCCTCCTGGCAGCCACAGCTCCAGCAGCAGCAGGACCATTTCTGGTATCACATGATGTAGAGATCAGATGGCCCTGGTAAGAGGCCAGGGCTGGGGTTGGGGCGGGTGGGCAGCAGCCCTCTAAAAGCAAGAACTGGTTGGCTACCACAGCAGACAACAATGTTGCCCTTTGTGCCACCCCCCAGACTGTGAAAGAAGGAAGAGCCTAGGCTGGCGAGGGGCTGAGAGACAGGGCAGGGAGGGGGAAAGTTCATGATCTTTGAAGAAGTAACAGTCTTGCAACAGTCTTAAAAGTTCAGTGTTCAAATGTCCTGTAATCTTCCAGCCACAGGATTCCAACCCTGGGCATCCTCACAACACTGTTTATAAAAGCAAAAGCCCCTCCATTCCTGGAGTCTGTGGGGACCCTAAGATCAACCAATAATGCAGGAAAACGCTAAGGGGTCATGCTTGCTGACCAAAAAAAAAAAAAAAAGGACTAAAACTCTCACAGACTTGGAAGTGTGGGTATATATGGTCTTTGTTTTTGATGGCAATGATGGTTTCACAGCTTATCCTATAAGTTGCTGAACTGCACACTTTATAAACATGTGCTTCAGTGAATGTCAATTACCTTTCTTTTCAAGAACTGAAGCTAACAGAAACTAAAAAAAAAAAGTTCATACAGCCCTGTATTAACACATAGTCTGTAGGATACACTGTGAGATTAAAAACAACAACAACAACAGAAAGGAATTGCATAAGGTCATGTTAGAAGAATAAAATGGCCGGTTGCTTTTTCTTCTTCAATTTCTAAGTTCCCACTAAAGTGCACTTGGAACTTAGATATGAACTAACATGCATTAAACTTACACAGAAAGAGGCCAGTCTGGCCCTTACAGAGGCAGCCAGAGGTGACAGAGGGCCAGCGGGGCAGAGGTGTGGGCGGGAGCAGAGGACTGACGCTGAGTGCGGAATGCGTGCCTGGTGCTCTCTTGCCTCCACCACACCCAGCAGGATGGTGCTAGCACTACTGGGAAAGTGACGATGTGGAATCGAGGCAGCAGACTCTGGCCAGATGTGTTTTAGAGCCAGAAGCATCAAAGTGAGAGTCCAGTCAGCCTATTCCCCACAGTTGCAGCCTCCAGGCTCTGGCCCCAAAGAACGACCCACCTGGACATACCTGCTGGTGGCTGCGGCGGGTGCATGGTCAGGAGAGGAAAAGATGCGATGCAGGTAATCATTTAGTAGCTTCTCATGCACAATGCCTGGGACACAGGTCAGGAAAGAGGAAAGGAGCATGTGGTCAGGGCAGCTCCCTGTCCAGCCACTGCTGGTCCCAAAGTTTCCTGGCGGCAGGTCAGCCGCAGGCACACTGGGTTGAGTGTTATCTGGCTGCTGGCTGGAGAGGAGGGGGCTCATGTATGAGGCCTGAGGCTCACTGCCCTGGAACTGTGCTGCCCGTGCCGCCCCCTTCCTCCCGCATACAAGGGGCCTCCCCTTAACTTAGCATTCCTTACCTGTGACCCTGGACTTCTCAGCATCTGAAGTCAGCCTATAGCTCTTGCGGGAGAAAGACATGCCGGCCCCCCTGGATGCCATCCTTCATCTCTTGTGGGCAGCCAGTGGTCCTAGGGGCTGAGCCAAAGCAGCAACTGTCTATTAAAGTCAGCCAACAGCCTCCACAGTGACCCCAGTGCGGGAGCAGAGGCCAGAGCACGCACTCACATACACACAAACCCAGAGCAAAGGAAAACTGGGGCCTCCAGCTTCCTACACCTGGACGGTGGGAGGGGTCTGGTCCAGGTGACCGGCCCCCCATGTCCCAGTGCTCAGCACAGGGCTGAGCAGGAGCCACAATTATGTTTGTTGAACCAAACCAAATATGAGGAAATCAAACCAAAGGGTCCCAAGTGATGTGGTGGAAGAGACGCCAAGCCCCTGCAGACCTCTCACCCGTAAGCCACTCTGGGCTCATATCTTATAGGAGAGACCCCTCGACCACATTCCCCCAAGTGCAGACCAAGCATCTGAGGACTTGGTTATATCTCCAGCTCCAAGTCCTGCTGGGGGCAGGACCTCTTCTATCAGCACCAGGATCCTTCCTTCTCTGAACCAAAGGCCTGCTAGTTTCTGTTCCCACACAGCCTTCCGCCCCTCAGAACACAACTCTGCCCAACCCTCACCGCAAGAGCCCATTGGTCTTCCCACTGCCATCCATCCCTCACACACATGGTGCTGCTGCAGCTGCTTCAGAAGCTACACTAACTCATTGGTGTCGGCCTCAGCAACCAGAGCTCTAGCGACCAACAAGTAGCTACCGGGTCTGTGTGGCTATTTAAAAGTTTAAGTTTAAAAAAATTAAAAGTCCCATCCCTAAGTTATATAAGCCACATTTAAGGATTCAATAGCCACATGTAACTAGTGGCTAATGTGCTAGGAAGCGAAAATATAGAATTATTGCACAGCGCCCAAAGTTCTATTAGACTGCGCCTGCCTGTCCAATAGACCTGGCCTTAAGACAGCACTACCCTCTCCACAGCCTCTTATCTTACCCTGAACAGATCCTCAGCTCCGCAACACACTGTTGCCCATTCACGGCCCGCACCCTTCCAGCCCCTAGGGAAGGTGACTTTCCCGCCCTGCCCTGCCGGCCCTCAGAAGGGGCTCCTAACTGCTGCTTCCTCACTACCCCCAGCCGGTGAAGACAGATAATAGGTGGTCACTCATTTGATCAGCAAACCTTCCACACACATACTCCAGCGTGTCAGGTGCGGAGCACCAGGTGAGAGGTGGACCTAGACTTCGCTGGTGGCATCCCACCACGACCATCCCATCCAGCCCAGAGGAGGGATCGCGGCTCGGAACCAAACCGACCCCATCTCGGTACCCAAGGACGTGGAGGGCAGCGTCCCTAAGTCGCCCCTGCCTGGCCCCACGCTCCAGAGGATCCTCCAGGCCAGATCCAGCCCGGCGTCCGGCACCGCAGGCTGCGACCCCACGCGGCGTGCACCTTCACACTGGGCCGGCGAGGACGCGATCCGAGTCGCCGGGACCCGCCCCGCCTGGGGCCGGGTCGCCCCTCACTCACCCCACTTTCGCGGCGGAGTCCCGGCTCACAACATCCGCCCAGCCTCTCCGCTACGGCGCCCGTCCGGGGCCAAACGGCGCGCCCGCCGCGCACGCGCAAGGCCACCTCGCGGCGCCCGCCAAGCCCCGCCCCCTCCACGGCGTCCCGCTGGGTTGTTCCCGAGTCGGGCTCACCCGACAGCCCAACCGTCTCTAGGGGTGTCCGGAAGCAGCGTCTTAATCACAGGCCCCAGGCCGCTGGTTTCAGTTCCTACCTGTGCTTGAAGACCCGGTCCGGTGTCCGTAGGAAATCTGAAAGGCCCGCTCCTGCTAGCGTCCCCTGCTACCTGTCACCCCACCTTCAGGCAGACGGGTGGCTCACTCGCCTTCTCTGAAATGGCTCCTGCAGGGCGAGGGCAGCCCCTCTGGGCTCTGCTGCTAGGGGCGTGGGCCAACCTGCCAACAGCTGATAAGTCAAAGGGGCAGGCTGTGTTAGGGTGCATTTCACTTTACAAGGAAAAGCTGAGCCTCAAAAAAGTTTATCACCACCTTCTGGGTTCTACACCCATGCCCACACTGTTCTGCATTTTAGAGCAAGCTAGGCTGTAGGGGGCTTCTATCTCCTCCCCCCTTCAAGTACCCCTACCGAAACTTCCCAACACCTGCCCAATAGGGCAGAGGCTGGCTGTGCCAGAATAAGGGACCTTCGCCTCACCCAGGGGACTGAGGCCTAGCCCCACCCCTATTCCTGCCACTGGGTCTCAGGTCAGGCCCCAGCAGGCCGCCTAGAATGGGGGTGTGGAACCAGAGCCACCCAATCCCATAGGGACAAGTTTCACAACTTCCCGGATGGGGCTGTGGTGGGTCACAGTGCAACCTCCAGCTAGGAGGATGGGGTGGCTCCCACTTCTTCTGCTTCTGACCCAGTGCTCAGAGGCCCCTGGTAAGTGCCCAGCCCCTCCACCCAAAGCCCCTGATTCCCATCCATCTTCAGGAAGAGGTTGGCTCCATCCTGCGTTTGAGCTCAGAGTCCTACCGAGCATGGTGATGACCTTGGCTTCTTGCGCAGAGCTGGGCCTCCTGAGACAACATATGCACCCTGCCTACTCAGGCCTGTTAGGTGTCTACTGTCGTACTGAGTCAGGGCTGGCTCGCACGGGCACGTACACACGCAGTCTGAGCTAACCCTCTAACCTTGCACATGCCCTCGTGCCAGTGAGATCCCAGACCAGGAGTCAGAATGCCAGACGTTGGGCCTCGGCTCGGATAGTGTGACAGCCCTGTGCCTTAATACTCTCATCTGAGATGAGGTGGGACCAGCTCTATAGGGTAAACACCACCACCCACTGCTCTCACAGAGTGTATGTTTTAGACCTGAGCCTAGTGCTTTGCCCATGAAACAGAGGCACTGGTGGTAACTACCATATCTAATCTGGCTTTTGCCATCCCATGCAAAGGTCTGACCCTTGAGTGTGCCCATAGGCTCCTCCCAGAGGGCTCCTTGCTTTGATCCCCTGAATGAACAAAGTGTGGAAATGCCAATTACATGCACTGACATACATGCCCACTCCACAGGACAGCGCTCCCCCTTGAATGATTTTCAGGTGCTTCGGGGTACAGAACTGCAGCACCTGCTACATGTAGTGGAGCCTGGGCGTTGGCAAGAAGACACGGCAGATGCTGAGGAGTGCGCAAGGCGTTGCAGGTCCCTGCTGGACTGCAGGTGAGTTGGCATGGGACCTAGAAAGACTGGGGGCAGGGGAATCTGGGCCCTGGGTGATTCTGCCTTCTCCCAGGGCCTTCCACTACAATGTGAGTAGCCAGGGTTGCCAATTGTTGCCATGGACACAACACTCACCTCATATACGACTGCAGCATTCAGGAGGCTGTGACCTCTTCCAAAAGAAAGGCAAGTGACTCAGGAGGAAGGTAGGGCAGGGTTCAGGGGAGCTAGGGCCTCAGGCCACCATAACCATCTGTCTCTTGCTCCCAGACTATGTGCGCACCTGCATCATGGACAATGGAGCAAAGTACCGGGGAACCGTGGCCATCACCACAGGTGGCCTACCCTGTCAGCACTGGAGCCACAAGTTCCCCAATGACCACAAGTGAGGCAAACATCTTCGATCCACACCGTGCCCAGGTCTGCCCCCAGCAGGCACTGCAGTGTAGCTCTCTGCTCCCAGGTACACACCCACACCCCGGAATGGTTTGGAGGAAAATTTCTGCCGCAACCCTGACGGGGACCCCAGAGGCCCATGGTGTTACACTACAAACTCTGCTGTGCGCTTCCAGAGTTGCGGCATCAAGTCCTGTCGGGACGGTGAGTAGCTCTGGGTTGAGACTGGGTGAGTGGGCTGTGTCCGTACACTCCCACGACTCCCCCCCACCCCGCTCCCCCAGCTGCCTGCTTCCGATGCAATGGTGAAGATTACCGTGGAGCAGTCGACCACACTGAGTCAGGACGTGAGTGTCAGCGCTGGGACCTGCAGCACCCGCACCCGCACCCCTTCGAACCCAGCAAGTACGCGGGGCTGGGGGCTGGGCGGGACTCCTGTGAAGGCCCCGTGAACAGTGGCAGTTAGCTGGAGTCAGACAGGGCCTGAGTCCCAGGGTCTTGTTCACGTCGCGCCACCACTCCCTAGGTTCCTTGACAAACACCTGGATGACAACTATTGCCGGAATCCTGATGGCTCCGAAAGGCCCTGGTGCTACACCACCGACCCAAAGCTCAAACGAGAGTTCTGCAACATCCCTCACTGCGGTAGGCGCTAGGGCAGTCTCCGTGGGCACCTGGCACATGCGAGGAGGCCTGGCTGGAGAGGATGAGGGGCCGGGCACGACCCGCTGTGGTGGCTGCGGGCTGAGAACACACCCAAAGGACTACAGGGACCAGGGAGAACGGGGCTCAGTCCCAGCCAGGGGCTCAGTCCTGCTTGGGATCCATCCAAGGGTCGGAGGCACAGCCGCGCCAAAAAGCCACAACGCTCAGTTGCTTTCGTGGAAAGGGCGAAGACTACCGAGGCAGGGCCAACACCACGGCCGCGGGCGTGCCGTGCCAGCGTTGGGATGCGCAGTACCCACACCAGCATCGCTTCACGCCAGAGAAATACGCATGCAAGTGAGGTGGAGAGGGGCCAGCTGGAGGGGGACCAGAGGAGGGTGGTCCTGGGGCTGGGCTGGGGGGCAGGAGGCTGGGCTCCAGATCGAGGCTGGCCGCCCATGGGCTGGTGCACGGGGACCCTCATGGAGACCAAGGGACCTGCTCAGGGACCTTCGAGACAACTTCTGCCGGAATCCTGATGGCTCAGAGGCACCGTGGTGCTTCACAGCGCGGCCTGGCATGCGCATGGCCTTCTGCTACCAGATCCGGCGCTGCCAGGACGACGTGCGGCCAGAGGGTAAGACCAAGCCGGGGCTGGGGGCTTGGAGCAGGAGGGCTGGCGCAGGGACTGTGCCTGCTGGCAGCTGCCGCCTACCCTCTTGTCTGCCCACCAGACTGCTACTATGGGGTAGGGAAGCAATACCGCGGCTCAGTCAGCAAGACCCGCAAGGGTGTCCCGTGCCAGCACTGGTCCGCAGAGGCGCCACACAAGCCACAGTGAGTCCAGCAGCACACCTGGCCCTCGGACCACAGCCGCAGACCCTTTCTGGGCTTAACCCTGAGGTGGCACCCTGTGCCCTCTCAAACTGGAGCCTTGTGGGGACTGGTGTGAGTCCGACCTTGCGATCCCTCCCTTCTAGATTCACGCCCACCTCTGCCCCCCATGCTCACCTGGAGGAGAACTTCTGCCGGAACCCTGATGGGGACAGCCATGGGCCTTGGTGCTACACTACAGACCCCCTTACGCCATTCGACTACTGTGCACTAAAGCGCTGTGGTGAGCACCGGACGCAACCCCCTACCCGGCCCACAAGCTGCGCTGTCAATGACGGCTCCCTTAACCTGGGTGAACTTGGGTCTTCCAGATAAGGACCAACCACCATCCATCCTGGAGCCCCCAGGTATGGACGCGGGTCAGGTATGGATCGAGGCTTTTTTGCCACCTCTCTGTCCATGCATTCGTTTCATCCTGTCTATCCTATGACACAGACCAGGTGCTGTTTGAGAAGTGTGGCAAGAAAGTGGACAGCAAGAGCCTGTGGCAATCTAAGCTGCGTGTGGTAGGGGGCCAGCCTGGGCGCTCACCCTGGACAGTCAGCTTGCGCAACCGGTGAGATACAACTGCCTGTGTCTTCTAGAGAGAATGGAGGGCATCTTCTGTGCTTATGCAGGCCGGTGGCAGACCTGTCGCAGGCCACAGAAGTCTGGCCAGGAGATGCAGGTATTGCCTGTGCCCCAGGACTCACTCACTGACCCTCTTCTAACCCTCACTCCTCCAGGCAGGGCCAGCATTTCTGTGGCGGATCCCTGGTGAAGGAGCAGTGGGTACTAACTGCTCGGCAGTGCTTTTCCTCCTGGTGAGCTTCCCTTGGGTTGGGGGACCTGGTCTCAGCCCCCTGCCTTCATCTTTCCCTGGCAAGCCAACAGGTGAGCCTTGGGACTGCAGTCTGAGTTACAGCTGACCTAGCAGAACCTCTCTCCCAGCCATGTGCCTCTCCTGGGCTATGAGGTGTGGCTGGGCACCCTACTTAAGAACCCACACCCTGGGGACCCAGGCCTGCAGCAGGTCCCAGTGGTCAAGATGGTGTGCGGGCCATCAGGCTCCCAGTTAGTTCTGCTCAAGCTGGAGAGGTGAGTGGCCGTCAAGAGGGTGTGAGGCGGGGTTAGGCGATGCAGCCTCAGGCCCTGAGTGCCCTCATTCCTGCTAAAGACCTGTGACTCTGAGCCAGCAAGTGGCCCTGATCTGCCTGCCTCCTGAGCGGTATGTGGTGCCTCCAGGGACCAAGTGTGAGATTGCAGGCTGGGGCGAGACCCAAGGTGAGAGCACAGTGCAGGGCTCCGACTCCGCCAGGCCCGAAAGCCCAGCCTTGGCACCAACCCAAAGGCGCGCTCCTCCCCACCCCCTTCTCTATAGGTATCGGAAACAACCAGGTCCTAAATGTGGCCACACTGAACGTCATCTCCAACCAAGAATGCAACATCAAGCACCGGGGACGGGTACTCGAGACTGAGATGTGCACTGAAGGGCTAATGGCCCCTGTGGGGGCCTGTGAGGTCAGTGCCACAGTTGCTGTGTGGGAAGCTGGAAAGGGGCCACTCCACTCCCAAGGGTCACCGCCATGGCCCGGGCCCTCCTCACCAGTTCTCCCACTTACCAGGGTGACTACGGGGGCCCACTTGCCTGCTTTACTCACGACTGCTGGGTCCTGGAGGGAATTATAATCCCCAATCGAGTGTGTGCCCGGCGAGGCTGGCCAGCCATCTTTATTCGTGTCTCTGTGTATACAAACTGGATTCACAAGGTCATGAGGCTGGGCTAGCCTGGCCTCAACTTCATGGGCCTTGGGGAGAATGAAGTTCCTGTCTGCCATAAAGCCACCTTTCCTATTCCGCCTGTGCTGGGTGCTTCTTAATCTGTGCTGCTAAAGAATGAGCTGGCAATTCCTGACTAGGGCTTAAACCCAGCGCATCCTGGGCTGGGTGATCTAACCCTACCACTGCCTCAGTTTGTGGGTGCCGTGGAAGGGCAGGGAGGCTTCACCGGTGCCCTAGACATACTGTCAGGCGAGGGGTAATGCAGAGCTCAAGCTCGCCTGGTGGCCAGGACAGACAGCAGCTGTCCTCTCGAACTGGAGGAAGATGGTTCCTTGTGGCTGCCACGTTTAGGCAGAGTCCCCAAAGAGTGGGGCTGGGTTAGAGGTGCCTTGGTACCAAGTCTTCAACTAGACTCTGTGTCCTCCTTTATTATGACCGTACAGCCTGCCAGCCTTGGCTACCCATCCATGGGGTCAAGAGCCCGGGGGCCACTCTGCCAGGCCCTGGGGCGTTCCAGGAGCAAAGTGTGACAAAGGCCAACCAACGCATGCGGTGAGGCGGGGCTTCAGCCGCCCAAGTGTGTGCGC
The DNA here is from genome assembly GCF_000260355.1 of Condylura cristata. NCBI lineage: Eukaryota > Metazoa > Chordata > Mammalia > Eulipotyphla > Talpidae > Condylura > Condylura cristata. The sequence continues at coordinate 61,171,463 of NW_004567105.1, forward strand.
AGCCAGAGTACAGCATTCATGAAGCTGTCCGATTCCACCTCCACCTCTGACAGTGCGTGGGTGCTTTTGGGGTAGAGCAGGAGCCTGCAGGAGTGGGGAGCAGTGTTGGAGGGTTCCCTCGTGCACACCTACCCACCAGCTGCTGGGGCGGCCGTGCTGCACTCACCGAACAGGCACATTCCGGGCTTTGAGGGCACGGTAATACTCCATGCCCTGCTTGAATGGCACGCGCCGGTCCTCTTGGCCCAGCATCAGCAACACAGGTGTCCTCACCTGGGGGCGTGGGGAAGGGCGCTGAGCAGGGCCTCGTCCTCTAGACACGCGGCTGCACACAGGGCAGGGCGGGGCCTGCTTACCTGAGGCGTGTACTTGATGGGGGACTTGTCCAGCATCTCAGCCCACACACTGAGGTCTGGCAGGCAGTCACTGCTGTAGGGGAAGCCGGCCTCTGCCACGCACCTGTAAGAGACTGAGCTCATGCAGCCCCAGCGCCCACGGAGGTACAGAGGGAGAGGGGAAAGGCCAGAGCCTGTGGGCACACTCACCAGTCAGGGATGTCAGTGGAGCCCATCATGGAGGCAATGTTGATCACTGGGTTGCGTGCCACGCAGGCGCAGTATGTCTCTGGGTACTGACCAATCAGGTGGCAGGACAGGAAGCCACCATGGGAGCCACCCATGAGGGCCACTCGACTTGCATCAAAGTGTTCCTCCTGGAGCACCTGCTCCACTGCGAACTGTGGCGGGGGGGAGGGGCGAGCACTGCAGCCAGCTGCCTGCCCACCTGAAGGCAGCCACATCTACCGCAGCCCACCCCAGCCTGTTGAAAAGCCCCAGCCCCTGCTACCTGCACATCCTTCACATCCTGGTGGCCCACATTGCCTGGGAGGGAGAGGATGCTGTCCTGGCCAAAACCCGTGGAGCCACGATAGTTCACTGGAGGGAGGGACCAGACAGAAGTCAAATGACATTTGCAGTCTCCTGAGCGCTCTTTTACCGACCTACCTGTGAAGTAGGCTGGGGCCAGCTGCACCACAACTGTCAAGGGGAAGGGGCCAGGAGCTGGAGGCTACCCAGTGAGCACAGCACACTTTCCCTGGAAGTCCCATGTTAACACCACGCCATGGAGGGCTGGGCCAGGGCAGTTTCTAGCAGCAGTTATCAGCTTTCGGTTACAGAGAAGCTTGCAGGCTAGGGTGGAACCCACGGCCTATGTAGAAACCAGACCCCCTCATTACGCGTCACACTCCAATGGCACCTCGGGGCTCTGCTTCCTCACCGAGTAGGACCGCAAAGCCCATCTTGCAAAGCATGGCTGGGAACAGCATCCAGGCAGTGACAAAGGAAGAATGAGGTCCCCCTGTGGACAGGGCGTAGAGGGTGAAAGAGCCAGCTAGGAAAGGGGGCGTAGGAGGCCATGGGCTCTTAAGCCAGATGCTTACCATGCGGCATGACCACCATGGGCATCTGGGTCTTATCTGGAGAGTCGCTGGGCTGCAGAAGGATTGCTTCAAAATCGAGTCCAGCTGCAGGGAGAGAGCAGTCAGCAGGGCCAGTGCTACTGCCCAGGGTTTCCCAGCAAGGCCTCAGTTGTAGAAACTGGCCAAGGAAGCCTATACAGGAACCCCAGGAGGCCATACTCCTTCTGCCCTAGTAAGGGAGCCCCATTTCTGACAGTATTTCCTGCAGAAATCTCTGTAGTCACAGAGATCTCACACCAGGCCTATGTTCTTTGGGCCCTGGTCTTCCCACCACAGATTACTTGGTCTGGTGGTGCCCAGCTCTGATACACTAGCTGGTTCCTGGACACTACTCCCCATGACTCTCCACATGAGGAAGAGAAAACCAATTTGAGGTAATCCCAAGAAAGCCCACAATGTGACAGGAAGCAGGACAGGTGACTGATAAAAGCCACTTGCTGGAGAACTGGCAAAGGTGTCCCTCTGCTCCCAGCCCAGCTCACCATACTGCGCATTCTCTTGCTCTGGGGGTGGCTGCAGTACCCGGATGCTCCAGGAGATGTTGGGGATGGGCTCGGCCTCCTCCAGGGACACCCATAACACTGCCTGCTCCTTCCCTGCGGGAGGCAGGAACCCAACTTTCTGCCAAGGGGAAAGACTGTGTTATAGGCAGACTGGCTCCCTCCCCACGTTCCCACCTCTGTCCGGGGGTGCAGGTGGGTAGTGTTTTCTATGCTGGGTATGTTCTCCACCTCCGAGAGTACAGGATGGACGCCTGTGGTGAGCTGCTATATACAAAGGTGCCTACACAAACACGCACATACCGCACCCTCCCTCCCTCTGCAGCTTCTAGGCTCCACTGTCTTCCTACACTGTTCAGCCAAAGAACTGGGCACTCTCCGCAGTCCAGACTCTAGCCCAGTGGTTATCCCTGTGGGTGCCAGACCCTTGTGGGCCATGCTGGGTTGGTCCATCTTGGGCTCTCCCATGCTAAGTAGCCCTGATTTGGGGCCACTTCTCTGACCTGTGGATGTCTGCCTGCACAGAACCCCTGTCTCCTGACACTCACCAGGCTTGGGGGCAGATTGGGAGTGGAGAACTGTGCCACCATGAGGTCCCGGTCAATCGTCAGCAGCTTCCAGCTGCCACCTGATCCCCCTGGAGAAGGGAGATGCCACTAAGATTCTGGCAGGGGCTGTCACCTTTCCTGCGTAATCCCTGCAGAAGACAGAGTCCCTGGCTGCCCCTTCCGGCCTGAGAAGCAAAGGGACCCCACGGAGACCATCAGACACCAGCTATACATGGCTCTGGGTGTCTTCTGCTCGGTGTGCTCATCCAGCAGATGTTGACTGTGGCCAGGAAATGCAGGCTCTGGGGACACACCAGGCCAAGTGGCACAGTCTGCAGAGGTAGCAGCTAGACCCAGAGGGGTAGGAGAGCTAATTCTGGGCAGCGGGTCCATGCAGTGTGGTGAGCTGTTGCCTGGGAACAAAACTTTGGTAGCTTTATGGAGGATTGACACTAGTAAGGGCAGGTGGAGGACTCAAATCATGTTTGAGGGGTAGTCACCAGGACAGGTGGAGAGGAAGGTCAGTGCGTCAACACAGAACTTCTGCCCTCGGGTGGCAGAGTTATGGCTGCCTGAAACAGTGACTTAAGGTGCAGGGAGTGGGCCAACTGATCTTGGCAAGAGAGTTCTGTGAGTCTGAGGAGCAGGAGCTGAGTTGGCGACAGGATGTACGGACAGACTTGAGCAGGGAGGCTCTGCTGGCTGAGGAAGGGTCCTGTGGGCGTAAGGTCTTTGCAAAGCCGTCAGTAGGCTGCAGCAGTTAGTGCTGCCCCCCATTTCTTGAGTTCCGGCCCCACGCTGGCCTGGCCAGCGCACTTACCAGCCGTCAGGGAGGTCACACTGCCCACTTGGGTGTCCACAGCAAACAGGTCCTGAGGCAGAGGGGAGGCTGCATGTGGCACACACCTAGGCGCCCTATGGGTCCTGCCCCACCTCCTCTCTGCCTTCCTGGACCCCCTTGTATAGCCAACACGACTGTGCTGTGGGCAACGGCCCGAGGGCCTGGGTTCAGATCCCAGCCCTGTGCACTGCTGAGTAATCCTGGGCAAAGCAAGGAGTGCCTCTGTGTCTAAGTCCAAATCCAACCACACCCTAAAGAAACCTGGCATTCTCTGAGTGCCTCTGCCCCAGGAAGGCTCTGTCCCATCCCCACCAATCAGTTCCTCATATAGTCTTCAGGGGCCCACCCTGTGGCACCTCCTTGTCTCCCAGCTGGAAATTCCCAAGGGGTCGCATGTCTGCCTCAGCAGGAAGGCCAAGGCTCTATTGTGGGGCAGAGGGGCAGCTAGTCCCCTCAAGAAGTGATTCAAGATAGGGCAGACTGGGCCTTAAGGGGTGGCTGGGCATTCCAGCCAGGGGTGTCCAACACCACACCCCAGGCCCTGGGACCCTTACCTGCCGGCTGCGTTGAGCTGAGTCAAAAACCACCCTCTGGCTATCCGCCGCCCAGCATCCCAGAGGCAGAAGGCTGCAGTAGATCCCAGAGAAGTTCTCTGCAAAGATGGGAGGGCTGGGTATGGTCCAGGAGCACAGGTTTGGGAGTCATGACTGCGAGGCAGGCTGGGCTGCTGTGGGAGTCCAGGGGCCCTATTGACTGTGACAGAATGGCAGTCCACACACAGGGACACCCTTGGTGATGAGGAGCTGCTGGAAAGAGGGGCTAAGAGAGAGACCTCTAAGGGCAAAGCTCAAGAGCTTCTGAGAGGAAGCGGGCGTGCTTGGCCCACCTACGAGCTGCTCTGACGGGCCATGGGGGACACAGAATGGCACTCGTCTGCCCACTGTAGTGCTTAGCACTGAACATCATCACTCCTTTGACCCTCACTACAGCCCTACAAAGAGGCAACCACCCCTCCGCAGATGAGGAAATGGAAGCTCAGGACACACAGCCAGTCGGGGCAGTGCTGGGACTCGGACCACATCCCTACCCGCTCTGCATGTCTGCGACCGAGAGAAAACACAAGTCCATCCCTTGCCCACTGGACTCCTGGAGCTGAGAAAGCAAGAGACTCTCACCCCTTGGGATGGTCCAGGCACCCGAGAGTGCGACAGGAACCTGTCGGCCAACAGCCATCCCTCCCAACTAAACACCCTCTCCGCCCCCGGCCCCACCGGTGACGCTGCTGACTTAAGGGCTGGGCTGGTCATCGGGGTGGGGCTGGAGTGCACCCATGGGCTTAGAGCCTGCCAAGTAGGCCAGGCCCACCTTCTGAGAGTCCTCGAAGGAGCAGTGCACTAGTCACTGGAAAAACAAGACAGATTGAATTATGTTCTGTGCCCTGGGAATGAAATAATCTCAATCCTCAGCTAGCACGGTTGCTCTCAGCTCAGCTTTGAGCCAGCTGACCTCCTCCTCTCAGAACTGTGCCCTGCGGTGATGGCCCCACTCCCTGTGGCGACTGGCCATGGCCCAGCCCAGCAGGGAGACTTCAGAAGGCACCCAGGGAGGAAGAGCTGAGGCGGCTCACCCTGCCCAGGGTCAGCACGGGGACAGCAGAGCTGCCGGCTCCACGCACCCGCCCGCCACACACACTCACCTCCCAGCTGCCGAGGCACGACGTCCACCACCACCGAGGTGACCTTGGTGTACCAGTCGTACTGCAGGAGAGCACCACGGTCAGGCCCACCAGGCGCCTGGCAGCACCCCCAGGGCACAGAGCTTATCCCCACCTCTTCTCTGAGAGCCCTGGGAAGGGACCTACGCCTGGTGTACAGCCTCTCGGGCGGTCTGGGCCAGATATCTGGAGGGGCCTCTGCTCTCACAATGGGCGCGTGTCTCTTCCTGGGGCAGGACTACGACTAACTACCCGCTACTCCAGCCCTTCACGGAGCAGATGAGAAGCACAGGGAGGGACATCCTTATAGCAGACTCACGGCAGTGAGTCCTGACAGGGCAAAGCTCCGCAGACTCCAGCCCCTGCCTTGGGAGAAGGACCAGCAATCTCACATCACCCCTGCAACCGGGTCCCCTGTAGGGCCCAGGAGGAGACAAAGCTGACCCTTCCTTCAGCACTTACCCACCGTCCCCTCCTTGTGCTGACCTCCCCCCACCCCACGCCCACCTCCAGCTCACCAGGCACAGCTGGCTACACTGATGATGGGGGACCAGAGATGGGTACTGCAGGTAGACGACACGACAATGGTCTGGGCTCAGCCGGGGAGAAGAGACAGCCAGAGAGGCACCGGAGAGGAGTTCTGGATCAGACAGAAATGTGAGCATCATACAGGCTGGCATGACCAATGTGGGTCTGCACAGGACGGGTAGGTACCAACCACTTACCACACTGCCCCCCGGTGAGGTCCACATAGTACAGGGCTGACCTGGAACCACCAGAGAGAAACTCAATTTCAAGGCCAGCCTGGGGAGCAAGGCCCGTTCCCTGCCCTCCTTCCTCACCTGCGATTGGAACAGAAGCGGATGCCTAGCCGGAAGGGTTCGTGCCACCAGCCTACAAACACCACACCTGTGTCTCCGGGGGCCCAGAATGCCTGTAAACAAGATCACCGGGCAGGTAAGAACAAGAAGCACTAGCTCAGCCAGGGCCGCCAGACCCAGGAATGATGCAGGCCAAGCCAGTGCTAACCTGTCCAGGGGACACATTCTCAGGGACCCCCTCAAGCACAGAGATGTTGCCGCTCTCGACGTCCAGCACACAGAGCACAGGAGTGCTTTTGGAAACCATATTTTCTCCCCAGTCTTCATAAAACACAAATTGGTCCCCCTGAGAACACAAGACATTCAGTGCCCACTCACTGTCTTTTAAGACCCCACCCTGCTCCCTGGTGGTCAGTGCCTCCCTAGTTCTGACGGGCAGTGTGGACACACACTGAACCCCAAGGCTATCTTGAAGCGTCTTCATAGACTGGCCGTGGCCATGAGCACCTTGATGGCCTGATCTGGCTTCTTTGGCCGGGTCATCTCATCATCGCTGCCACTGATGTCCAAGGCTTTCGTCTGAAAGAAGGACTCAGCCTTGGGGCGCTTCTTCTCTGCCACGTATAACAAGTGTGTTTCGGAGTGCGACCAGGACAGGCAGCCAAAGCAGTCTGGGTGCAGGGAGGGGCAACCATCAGGGAGCGTCTGGGCTACGGATGCCCCTCCTGCCCACCCTTACTGCTCCCCAGCCAGCTGCCTCACCGTCCTCATACACAGGCCCGTGCTTCTCGAGTGCGGACAGGTTGAAGCTCTTGAGCTTCCGGTTCTTCTCCCAGACCTGAAGACATCTGGGCATCAGGTTGCCTGCCCTCCAGCACCGCCTCACCTGGGGCACTGAGCCCCGCTGCTCACCACCAGGACCCTTCCAGACTCACCTCTAAGAACTGCTTCTCCTCCCCGGGGCCCGTGCCTCCAGCCTTGCGGAGCACGGCCTTCATGGCGCCTGAAGAAGATTCTCTGCTTAGCAGCCTGCAGGGCACACAGGATGGGAGGTCAGGGTTTCCTCCCACCTAAAGACAGCTGCATCCTGCTCTCTTACAGGCCACAAGCTTGTAAATAAGATTCTCGAGGCTTTGATTCCACATCTACTCCCAGGGCCCTTCTCGCCCCACCGTAGCGGCCGTCCTTGCTTCTCCTCCCTGGGCAGAGTAACTGCTCTCCTCAGCCTCTTTGAGTCTCCACGGACTCTAGTCCCAGGCCCACATGTGGAACAAGGCTCCAGGGCTTATCCAATCACGTCTCCAGAGACCATAAAAGCTCCTGGGGCAGGAATCTGACTCCTGGCCCCTCTTCTGGGCCCTCCCTGCACCCAGACATTCACGAAAGGCTTGCAGATGGCTGGGGCCTTGCCCACAGCTTCCTCTCTCAAACTTACTCCCCCCGGGTCTCCACACTGTTGCCCGCAGGCCCTGCAAACACCACTGCATCCCCGTCGTGGAACACCAGGTACTGGCGGCAGAATCTGATGTTTTCCATGCGTTCCAGGTCCCTCTGGGTCCACTCTGCGAGGAGAGGTATGAGACTACTCGACTTGCACCCCAAGGCCCTGCTCCCAGCAAGGCCCAGCCCACTTTCCTCAACCTGTCTCCGGCTGTGCTGGATACATGATGGACAACACCTGGCCACAACCCACACCTCGGCTCTAGCACCGGAGAGGAAGGCCTCTTGGAGAAACCACTATTGCTCTCAGAACCCACCCCGGATTCCCCCAGGCCAGCCTGACATGCATATGGTGTAGGGTGACAGGGGTGAGCCCTATAAGGCCACTCCCTGCACCCTGCTCTGAATTCTATCCCACACTCATGGCACGATCCCACAAGGCCCCAAACAGCTCACCCCCTCCACACAAGTGTCTGCATGGGCTTCTGGGGGTGCACCCTTTCATTCCCCACTCCCTCCAAGCCCCATCTTCACCCACACACCTGTGTGCATTGTTAAGCAGTGAGCCCTCCACATCCCCCTCCTCTACGCCGTGTGTACAGACCCGGAACGGGCCCGCCACCCTACTCCCCTCCATACACACACCAGTGTGCACCGTCCGGTAGCGGCCCCCATACTGCGTGGTGACCTCTGGGCCCAGGCAGGCGGCGCTTAGCGCGGGCTGGCGACTCAGGCCCCGGTACAGCGCCGCCGCCTCCTCGGGCTCGCTGAGCAGCACCTGCGCAGGGGACACATCAGGGTCAGGCCCGGCCCGGGCTGCAAGGACCACGGGAACCGCGGGCCGTGCCCTCACCTGCCGCTCCATGATAGCTCTTTGGCCCGGGCGAGGCGGGACGCGCTAGCGCCCGGAAGTGAGGCTGGGGGGCGGAGCCGAGCGGGGCGGGCCCGCCGACAAATGGGCGAGGACCGTTAGCAGGGGGCGGGGCCTCGGCGGCCCGGAGGTGTGGCCGGAGCCAGCCGGAGCGGTGGGCCCGGGAGCTCCCGGCCGAAGGAGCCGGGGCTCGCGCGGAGGAGCTGGCCTTCTAGGGGCGGTGCGGGCTGGGCAGCCGCGGGGGTCTGTGGGCTGGGAGGGCAAGGGTTGGGAGGCATCTGCTCCGAGCAGAAGGGATGCGCTGTGCAACGAAATAGGGGGACAGGTCTTTAGACAGAAGGATCAGTAAGGAGCAACACGGCCCGGGGGGGGGGGGGGGGTGTAAGGGGCGAGGGCTGAGCCAGGCCTGGACCCCTAGCCCACCGCAGCCAAGTGGGAAGGACAGGGTGCACCAAGCGGAAAAAGGGGCGGTGCCTGAGAGGGATGCACACCACTGAATCTACAAGATGAGGGGTGCGCTAGGGCGGAGCTGGAGCTGTGCGCTGGGAAGGGTCGGATCCTTGAAACCTTGAGGTTTAGCAGTTGCCTACGCCGCCGGTCCAGCTGGGGTCTCCCGCAGCTCCAGAGGTGACCGTCTCCTGGTCCACAAAGAGGCAAACATTCACCAGACATTGCCTGGTCCTGTCCTCTCCCAGGCAAACGGAGAAAAGCGGAGAGCCCAGAGTACAGCACCCTGGGCTGCCGGGCAAAGAAGGGCGGGTGCCCAGCTCTCAGGGCTTATCGGCCACCAGGCCTACCCCTTAGAAGCTATCTGTCCCCGAAACCTTCACCCACCCTGATCTGCGGTGCCTTACTGGGGATGGGGAACAGTGGGCTTCTGTGTGTTCCGCTGTTCCCCAAGCCCAAGTTCTTGGGGTGCGCATGGTTTGGTGGGGTGTGGCTCCACTTAGAATGAGAATTTTTTGTGGAAAGAAGAACCTGGGTGGACAGGCTCCCTGACCACAGTGCCACAGGAGTGGGTGGGTTATGATGGTAACGAAAAACAGGAGCGTCTGGGCAGCAATAGGACCTCCAAGCTACTCCATATGCCCAGCACTTGGCTGGTCTGACATGCCTCAAGGTCCTGGCCTTGCCATTTGACTGAGATTCCACTTGCCTGGCGTGCAGCCTCCTCTTCCCCACCAACTGTATGAGATAAATAAAATAGCCCCAGTTTCTGAGGTTGCTTGCATTTGTGAGCACCTAGTGTGTGCAGGGCTGTCAAACTCAGAATTGGGAGCAGAAAGGTGGCCCCAGTCACGAACCTGGGTGGAAAGAGCAGAAACTATGATGTACATCACGGTACCATTTACAATAGGAACACTGGGAACTCGGTGCTTGTCCTTCAGGCCATGTGGTCGACTAGCTGTGAACTCATACTGCAGTTCTCTGGAGGCTGGGTGTTGGAGGAAGGACATCTAAGTGCCTGGAATAAACAGGTAGAGGTGAACAGAAGAGTAGTAAAACGGGAACACCGAAGTTTCAGGCTTCAGCTTAAATTGAAGAATTGAGAAAGACAAACAGGAAGCACATACTTCAAGATATTAGCCCTTGAAGGAAGGTCAGACACAAAGTTGATATTCTTTTCATTCCTGTTTTACATTTTTTCCTTGCAACTGTGGGCTTTTTTTTTAGTTGGGAGCCTCTTTGGGGAAGGACTAAGGTCCTCAGCTTCCAAGAGCCCCGAGTTCACAGCTTGTGAAGAGCCAGTTGTGAGCACTAGGGGGCAGCACTTGCCCACCCATGAACCAGGCCCCAGAAAGCTGTACAAACCGGATACACAAAGCTGAGTGAGGCACAATCTCTCAACTGTCCATGCAGTGAAAGAAAACTGCTCCTTCCAGAGTCAAGCTTGGGACTGACCAGAGGCACCTTTGTGGACAGTCTATTGTCTTTTTTTTTTTTTAAGATTTGTTTTATTTATATATGCATACACATGCATATGATTTGGGCCAGAGGTGCAGGGGAGAGTGTGGGGGTGGTGAGAGTGGGGAGCAGAACAGGCAGAGTGACTGAAATACATTGCTGAGGGGAGCAGCAGGCCGGTCAGGAGAGAGGTCTGCCAGTCATGTGGGTTAGTCACATGCTGGGGATGGAACTCATGCTGCAGTGGCCAGTGGCTGTGGGAGAGCCTCATAGTGCTGAGACTTAACCCCTTGCACCACCAGGGAGGCGTGGGCCTATTGTCTTTGGATGGCTTTGTCAGTACTTCTGCAACTTCATCCTTTCATTCTTTTCCCTTTAACTGTCAACAGATAGGGTTGCCGCAAGTTTTGAGATTTGCTACTCTGGCTAATTCTTCCCATCTCAGAAACCAGCCAGAGACAGTGTATAGATTGTTTATATCAAGTCCTTTTATTCTGATACCACAGAATTACCTTGTCACGATACAGGGGTGGGGGGACACTGAAGTACCACGAGTTCTCACAGAGCACAGGAGGACGGCACACAATTCACAAGGTCATGTGGAGGACTCGGGTCATTGCACTTACAACTGTAAACTTGTTTGTTTGACTTTGTACAGCACTCTTCCCCCCTCAAATAAAGAAGGAGAGAAGGAAAGAAAGGGAGAGAGGAAGAAGGGTGAAAAGGAGTGAGGGGGAAGCAAAAACAAGACATGGGAGCTAGCAGAGGAAAGGCTTGGGCGGCCACCACCCTCCAAGGCATTGTGCTTGGAGAGAAGGAGCTGATTTGATCCCAGAGGCTGAATGAGGCAGACGCACATACACACTCACGCACTTGTTCACATGCACACACACAATGTCTCGAGACTTCCATGGCTCTCCAGTGGCGCTCTGGTGCACGTGGCGGCTGCAGGGCTGCTGGTACCCAGGGCGACAGAGATGACATCTCTGAGGAGTTGCAGTTGATCAGGCCTATCCCTCTGACCCTATTGGAGTCTACAGTGACAAATATTTACAGAATGGGGGAAGAGCGCAGGAAGGCAGGGGGAGGCCGGCAGACCAGGACCACACTGCCACGGCAAAGGACCCGCCCGAGAGCACCTCACGTGTCAGCAAACAGGCCACAGTTGCTGCCCTCGCATCCTGAGCCGAGGCGCACTCTCTGCCCAAGGACTAAGCAGGCGCTGAGGGGGGAGGGCGTCACTGTGAAGGGAGTCCTTTTAAGTCCCGAAGTGGCAGAGGAGGCCTGACCCCTGCTTAGGGTGCTGGGGAGGCAGCTGTGGAGAAGGCCTGGGCTACACCCAGGGATCTCATTTGGAGATGTGCTTACTGCTCACCCCACTGCCCAATGTACGAAAGGCTGGTCCCTCAGCCTCTGGCTGCAGTGCTCCCCAGCCACAGCTGCACTCACCAAGGGCCAGGACCCCTGTGACCCGGAGCTCCAGCCACCTTTACGAGGGGCGACAGATACAGATGTGTCTCGTGGGTACATCGGACGGTGGGGAGTGGCAGATGTCAGAAATTTCAAACTCAGAGGGCTTGGCAGAAATAAATTTGCTGAAAGCCAACATTTTAGAGTGAGACCAGGCCCGATGGAGGTTGACTGCCTGTCATCCGTGCCTCTCCCCTGCTCCTCATCCCATCCCCTGGCCTTTAGAGGGAAGGCTTGCTTCGGGGTGGTCAGAGGTGCTGGGTGGCGGCCTCTCCCAGCCCTGGCTCGGATGGCCTCCTACAGCCCAGGCCTTCTCTCTGGGTTGAGGCAGATATCCCAGGAGGGAGTGAGGCCCAGATCCAAGGGAGCCCAGAGTCCCCGGTCCAACACAGAGACTGCCAGTCTCCTGTCCCATCCACTGCTGCCAGAGCTGGGCCAGGATCTCTCCCTGAAGGAGTGTGTAGACCTTATAGGAAAGCATGAGAAATGTGGACCCCTGAGAAATGCATGGTGCAAACCAGAGAACTCTGCAGGAAGGGCAGGCCTCAGGGTGTGGGAAGCAACTGCTGGCTGCACGCCTGGCTCAGTCAGAGAAGCTGATGAGCACTGGGAGCCACAGAGATGGGGGTGACCGGGGAGACTGGGTCCTGGGAAAGATGTAGAGAGGGTCAAATCGGACCTCCTCTAAGGTCTGCTATTCAGCGGCTTTCCCAGAAACTCAGGTGGGAACCATGAGCCCATGTGAATGCCTACTCTGGCCCAAAACAACACTGTCAGTTAAAGGTCCAGCTCTTCCTGAGCACCCTTTGACCCCTGGCCTCAGCTTAGGTTCCCAGCCTAGATCGCTCGGCTCACAGATATCTAAGCAGCCAGCCGCATGTGCAGTCAGAGGTGGGGGCCCAGGGCAGAGCCAGTTCCTGCCCTTGGCCTCTGTCTCTCTGGTTACAGAAGCAGCCCAGCTCTGGCTGTGGGCAGTCCTTGGCTGGGAAGGGGTGGCCAGATGCCTCTGGCTCAGGGCTTGGATAAGAGGGGAGCGACTTACAGATGGAAATCCTACAACACGCCTTCAATACATTCACGCCCGCATATTCTGCATGGGCTCCCTCTAGCGTGTCTCTTCCTGTTCACCTGCCATCTTGGTCAGAGAAAGCCTCAGGGCCTGTGGGGCCTTATACTGCCCGCCCCACAGCCTGGCACACTCAGGCGACAGTTCTAACAGGTCCTCGCTAGCTAGCTCGTGCAGAAGTCAGCTGGAAGCACTCCTGAAGGAGAGGCTCTGAGGCAAAAAGAACTCCAAGCGAGAGGGTCGAGCATTTAAAATGGATGAAATCGTGCAAAGAGGCTGCGAGCTGTGCATGCTGCACTGCGGGACAGGCGGCGCCTCGCCTGGCGGCAGCGAGTCCTGCCACAGGTCAAGCATGCCACAGACTGAGAGTTTCACACACACGGTGGGGACAGGGGTCGGGGTTCGATATGAGCATATCTATTCAGTTTCTCAATTGCAGTTTGCAATTAACTCCTTATACATAACATGGAATTTATTAAATATTAACAGTTGTCTTTGAGGGTTTATATTTCATTGCATAGAACATCAGAGATGAGACTTGTGACTGTGCCCAAGATGAAGGAGGCCCCCCAAGGGAAGAGCCCTGGGGAAGAATGTGGCCCAGTCCACCAGGAGGACAGACAGTGCCACGCTCCCCAGCACAGGGCGCTGGGCCCTTCCCTTGGCTGGCAGAAGCCCTGGCCCCTCTGCTCTGATGGTGATGGCTTAAGAAGGACTGGAATAATTGCACGGTAAACAGAGGCGGGCTGAGGGGCCTCCCCAGACCCTGCCCTGGGGTTGTGCTCTTGGCGGCCTGCTGCCCACTATTGCTTCTAGGTCAACATTCTCCCTGTGCTGAGCAGGAACAGAGCAGAGAAGAAACCAAACCATCAGTCACAAGGTTGTGGTGGAGGGAGAGGCAAGGAGGTGGGCAAAGAGAGAGAAAAGAGAGGAGGAGAAACAAAAGGAAAATGTTTATGAGGTATACATGTAAATCAAACTGAAATGATTAAGGCTGCTGTTGAAATCAAAAGAAATCCCCAGGTGTACGAATGAGGAGCCGGCTGGTCGAGACAACGGCGGTCCGCTGGGGTGCTCACGATGACTGGGGGATGGCTTCGAGGTGGCGGCAGGCGAGCTGGCACACTGCCACCCATGGGCTGGGAGAAGTCTCAGCCGGCGCCCACGCTGCTTTTCGGTGCTATGGCCTCTTATTTCAGCGATGAGACAGTGTTAGGTCCTAATGTTTGTAAAGTTCTCCCAACCCCACACTAGCCACATGGAGGTCTGCTCCGCTGCCACCCGGAGGGCAGGGTCCTGTGGCCACAGAGGGACCTGGGCCAGCTGGAATGTGAAGGAAACGGAGCCCAGGGCCCCCCACCCTCAGTCTAAGCCCCTTTCCAAGGCTGTGGAAAAACTTCTGGCATCGCGGAGGGGGGGCAGCGTCCATCTACAACAGGCAGCGCGCACCCAAACTCTGTGTATAACGCACTGGAAGCCTGGCTGGCCAGGCCGCAGGAAGGCGGCTGTGGGGGAGCAGCGAGACTGCCAGGGTGGCAGGGTTCCGGAGAGGGCTCCCCCCTCCCAGCGACGCCTGTGCCTTGAAGGTAGCGCCCTGAGGAGAGCAGGGTCTCTGCAAAGACAATCAGAGGTCCCCGGGCCAGTGGTCCCACTTGTCCAGCAGGTGCTTCACCCAGGCAGCTGCTGTTATAAAACATCCCGTCCTGAACTGAGGCCTGCTGCCACGTCCCACCTGCTGTGAGTCTTTGGGCCAAGGGTTTGCCAGTTTGTAGATGCTTGGAAGAGAAAGGAAGGGAAGGGGGAGGAAAGAGAAGGGTTTTGTCAAGAACTGGACAGTTGCTTCCCACCCCCACCGTCCTCTCTGTCGTCACAGGCTGACGGCCTGACTCCGCCTCGCCCTCGGGCCCCGTAGCCCCCGTAGCACGGCAGCCCCGGTGTGGGGGGACAGGCGCCTGGGCAGGTCTGAGCTCACGGAGAGGACAGGAAAAGAGAAGAATCAGGCTGGCCTGGCAGGGACGCTGTTTCAATACATCACACGTTGGTTTCGGTTTCGCTTCTGAGAGCGGGAGACGGGGCTTTGTTTAAAACAAAAAGGAAAACCTCCCAGCCCACTTCTGATTTGCCATTACAGACACCACAGCATGGACACTCACAGAAGTACCGACTGCTTGGTCATTAGCCAAGCGCCAGAACTTGGGGGAGACGTCTTTAACTACAACGTTAGTGTCTCAGTGGTTCCCCCCCCCCCCCGACATGTGGCAGGACACAGAACACAGCCAGCCTTCTGGTTCCTTTGTCTCCCCAGTGTAGACGTCCTGCTCTGAACCTCAGGCTGGTGCAGCCATGGGCCTGGCGACGGCTGCCCTGGCTGCCCTTCCTCGCTCCCCTCAGCACAGCTCTGACTTCGCATCTGCTCCAGGGCCGCCCCGAGGAAAGACCCAACTAAGCGGGAAGGGAGCAGGGACGCCCACCCCGACGGCAGGAAGGACGCTGGGTGCAGCGCGGGGGATGTTGTAATCAGAAGACATTCAGGCCCTTTACTCTGGCCTGCCCAGCCCCCCACAGCTGGCTCCCACCTTCCTCCCCCCGCAGGCTTCGCCCAGACCACCTCGCTCGCACCTCCCTGCCGGCTCGGGCTGTGCTGGCCTTGTGCCTGCACCAGAGGCCCAAGCATCTCATCCAGACATCAGGCCTGGTGGGTGCTTTCTCCTCGCCTAGACACATCCTGAAGCAGCCTCTTCTGCTCCCAGCTCCTTTCTCACACCTGCCACTTTCATTTGAGCCGACCCCGCTACCCCACAGTTCTGTTCTCCTGTTTTCACAACAGTGCCTCCCTCAGAGAGGCCCCAGGGCACCTGGGTGATTTGCTTGATGACCGCCTGGCCCTGCCACACATACACACCTGCCCACCACAACCTGGCAAAGTAGGGGGAGGAAGGCCTCAGCTTAGGCAGTGGTAGGAAATGGCCCCTGGCTGGCCACAGCAACAGCTGACTGCCTCCATTGCCGTCCTGGATGACGCTCTGACTCCTCCCTCACAGCATGGTGGGGCCGGAGAAGGATCCAGAAGGAAGGAGGCTTCTTATCCTGGCTTGGCCTCTGTAGCCCCCAACCCAGGCTCCCCTCCTAAAGCGTTTCCACTCTCTCCCTGGGCTGAGACGGCCTGTCCGGGGGGTGTCCTCTCTTTCCAGGAAATCTGTCCCTCTCCCATCTGACTCTCTGCTCGTCCGGGGCCTCCATTTTGCAGGTCCCGAGGCCAGCCTGAGAAGTCAGTGGCGCCCTGACTCTGTGCCCAGGGCTACTGAGCTCTGCAAGTTTTGGGACTTGGGCCTTACCAACTGGCTGGAGCCGTATCGCTGGCGCCGGACCTCAAAGAAGGTGCCTGCCTCCCCACAAGAGCCACAGTTCCAGGGCCGCTTTGGAATCAGTGTCCAGCCACAGACTCCAAGTCCGGGGGGGGGAGGGGGTGCCTGAGGGGGTGGGATCGTCGACTTGGCTCCCCCAAGGTTACCGAGTCCTTTCAGTGAGCTCAGGGGTTCCTCCTCCCAGGTAGCTGTTGGGCCCATCACAGTTGAAGGAAGCCCACAAGGCCTCTCCTAGCCCACACTTGCAGGGAGTGAGTGGAGCTGGGCAGCCAGGCCTGACCCCGCCTTTGCCCACCCCCTCTGGCCCTGACACTCACTGTTATACGCAGAGTCCAGAGCTGCGCCCAGGCCTCTGACTCCAGAGATTTTTCCACAGCAATGATATCATCTCCCTTCATTTCTTCAAGAGCCTGTAGAGCATTTACAGAGGAGGATTGCGGGGAGCTGTACCCCAGGAACCCCACCTAATGCCAACTGAGAGATGTAAGAGGAGAAGTGGGGGGGGCGGAGAAGAGGAAGGATGGGGGACAGGGAACGTTGCCCTGGCTTGCCTTTGTGGGGCCGCTGTGCATGGGGCCCCTCCTTTTCTTTTCATCGCCCTCCTCCTCCCACACTCACTGAGGAGGACACTGTAGCTCGCTCACATCACCTGCAGCCCAGGTACCTCCCGGAGGACCCCTCTGGCCTTAGAGCCGCCCGGAGCACATCAGGCCTTTCCCAGGGGATGCTGCGTTCTCATACTTACCCTATAGGGAATGGTCACCAGAATGAGGAAAATTTTTTGCCAAAAGCAGAGACAGCTGTGAGGTAGAGAAAGGAGAGATGCATCAGGAGATTGGGCCATGAGAAGCCGGTGAAGTCGGAGAAACAGGGACTGCCCGGAGAACTAGCCAGCCGCAGCAGGTAGGCCCTCGAGTTGGCCCAGGCCTAGGTGAATGAACCCAGAACGTTCCCCAGACCCAATGGCCAGACCCAGTTGCTGCCAGAGTAGGCTCTGGCTCCGCTGCCCCCGGGGACCTGGCTTGCAGGCAGTGCCTACCTTCTGTCAGCTTGCCAGCCTGCTCTGCCGCCCCTCCGGGGAGGATCTTGGAGAACACACTCTCCCCTTCGGCACCAGGTTGGCCGGCAGGCGCCGCAGGGGCCCCTCCAGGCCTGGCTCCGGTCTTTGTGCCTAGAGAAAAGAAACCCTCATCATGAGCCATGCTCGGCCTGGCTCTTCAGGGTTGGAGTGGGACCCCCGCGAGGAGGGAAGGCAAGGCGGAGGACGGAGGAGTCAGAACGGGGAGAAAAGGAGTGGGCGAAGCAGAAGAAAAAGGAAGTTGAGGGAGGGAAAGAAGGCGAATGGGAGGAAAAAGCAGAGGAGGAACAGGCAGAAGAGGAGGGAGGAGGAGGCAGCGGCAAGGCACGGTCGCGCCCAGCACTCACCAGTACCTTCCAGCTTTCCTGGCCAGGGCGCTGGGCGCTGGGGCACAATGCTGGTGGCCGAATTGGCTCACTCTAGCCCCAGGCTCATTTTCTGCTGGGGCGGTCTGCAGCCTCTGGGCACCTTCTCAGGGAGCAGTTCTGAGCTCAGGGTGCCAGTAGGTGCAGGGGGAGGGAACCTAGCCAGGCACTCTGGGCCAGAGACGAGGGCACTGAAGGCAGGCTCACCTGTCGGTCCAGATCCCGGCGGTGCCTGGGCCTGAGGCGGCCTCCCCTGCTGGGGCGCTTTGGCTATCCCTTTAGAGCCGTTGGCCTGTTCGGTCCGTGCCTGCAACACAGAACCCACAGCTGAGAGAGCGCCCATCGTCTTTGCGAGCCTAGAACTGAGGGGAGGTCCGCGCGGGCACCCACCCTGGCAAGGGCCAGCCACTGGAGGCCTACTTACTGGTCCTGCTGGCGGGGGGCCTGCAGCCGTCGCGGGCCCTGGCTGAGGTTTTCCTGCTGGCTGGCCGGCTGCAGGGGCTGGGCCCCGGGCGGTCGGCTGACCCTGCTGCTGCAGCCGAGCCTGCGGCGGGGCCTGCTGGGCGGGCTGCAGCCCGAGACCTTGCTGCTGCTGCTGCGGCTGCTGCTGCTGCGGCGGCGGCTGCGGCGGCTGCTGCATCTGTGGCTGGCGGGCTGCCGCCGCCGAGGGTGTCTGCCTGGGTGGGGGCGGCTGTGACTGCTGCGCCCCTGGAGCTGCCTGCCGGCCTTGCGGCTGGGGTTCTGGCTTTGGCTGCAGTGCCGCAGACCCAGAGTGGGCCTGCCGGGAGCCCTTCTTGCTATCAGAGGCATGATGGTACGCTGATGGGACTCGGGATGGCTGTGAGTATTCGGCGGAGCTGGGGTACCCAGGCTGACCCTTCTTCTGCATGGCTGGGGCAGAGCTGGGCTGAGGGTGAGGCCGGGCCTCGTGGCGACCCAGTTCCCGAGCGTGTGCTTTGGCAGCACGTCGGCCCGGCTCCTCGCCAGCATGGCGGCCTGAGTGGCGCCCATGGTCACCGTGATGCCGGTGCTCCTTGGCTGAGGTGTGGCGACTCGGGCCACCCTCATCGTGCGGCCACATGCCTTCCTCAGGGGGCTCGTCGTAGTCGTGGTAGCTGTGCCTGGCGGGGCCTCGCTTTTGGGAGGAAGAGACTGCATGGCCCCCGTGGTGCCTGAACCGGTCGGAGCGGGCATCCCGGGGCTTATCAAACCAGTCTGTCTCCTCCTGGCCCAGGTGATACGCTTCAGAGACCAAAGACAGAGCACTGTCAACCCATGGGGCTGGCTGCAAGGGGAGGCCCGCAGAAGCCATGCAAGGAAACCAGAGTGCATGCCACAGCCGCCGGCTCGGCACGAGGCCCCAGACACCCTCCCACAAGCGGGGCCGGGGCGCAGGTGGGGCAGGCAAGAAGGGCCGCCTGCAGGAGGGCCCACGGGACATCCTAGAACCCAGGGCCCCACTGGCAGGCGGGTCCCCCAAGAGCTGAGCATTGCAGAAATCATCCCCAGCTGCCATTACCTTCGCTGTCAGACACTACGCAGTGGGAGTCGTCCAGGATGTAGCCCTCCTCGCGCTTATAGGCGTGGGCCCGCGGCCCGTCCTTGACGTGCTCCTGGACATCAGGCATGGAGTGGCTGGAGCAGAACTGGGGGCAGGTGTCCCCAGGAGGGATGGCGCCCCCGGCGGGGCGGGGCCGCCCCAAGGGGCTGACGGGGCTCTCCTCTTCAGAGGCCTGGCTCCGCATGGGGGGCCGGGCCCGGCCGTGGGCCATGCTCAGGGATGAGGGCTTGGGTCCCCCCTTCTGATGTCGCTCCACAGCCTCCCGTTCCCGCTCGTACACCTTGCCCCGGCCACTGTAGTCATGGCTGGACAGCTTCTCCCCACTGTACGCAGAGGCTACCCGGGACCGGCTGCTCCCACCGTACATGCGGTCGTCCTCCTCTATGGGGTCCCGGCCGGACACCCCATAGTACCTCTGCTGCTCATACACATTCTTCTTGAGCCCGTAGGTGATTTCGTCCTGGAACTTCCTGCCCCGAGAGGGCAGGTTGCTGCTGACCGCAGGGGAGGGGTAGGAGGCCAGGTCTGACTCCACGTCCTTGGCTTCTTCAATGGGGGAGAACTTGGAGATCTTTTGCTCCATGCCCTGCTTCCGGTGCTTGCTGCGCTTCGAGGAGACGGCAGCTGGAGCCAGGCTCTTGGAGGGGTGCTTGGGCCCCACGGGCGCCGGACCATACTTCTCTGCTCGCGCCCCGTGTCTGTAGTCACTGTCACCGTAGTAGTGGGTGCTGGGGGGCCGGCCGTTGCTCTCCACGCCCCTGTGGGGGCCGCTCTTCCCACGGGGGTCATAGGAGTCCTCCTCGGACTCTTCCTCCCCTCTGGCATAGCAACAGGGCAGCGCGGGCCCCTCAAGGACGCCTGGTTCTCCAGGGTCTTTCCCTGGACGCCCACTGCTGCTTGGGCCCATGGGTTCCAGCCGCTGGCTATCAGGGGCCGTGGAAGTGCTGTCCTTGGTCAGCTCGCTGATGTCATCAATCATCACATAGTTCCGAGGGACATTCTGCTCTAGGCTGGTGTAATGTGAGTCAGAGGGGTAGGTGGGGGCTGAGCTCAAGCTCGCACTGCCACTACGGTCACCGGCCCGGGGCGGCTCAGGGGCCTTGCCCTGCTCATAGCTGCTGCTTACCGCTGGGCCGCCGTAGCCAGTTTCAGTTGGGGCTGAAGACATGGCTACAGCAGGGCTGCCAATCACCTCATAGTTGGTCGGCACCTTCTGCTCCAAGTCGGCTAGTGACGTCTGGCGTGGCTTTTGGTGGGGGGCACGGCTGTCAGCTGGGCCTGGGTAAAGGGTGCCCTGTGTGGGTGGCACGGGTGCTGGGGCTGCATAATGGCCTGCGGGACGGAAAGCTTGCTGGCTCGGCAGGCTGGGCTCAGCTGGGTAACTGGCGCCAGGAGGAAAGGCAGGTGCTGGGTACGTGCTGGGGCCAGGGTAGGCGGGCGCCTGCTGGGCTGGGAATCCGTTCTGAGCTGGCCCACCGCTGCCTGCGGTGTACGGCTGGGCCGAAGGGGGGAACCGGGGCTGCTGGAACGCAGTGGGGCCGGAGGGGGTGGCAGGGGCCGCCGCAGTGACTGGGAAGTCTGCGTACTGGCCAGCGGGGGTGGCACAGCCTTGAAGCCGTAGCTGGTTGAGCTCACTGTCTGACAGGTAGTCGCGATGCTCGCCGAGACCACGCAAGGCGGGGTAGTCACGGCTGCCGCCCCGGTCTTTGGCCAAAGACTCTTTGCGCTGTGTGATACCCAGCTCCAGGTACTTGAGCTTGGCGTCGATCTCCTTCTCCTCCTCGTCCAGCTCTGCCTGCTTCTTGCGCAGCTTGGTGGATTCATGCTCCACCAGCCGCAGGTCCCGGTCCAGCTCCCGCAGCAGGCTGGCCTTGGTGGCAGGGACAGCGGTGGGCCCTGCCAGCCCACGCTGCAGCAGGCTGGCTGCGTACAGCTGTGGGGGGGCCTGGCCAGCCAGGGGCAGGTGAGCCTCCTCTGGAGGGGGGCTGGGTAGTGTCCGCTTCACCTTGCGGACCAGGCCGTTGGGTGGCAGCGCCGACACCTGAGACAGAGGGAAGGGCGGCAGCACTGAGACCCAAGGTGTGGGTGGCTTGGCGGGGCACAGGGTAGAAAAGCCCTGTCCTGGGCTGGGGCAGGGACCCCAGAAGGTGTACTGTCAGCCCCCTACTTCGCTGGGTAGCCTCAAGACCTGCCCTGCCCACCCGTTGGCCTTGCAGAGAAGATCCGTGATCATTTCACAGGGCTTCTCCTTTCCAGAGCTCCAGGCAGCAGGAGGATGGGGAAGGAGCAGCTGCCCCTCTGTGCTGGTCTCTAGCCCTGACCTGGCACACAGTGGTGCTGTGTGCATTTCCAGTGAGTTTGCCACCCTCTGCTTCCCACTGCATGTACGGAGGTGAGGAGGGAAAAGGTCTGGCTCTGGTGTGGGGTCCTAGCCATGGGTAGGGTCAAAGGCAGTGGAGGGCCATGCACGGGGACGGCAGGGACCCTGGGCCCAGGTTCCAGAGGATCCTGGGGAGTGGCCCATGCTGACTCTATGTTGCTGCAGGTTCTGACATTGTTCTTGCTCCCTGCCCTCCTCTTTTAAAGTGACATAAAATCCAGCCACCTGCCAACGCTCCTCTTGCTGCCAAGCACTCCCCCTGACGAGCCCTCGGGGCTGTGCGCCCAGCAGGCCCCTAGTGCCCTCCGAAGCCTAGCGAGGACCCGCTCCTACCTAGGCCCTCACCAGCCCTCCCTGCGGCGGAACGGGCTTCCTGGTCTAGGGTCTCTAACACTGTCCTCCTGCGGCCCTGCCCACCCCGCTGCTCACGTGGCCTGAAATTCCCCGGGGGTTTGCCATGGGTCGTCCCTTGGTCTCCAGCTCCTAGCCTTCTCAGAATGTGCCAGGCTTTTGGGTTTTACGGGTCACTCAAACCCCCCAAAATACACTGGGAACTGACACTGGGTTTCTTTTCACCTTGCCAAGCGACTATATAAAAAGCCCTTTTACCATGTGTTATAAAGAAAATGACTGTGTGCCCCCCAGACCTCAGAACAAAGGGTGGGCCTGTAGTGGAGTGACTTTCCTTTTGGAATTCCTGCCTTGTCCATCATTTGTTATTCTGGCTGCACGTGATGGAGCCCACCATGTCCTACATGACCAGCCATGGCACCCCTGTGCCCACCCTAGTCTGGAGCCAGGACCACCCTGCTCCTCCGACCTCCCTTTCCTGCTGGCCCGGGCTCCCGACGCCACCCTCACCCACTCTACGACCTGAGCTCATCACCTCTGCAACCCCACTGGAGACCCCACCTCTCTCTCTCCTGCACCACACCTGGAAACGGGCAAATGCGTCCCCATAATATGTCTGGTTCCTACCTTTCTCCCCAGGGCCCCTGCTGCAGGCTCTTCCTTCAGCCCATCCGCCTACGCTTTGCCTGCCCAGGAAGCGCTGTCAAATCCTTCTTGTCCTGCTTCATCTGCCTAAAACTGCCAAAGACTCCAAGGGCTTTTCAGAAAAACCAACCTTCGCAGCCTTTGCAGCTCTCAAGTCCTTTGCATCAGACCTATGAAACCCCCATCTTCTCCTCACGGCACCCACAGCAGGCCACCTCCCAGACCCAGGACATCACCCACAACTGAGGCCACGGGTGTCGGGGAGTTTTTGCTCCAGGCACCCGTTAGCTCCCTCTCTAGGGGCACAGACAGGTATGGAAACAGATCTGCTAAGGGTCAGGGAGGGCAGGAGACAGAGGGCATACTGTGACCCACACGGGGCAGTGGAAGCCGGAAGCTGAGGAGAGGGGCTTGAGGGGGCGTTGGCAGCCCAGTTGAGCTCTTGTTACTGATTTCTGGGGGAGATATCCACAGAGCGGGGTGGGGGTGGGGGGTTGAGTTCGCTCGCAGCGGGAGGGCCCAGAGTGGGAGAGCTGAAGAGGCCTGCAGGGGAGGCAGTGAGGGCCAGACTGGAGATGCACCGTGGAAAGGCAGTGCTAAGGGGGGGCCTGAGGTCCCCAGCAGGGGTCCGGCTGGATGGCCGTGGGGGCCCATGCACGTGTACTGTCTGCATTTGCCCAGGACGTCCTAGCCCGGCGATAGGCTACACCAGCTGTGCATCAAGGAAGTTCCATCCCCTGACGCCTTCCTCTGGGCCTCTGGAGCTGGAGGTGACTCCACCCCCACCCCAGCAGGAACCCCTCCCTATGAGGCCCCCCAGGCTAGGCAGAGAACCCTCTCCCGCCCTGGACCAGCCCCTGTGCCCATACCTGGCTACCCAGTCCCCCCTGGTGCTGGTAGAGGGAGAACCTCTCTTTGGCAGACTCCTCGGCGGTGGGGCTGAGGGGCTTAGGGTCAGACAAGGACCGCTGCAGGGTCTTCATGGGGCGAGGCAGTGTCTGCTGGCGGAGAGCACTGTCGACTGCGAAGTGCTTCTGAGGACTTACGTGAGCCTTGTTCAGCCTCTCACTGGAAGCAAAAGAGGTATCCAGGAGCCGGTGTGGGGAGAGCGGTGAGACTGGCGAATAGAGGACTTGGGGGGACTTGGGAGGTTGGCGGCTCACAAGCTGTGACAGGGATTCCGGGGGCAGGTGGGCAGCCTGGTATCCAATCTCCAGGGGATCCGGCTTCTTTTTCTCGAATCTGCCCAGGGGTCCTGGGGTGACGATCTGGATGCCAGGCAGGTAGGGACTGATGGCAGCTGGTCCGACCAGCTGTGCCGCAGCCACGCCCTGGGCGTGGCCCTCCGGCTCGGTCTGGCAGGCCAGGCTCTCCCCACGCCCAGTCTTCTCTGGCGCTGAGATGTACCTGATGATCTCCACCTTGGGGTCAGTGGCGGCTGTGATGTGGATGGCTGGGGAGACCCTGGGGAGCTGGTCGGGCTCGGTCTGCACGGAGCAGTCGCTGATGGTCTGGATGCCCACGCTGCTCACGGCCCTCGCTGCGGCCGGGGCAGCGGGCGAGGCGGCCGTGGCGTCCGCCTTGCCGTCGGAGCCCGGGTCGGAGTGGCGGGGGAGCCGGGACCGGCGGCGGCGCACCGGCTGCTCCCACTCGGCGTTGTCTTCGTCGTCCGTCTGCACGCTGCAGTCGGCACTGCGCCGCGCCCGGCGCCGCCTGGTCAGGAGGTAGCGGCCCTCCCCGTCCTCGTCGTCCGTCTGCACGCTGCAGTCGGCACTGCGCCGCGCCCGGCGCCGCCTGGTCAGGAGGTAGCGGCCCTCCCCGTCCTCGTCGTCCGTCTGCACGCTGCTGTCGGCGATCCTCTTTACCATGCAGGGTTCGGGCCCCGATTCCGGCTCGCAGATGTCCCGAAGGCGTGGCATGGAGTGCCGCTTCTTGATGGCACCGCGGCCTGTGTCCCACTGCTCCTCGGTCTGCAGCGACATGTCGGAAGCGGAACTGGGGAGGCCCCGGTGCAGCACAGGCTCACGGGGCTGCCCGGGCCCCTCGGGCCCTGCCACGGCGATGAAGGCCGCGTGGGTCAGGGGTGGCCAGTACTGGCCATTCTGGGCCAGCTCGGTGGCCGCGGGCGGAGGCCCTCGCCCGGGCGCCTCCCCGGCCGCAGGGAAGGGGGCCTTCTGCCGCTGCTTCTGTTCCTCCAGCTGCTGCTGCAGCTGCTGCTGCAGCTGCTGGATCTGCTCCAGCTGCAGACGCTGCTGAGCGAGCTGCTCCCGCTGCAGGGCGAACTGCGCCTGGCGTTCCTCCTGCTGCTGTTGCAGCACGTGGTGCTTGATGGTCTGCAGCTCCTGCAGCTCCCGCTGCACCAGCAGCTGTTCTTCCTCGCGGTGTCTCTGCAGCTCCACGCGCTCCCGCTCGAGCTCCTCCTGTAGCCGCAGCTGCCGCAGCTTCTCAAGCTCCACCCGCTCTCGCTCGAGCTGAAGCAGCTGCTCCTGCTGCTTCCGCTGCCTCTCCTCCTGCGATGCTTCCTCCTTCTCGAGCCCCGGCCGGCCCGGGGCCCCGCTGCCGCCCCCAGGAGCAGCATCTACTGGTGGCTTCTGGCCAGCCAGGGGGGCCGGGGCTGGGGCTGCTGCAGCCTCCTTGACAGCAGCGGGGGCGCTTGTGGACAGAGGTTCTTCCCGTGTGGCCCCTGCCGGCAGTTCTGGCCTCGGCGGACCCCCAGCCACTGGGGCCTTGGCAGCCGCAGGCTTCCCCAGGTAGACAGGCCCCTCAGCGGGCGGGCCGCCGGAAGCCGCGGGGAATCTACTCGGTGCAGGATATCGGTATAGCCCTGGGGGCCCCAGAGGGACCCGGGGGGCGATGACGGGCATGCGCGTCAAGCCAGTGAGTGGCACGGCTGTGACGGCGCCCGAGGCGTAGGGCCTGTACATGCCGCCTCGTACCAGGGGCCTCAGTACGGAGGCGGGCTGGGTGGTGATGGGCAGCGTTGCGGCGATCGGGGTGTTGATAGTTGAGTAGATCATGCCGTCGGCTGCACGCACCGTGGCTGTGGATGGCAGCAGCTGCCTGACTGCCGTCCCTTGGCCGGCGGTAGGTCTGTACTGGGCCAGGTTCCCAGGGCTCGGGTGGCCCTCTGGGAAGGTGGGGTTCCCAAGGAGGCCAGGCCTGAGAGGAGCCAGGCCCTGCGGGGCACTGAGCCCTGGCCCCGGCTGGGGGTGGTACTGCATGAGGTCAGGGCCGCCGCTGCCCCGCTGCCCTCCGTACTGGTCCATGGAGTTGAGGGCGGCACACATGCGGCTGATCTCGCGGGCCGTGGTGGCGCTGTACTGGGCCAGGCTGGCCTCCTGGAAGCCGGCTGCTTCTCCCCGTGAGCCATACCTGTGGTCTGAGTAGATGTTGGACACCGAGCTGTAGCGCCGCATGGGCAGCGGGTGGGTCAAAAGGTCTGTGGGGTGCCGGAGGTCTGTGAATGAGCCGTACTGCAGGCCCTGCCCCAGGCAACGTCCGTCGGCAAAGCCCAGGCTGTAGGAATGCTTCAGTGAGCTGAGGTCCACAGCCGAGTCTCGGCCCGGGCCCTGGAAGAGCTGCCCGATCCGGTGGGCGTGGTAGCTGAGGCCGGCCTCGGCCAAGTTGGTGTCAGACATGGAGGAGTACAGCCTGCCAAGGAGGCCCTGTGGGTAGGGCCTCTGCTCCTCATGGGGCCCGGGCCCGGGCCCCACTGGCCCCTGTGCCCGGTAGGAGGGGGGCTCGGGAGGCTCAGGGTCTCGGGCACTGTAGAAGGGGCCGCTGCTTTGGCCGGGTGGGACCACATCTGCCACGCTCTTCTCAGGTACGCTAGGGGTGGGGTGGAAGGTGCCTGTGCAGCTGCTGCCAAAAGGGAACTTGTAGACCATGTCGCAGCACGCCAGCTGGCTCTCGGGGCGCATCCCGGTGAGATCCAGGGCTCCCGCGGGCTCCTCCGGGAGCAGCGTGGTCACGGTGCCTGCTGCGCCCTCTCCCATCTGCACCACCACTGTGTGTGGCTTCCTGGCCCCTGGCAGAGCGTGTGACCGCAGTTCTGCAGGCGCCGCCCGGTGGGGCTCGCCGCCAGGCTCTGGCATGGGGCCTGACTTGAGGCCAGCACTCTGGGGGGGGCCCATCTGAGTAATCAAAACGTCCCTTCTGGCTAGAGGCGCTACCTGGTTGGGCAGGTTATATCTGGCAAACTTGGCTTCCCTCGGCCTGCCCCGGGGCCCTCCTCTGTACGGGGCTGTCTGGACAGCCTGCTCTACCTGCTTGACCTGGGCCAGGCACACAGGGCTACCTGTACCCTGACCAAAGTCCAGTCGGCTCTGGAAGGGGTCTCCATAGACCACAGGTTGCTTTTGCTGAGCCATGAGCACAGACGAGGCCATGGTGATGCTCACGGTGGTGGCGGTGCTGAGGAAAGCGTGGGTCTGCTCCTGGGCGTTGAGGTTGATAACCAAGGGCTGCACAGCGGTCGACTGCCGACCCGGGACTGGGTCCAGGGCAAGGCCATACTTCCTGGCTTCCACAGCAAGAGAAGTCAGGTCCATGCCCTGGTCGGTCAGGATGATGGGCGTGGGCTTGACGGCTGTGCGGAGGTCTACCACGGCACTGCCAGGCGGCCTGGGGCCGGGCTCCACCCTCGACGTTCCGGGAACAGAGGAGATGCGGCACAGGGAGATGTTCTCAGCGGGGAGGGCGCCCCAGCCGTAGAGCGCCAGGGGCCCGTCGGCACCCGCACTGGGTGCCCGTGGGAAGCCAGGTGGCCCAGGTTGCTCTGGGGGCAGCTGAGCCACGCTCGGAGGCATTGTCTGGCTGTAGCTGTGGCTGGAGGGGTGGCTGTCGGTGGGCGAGCACACCGGGGAGGTGGAGGCACTGGCGTGCACCATCCTGGTCTGGCTGGAGGCATCTGACGCCAGCGTGATGACCATGATGGGGGCCTCCTGAGAGGTCTGCTGCCACACCAGGCGAGGCGTGCTGGGCCGGTGTGGCGTTTGTGTGCCCTGAGCCACCATAGGTGCCAGGGTGGGGGCACCAGGGCTCCGTGGCATGTCTGAGGCAGGGGTTGGGCTTGGCGTCTGTGTAGAGAACTCTGCTGTGGCCCTGGGGCCCAGCTTGCCAGGGGAGAACATGGGGCTCTCGGAGGGAGAAGACGGGGAGAGAGGTGGGCTGGAGCCCGAGAAGTAGGAGTACGCCCGGGGGGGCTGGGGGGTGCCGCTGTCCCCATCGCTCACGCCTGGGGGCTTCTCTCTGGCAGGCCGCACGCTGGAGGCCAGGGGCAGCTCCTCTGTCTGGGACCCATAGTTCGCAGTGGCTGGGGTCTGCCCATAGCCGTGGCCCACAGCGGCCGGCGCAGGGCTGCGCTCCGAGCCGGCCGGGGAGGCTGGAGCCGCGTATCCTCGCGGCAGGCCGGGCGGACAAGGGGCCACAGTCGTGGCGGCTGGGGAGCCGGGGCTTTGGGGAAAGGAGGTGCCCACTTCCTTGGAAGCAGAGCTGGGGGAGGCTGGAGAGCTGTGCAGCCTGAGGGAGTCCTGAGACTCCTTTGCAAAGTGCTGAGTAACCCGGACATCGGGAATGACTCGGCCCCCGCTGCCGTCTGGGGAGACAGAGGTGGAGAAGGACATGGGGGCGGCAAGCTGGGTGGGGCTGGTTCCAGGCGTGAGCGGGCCGCCGTTTTGCTTCATTGGGTCCACATACGCACTCTCGGCATTCAAGAACTGCTTCTCCTTCTTCTTGTCCTCAGCCAAGGCCAGGTCCCTCGAGGAGGCCTGCCGCATGCGGGCGATGCTCTGTGACGTCTGCAGAATCTCCTCGTACACGGCCGCGCCCAGGCCTGCTGGCGTACCCTCCGCGGCCGGCTGGGCAGCCCGGCCGTAGCTGCGGTCGGCGGTGTCCTGGTACTCGAAGGAGCCCTGGCCCCGGGGGCCCAGGGGCTGGGAGGGGCCGCCGTGAGGCCCCCGGCCCCCCGCCGCCTGGCCTTGCTGCCGCTGGAGCAGCTCGGCCTTCCGCATCATCTCCTCATAGGCCTCCTCGGCGCTCTTCAGGGGCCGGCCGGAGCTGGGCGCGGACGCGCCGCCCAGGGGAGTCTCGGTGGGCGAGTAGAGGGACATGAAGGTGGGCAGGTTGTACTCACTGCCCGACTTGTACAGGCGGGAGGGGCCGCCGTCGGGGGCTTCGGCCTCGGAGTCCAGGGAGGGCGAGGGCGAGTACTCGGAGCAGGAGGAGCGATGCAGCTCCTCCATCTCGGCGGCCTGCCGCAGCTCTTCCGTGGGGGAGGCGTCCTCGATAGGCGACAGGTTGCTGGGGGGCGTCTTGGAGCGCTCGCGGCGCCGCTGGGCCCGCAGCTCCTCCTTGTCGCGCCGGGTCTTGCGGGCTGTGCTGCGGATTCGCTGCTGCTCCACCTCCCGCATCTTCTCCTGCTCCCGCAGCAGCTCCTCCTCTTCGCGCAGCTCCTCCTCCTCCGAGGAGTCCTCGATGGTGGGCAGCAGGGGGCCGTGGGAGCGGTGCCGGGCCTTGCGCTGCTGCTTGGCTTCCTCCAGCCGCTGCCGCCGGCTGGGGCTGCTGTCGCTGTCCTCCTCCAGAGAGGACAGGGAGGTGGGCGAGGTGCCCGAGGTGTAGCTGGGGGTGGAGGCCGGCAGCGTGGAGGAGTGCTCCCCGCGGGAGCGGTCCTCAGGCGAGCCGGTCAGGCTCTCCATCTCCAGCTCCGGCTCCCGGTCCAGGCCGGGGTCGGGGCCCTGGCCCAGGTCCAGCTCATGGCCGTAGCTGCCCGTGCTGTTGAGCTCGATGGTCTTGAAGCGGCGCAGCCCGCCCTGCAGGGCCCCACTGCCATCGGTGGCCTCTGCCGGGCCTCCCTCGGTCAGCAGATCCTCGTAGCCCGTGGTAGCGTTGTGGGGCAGGCGCCTCTTGGGCAGGGCCGCTGGCTCTTGGCTGGGTTCTGACTGGGACCTGGGGCCGCCCTTCGGGGTGCCATGTTTGGCCAGGCCGTGCCCAGAGGCGGCGACGTCGTCCTCTTCCAGGTTGTCTTCCTCAGCGCTCATCTCCAGTATCTGCCGCCGCATGAACTCCTCATCAGTCAGTTCTGCTGACCGGGCTGGGGGCTGGGGTGGGAGAGGGGACAGGCCACCCTCGCTGCTGTCCTCCACGTAGTCGTGCCTCAGCTGGCTACCAAAGTCATCCGAGGACTCAGCTGTGTCCTGTTGTTCCCTCTGGCGCCCCCACTGCAGAGAGGCTTCCTCTTCCTCCAGAATATCCTCCAGCTCCTCATCAGAGCCAAAGGCCTCAGGCATGAGGGACAAGGAGTGAGGCCGCTGCTTCTGATCCTCGGCGCTGCCGCTGCTGGGCTTGCTCCGCTCACCACTCGGGGCCGGGCCCTGGCCCTCCAGTGAAGGCCGCATGCTGCTTCCTACCTTGTGGAGCTCAGAGGGGCTGGGTGGGCGTGGGCCCGTCACCCCCGCACTGTCCAGCTGCTCCACCTCCTGCTGCACAACACCCGTGATCTCGCTCTGGGAACTGGAGACGCCATCAGAGGAATAGCCTGTGTCACTGAGGCTCTGTGGGCTCCGGGATAGGTCCTGAGAATAAGGCTTGCCCACCAGCTCCTGCAGCAGGGTGAGAAGCAGACATTGACTCCACATGCAGACGGCCATGGGCAGTGGGGGGCGGGGGGGTGACAGCCTTCTCCGTCGATCCCAGGACCCAGGGGAAGGGGTCTCTCCCATCTCCCAAGGAATCGGGGCCTACCACCCACAACATCTCTCTAAATAACTTGCAGTTCCATGTCAAAGCCCAAGGAGCACTAGGACCTCAGATGCTTTAGCAGATCGAACGGTAGGGAAATAGCACTGTATCCAGCAAGGTGCCCGGCATGGAGCTCACAGGCCCCTGGACCTCGGGAGGCTTTCCGACCCCTGAACATCCCGGCCTACATTCCTGCCCCGAGGGAGGGAAGTCCTTCCCTAAACTGTCTGCCTGAGAGCTGCAGTCCCCAGAACTGAATGAGACTGACCTCTGCCTCCCCACCCTTAGGGGCTTCTGGAACAGACTTGACCACAGGGGTGGTAGGTTCGGTCTTCCGGGACCCGGTCTTTGCTTTAGGGGTCCCGGGGGGCGGGGTAGTGTCTGGAGGTGGTTTCGGCACAGGCTCAGCTTTCACTGGGACTCCAGTCTTCTTGTCCTGGGCGCTGCTTGGTGTCCGACTGGGTTCAGAAGCCCGGAGAGGCTTGACCTGAGGGCTGGCCTTGGTAGGCGGGGGGCTGGCCTTGGCGGGCAGGGGGCCTGATGGCTGGCCCAGCCCCTGTGGCCCTTTCTGCCTCTGAGGGGAAGGTCCAGCCGCGCGGTGAGGAGCGCCTGCGGCGGGCTGCTGTGGGGTGGTAGGCAGCGGCCAGGGAGCAGGCTCTCCCAGGCTGCCTTCCAGCAGCCGCTTAGTTTGGCAGTTCAGACAGAGCCACTCACTTTTCTGTAAGGAAACAGGAGGGGAGGGAGTGAGATGAAAATCACAAAAGGCAGGCCCTCCCTGGTGGCGGACGCAGCACTGCAAGCTGGCCACAGCTGCTTCAGTGCAAGTTCAATCCCCGCCCTGGAGGTGACCCACATGGCGCAGCGGACCTCTCCTGACCCGCCCGCTGCTCCCCTCAGCAGTGTACCTCGTTGATCAGTCTGTTCTGCTCCCCACTCTGTCTCTGGTGAATCCTCTCACCACCCCTGCACCTCTGCCCTGTACCCCAGTTCTGTATGCACAAATAAATAAATCTTTAAAAAAAGAAAATTACAAAAGACACTAGCACTCAAAGAATATTTCCACGACTACTTCTATAACCGTACGGAGGGGAATGTCTTCCAAAGCATGTGACCAAAGGCACGAGGAGAAAAGATCTGATAGATTTATTGCCCCCAATGACAGACTTCCTGACCCTTAAAATGCACACATACAAAGTTCAAAATATGTACCTAAAAAATAAATAGGGCTCCCTTCCTTACCCTGTAGAGAACTTCCCACCTGACCAGAAAAGGAGGAAGACTGTAGGGAGGGCAGACCGAGGAGCAGGAGGGTCTGGAGAAGAGGGTGCACAGGGGTGGGAGAAGAGACAGGTTACCCTCATGTTGGCCTCCACAGTCATACCTCAGCTGGCTGGGGGAGAGGATAAGGAGCAAGTAGCTGGAAGCTGGGGTGAAATCCAGCAGTCAAGAGCCCCCGTAGGCCCTAACACACTGGGGAACTTATCTGATGTTTGTGATGCCCCACAAACCTCTACGAGATGATGGGTGCTGCCTACTGGTTGGTCCTTGGACTCACTTGGCCTGGCACGGTTCACCCCTAGAGGTACCTGGGTTTGGACAGGCTGAGACTGAGCCCTGACTGGACTGCCACCTGGTTCCAGTCGCCTGGTTGTGGACTGACTGTGTGTTGGGGAGTGCATAAATAGCCATGCATTTTACCTGGCTCTCCCAGAAACCGAAGAGGGAGCGTTATCGCCCCCTTTCCACACAGGTTGAGTTCAAGCTCCTTGAAATTATAACCCCAGAGACAGCATGAAGAAGGTCTGGAGCAGAGGCAGCTGCTGGCCTGGCCCCAGATGCCCTGGCATAACCCCTCCCTCAGATAAGCTCAGCCAAGTCCACATTTCACAGGTATCAGGCCCTCTGCCCAGGAAGGCCTGACATCTCAAGGGCATGACTGGTATTTTGGCAATTATAATAAAGAACCCATAATGTTACTGTAACAATTTAAATCCCACTAATTTCTTCACAGATTCTATTCTGAACTGAAAGGCAATTAAAAATTAAGCCAGAGGGTACTATTATCCTTCAAAAAAAATAAATAGGTGAAAAATTTGGAATCAACAACTCTTAATTATGAAATGACTCACTAGATAGCACTATGGTTATTTTTTTTTTTCCAGAGGAAATCTCAAAGGGAAGAAGAATCTAGTTTTAACGCCTCTTCCACTGTCTACTCTGGACTCATGTGGAAAGAAGGTTAAGATTTTTATTGCTCAGAGGAGTTGAGGAAATTTCCCAGCCGGGCATCCCAGACAGGCAGCTGTGGCTCCGGTGGGCCCACAGCAGACCTAACGGGGAGGAGTGAGGCCCCTCGGGGTCCCTCCTCAGACTCCCAGCCTGTATGTAGACACAGACCCCACCTCAAGCCGCACAGAAACCACAGTCATCCTGGGCCTGGAAGGCCCTCCAGGGTCAAGCAGGGTATGGGAAAAATAGCCAGGGAGAAGGAGCCACTGGTCTTGTCACCTCATTTCAAGGCAGGGTGTGTCCCAGCACCTGCTAAGAAATCAGGAATCTCTAGCCAAGGGCATACAAAGTAGGTCACAGGAAAGCACAAAACTGCTCTGACTGCCAAGTGGCCATGTGCTGAGGTGAGGCCACCATTGACAGCCTGTGGCCTGGTCGGGGGCCTCCCCGAGTAACAGCAATAATGCTGATGGGCAGAGGAGGGGGACATACCAAGCACCAGTGCCAGCCCCCAAACCCCTGGCAAGGGAGAAGGTAGGCAAAGTAAGGGGAGCTGGGTCATTGTTGGGGCAAGGGCTGGGACGAAAGCTGTGGATTCAGGAGTGGAGAGAGGAGGAGGCTCGAGTCTTGTGGCGAGGCAGAGCCAGCAGGCTTCGGTCCACGGAATGGACGAGGAGGTGAGAGGAGCTGAGGATGACCCCAGGCTGCCAGCCCCTATCTCTGGCAGTGGATGATGGCAGGAACCTCAGGCTGCCAGGCCTCACATTTCCCGGAATGGCTCCGGGCCCGCTGGGGATAGCTGCATTAACTGGTCACGCTTTGCCTGTTGTTAGAAGCAGGAGTCAGGGCCTGCCTGGGTGGACAGGAGCAGAGGGCCTGGGTAGAGAGGAGCTAGGATACCTGGAGCTCCCGCCAGGCCAATGGAACCCATCAGATCCTGTGGAGCAAGGGCAGCCCTGATCAGGGCAGGACTGAAGGGTGGACAGGGGCAGTGTTGGCCACAGAGAGGCAGAAGCTGTGGGGTCCCGGAAGGCCAGGACCAAGCAGCTAATCTGACTGAGATTGGAAGTCAGGTACCCATCCAGAGTCAGCATGTGACTGAGACACCTTCCTGTTTCAGCTGAATCAGCGCTTCCCTTGCCCGGCCTGTTGGAAGGGGCTGTTGGAAGGAGCTGTCAGGAGCACTTACACTCCTGGACGTGAACCCCTCCCCTGCATGCCTCGCTCGTACTTTGTGAGGAACTGCGAGCCAGGAGGTCTCTCGGGGACAAGAGCCCTCTGGGTGGGCCAGCTCAGCCGTCCAGCAGGGCTTCGGCCCCACAGGTCTGGGCAACGAGCAGTGAGAAGGTGCCTGGTACTCCCTGCACTGGAGTTCCCATGGCCCTGTGGTGAGCCCGTCCCAGTCACTGGACCTGGGGCTTGGGGAAGTGGCAGTGGGGGGCTGGAGAGCCACATGGTGTCATGTAGAGGTTACTTGGCCTGGGTCCTCCCTGGTGGCGCAGCGGTTAAAGTGCTGCACTGTAAAGCTGTCCACGGCAGCTTCGGTGTGAGTTCGATCCCGCCCCGGAGCTGACCCACATGGCGCGGCAGATCTCCTGCAGCTCCGCTCAGCAGTATGTTTTACACCATCTGCCAGTTCTGCTCCCCACTCTGTCTCTGGTGAATCCTCTCACCACCCCTGCACCTCTGGCCTGTACCCCAGTTCTGTATGCATAAATAAATTAAAACACCTAAAAAAAAAAAAGGGACAAAGTAAATTTTTTTAAATTCTTAAAAAAAAGAGATTACTTGTCTTACTGTGGGTTGCCCCTCCCTGCACATGGGAAAATATGGACACGGTGGCCAGAGCAGTCTTCCTCCTCACAGTGGGCGGCAGTACAGGGCCACCTCAGCCCGAGCGAGAGGCCTGGCCCAAGGCGAAAGAGAACTAGGTGCCTCCGAGGCCATGGTAACACCGTGCTCTCTGTTACCCCACCTTGGCCATTGGGGGTCTACACGCCCCTCCCTCCCAAGCCACTGTGGGGGTCGCTCGGAGCGCAGGCAGGACAGAGGGGTCGGGAAGGGGCAGGGCAGCCGCAGCGCCCGGAAGGCCCAGCTCTGCCGGGCAGCCCCACACCTTCGAAGCCCCCAGGCAGGGATCTAAGCTACAAGACAGCACTGGGCCTCCCCCACCTTTCTACCCAGCTCTGCACCGTGCCAGCGCTTCCTGGAGCAGGGACTTCAGAGACAGGTTCAGGCGCACCACTCCCTCAAACTTTCCTGGGTAAGACTATGTCTAGGCATCCCCTTAACCAATCCACGGAGCGCTGGATCCAGTCAGGGGAACATGTGAACCAGTGGCTGTGGCCTGACAAGGTGTGGGGCTGCCCGGGCAGGGCTGGATGTGTCTGGCCCGGGAGCTGCCCTGCTCTGTCCTCCACGTGAACCCCACTGTGGCTTCCTGGTGGGGGGGGTGCAGACCACCACTGGCCAGTAGACATCAGCACGCAGATCTTAGAAGAGAGGATGAAGGGGGGTACCACCTGGCGGGGCTAGAGTATGGGCAATGGGACATGGGGGCACAGCCCTCTGCTTAACACCCCTCACTCCCCTATGCGGTCACAGATAAAGGGCAGGATGGGACCTCAGGTCTTTCCTACATGAGCAAAGGAGGTTGGCATCTTTCATCAGGGCTATTCTCATGATAACTGGGGACAAGGAGCCCAGTTCAGGCCTTCCTGAGCTTGGCAACCCCTGGTACTGGTCGGGGTACCGGTCAGCTAGTCAGAAGCAGCACGCACAGTGCCAGTTAGTTCTATGAGTGGAAACATTAGCCGTTGGGCAGCCCTGAGGCTGCTACAGACTCAGTTGTCTGCAACCCTTTCTGGCTCCCCAGCTCCCTCCAGCCCCCCTCACCTTGGCCTCTCACAAAGACCCAAGGGAACATGCTTGGTCCAGCTCTCTTACCTCCACCAGGTGGGGTGTCGGGTTGAAGCCACACAGGTTGCACACCTGGAGCTTGCAGGTAGTGCAGGTGTTATAGTTGGCTGGGCCCTTGCTGCCCACGTTGAGCTCGGCTTGGCACAGTGGGCAGCTGGCCCTTTCCTTCGGCATGGTCTTTGGCTTGGCAGCAGCCTTGGACACTGCCTGGTGTTCTGTTCTGCCATGCTTTGGACTGGCTGTTCCCCCAGTTCTTGCCAGGGCTCCAGGCCCTGACCCAGGGCCTGTTCTAGCTCCAGGCTCAGTTTTGGCCCCAGGTGCTGGCCCAGGCCCGGGTCCTGAGCCTGGGGGTCTAGGGCTAGCCTCCTTGCTGGCATCACTGAAGACAATCTTGGGTGGCCCCTTGCCGGAGGCAGGCTGTCCCTGGGGTTCAGGCTCGGGCTGCGCAGACATGAGGGTGCTCGCCTGGGTCAGCAGCGACGCACCAAGGCCAAAGAGCTTCCCAGTGAGGCCCTCCTGGGTCTGCTCAGCAGCACCAGGCCCAGGGGGCACTGTAGTGGCACTTTTGGCCAGCGGCTCTCCTGCAGGTGGCCTGGGGTCAGCTGTGGAAGGCTTGGTGGGGTGATGGGGCTGAGGAGACGCTCTGCCCACCTCTGGAGGGCCAGCTGCTTGGACAGGCCCTGGCACTGAGGTTGCCCTGGCTGTCTCCCCCTGGCGGGGGCCAGGTGATCCTCCTGGACCCCGTGATTTCTCTTGCTCCAGCTTGCCCAGGGGCTGTTTGGCTGGGGAGTGGGCAGGAGACAGGGCTGGGGAGTGCAGCTGCTGCTGGCTCTTGGAACGAGGCGCCGTGGTCATGTCCATCCCCAGAGCCCTCTGCATCTGGCAGTTCAGGCAGAGCCACTCCTTCACCTGAGGAGGAAACATCATGGTCAGCAAAGGAGGCCAGGACTGGGGGACACCCATGACCTACGTCACTGTAGGCCCCACAGCAGGCAGGGCCAACTCCTAGCACAGGCAGGAACACCAAGCTGAGGGGATTCGGGGCTGCCAGGGGGAACAGATGGAACTCCCCTGCCCTCCAGGAACTGTCAGGCACATGCTGAGCAGAGGCGTCACACACTGTCCACCCCAAGCCGCAGCCCCACAGCCTGCCAGACCCCAGCCCTCCCCCACACTGGCTGCATGTCGGGTCTGTGTACCTCCTCCACCTGCAGGCCCTGCCTACCCAACCCTTGCTTCCATCCTTGTGGCTGGATGACCCCAACAGCCTTTACTGGTCGCTCTCCTTCCTCTGCAGCTCCATCAGGCCACCCCCATGTAGCAGCCAGAGTGAGCTTAACGAGGAAAATCAGGAGGGCTTGTAAGCAATAGGTATTCCGTTAAAAACTTGCAGGATGAATAAATAGAGTAATAGGTGCAGGAGAGAGGAGTAGAACAAAGAGAAACCATGAAGCTGGTCCTTGAGGAATGAGGAGACAATACACATATGGACAATGGTAAAAGCAAAATAAGGGAGAACAAGCTCATGTAAGCGACGATGTGAGTAGAATTAAATAAGCCTTGTTTTCCTTGTGGAAGACTTTTTTTTTTTAATGGGATAATTCTTGTCTCCAAAACAAACGTGCTGCGGCAAAAGTGCAGCACTATGAAGCTATCGCAGCCACTGCAGCACAAGTTCGATCCCCGGCCGGGGTGGGGGGGTGACCCACGTGGCGTGGCAGACCTCTCCTGAGCTGCCCGCTGCTCCCCTCAGCAGTGTGTTTCAGTACATCTACCTGTTCTGCTCCCCACTCTGTCTCTGGTGAAGCCTCTCACGGCCCCTGCACCTCTGGCCTGTACCCCAGTCTGTATATATACATAAATCTTTAAAAGAAAGAAACGTGCTGCCGGTCAAGTGACATGCCTGTGGCCCCTCTGCCATTAACCCTCCGAGGACACGGGCGCAACTCAGGGTGGGCCAAGCACAACTGTGAGCCAGGGGTGCAGGTGGGCACATGACCTGCACATAGGGCGTCAGAGCCCTTCCACGATGCCTGGTAAGTGAGCGAAGGCAGGGGGGGCCTTTTATCCTTTTGGGGTGCCAATAGGGAAGATGAAGCCTTGGCGTGCTTTCCCCACATACAGGTACTAAAATGAAGTGGATGGGCAGTCAGAGTGGTGCCAAGGCAAGGAGAGGGCAGAGGGGATGACGTCATAACTCTAGATTTGGTTACGCCTTAAGTCTGCCCTTGGACCTCCAGTTCCATGAGCCAAAAGCTCCACCTATAAATCAGACACATCATCTACAGGCTGAGGCTGCTCTTTGGATCCCACCACACTCCCCAGGGGCACTTTTACCATGGCCGTGAGGCCCCTGCTCTACCTCAGCCCACCCCTCTCTCCGGCCCTCCTCTCCTCGGCTCCTCCCCCGGAGCTGTCCCACCCCACATACAGTATGTCTCCGGTCCTGCCGAGTGACCCTCGGAGCTCACGTCTGTCCCAGGGCCTCTGCACTCATTACTCCCTCTGCCCCGGGCCCTGTTATTGATGTAGGTCTCAGACCAAGTATCACTTCCTCACTAGGGCCCTCTCTGGCCACACAATCTAATCACCTGGTTTATTTTCTTCACAGTCCTTATCCTTCCCCACTAATGTGTTTCCTTGGATGTCTCCTATCTCCCCACCTCGCCTGTGAGCTCTCGACGTGTCCTGAGGACCACACGCGGTGTGTGGCACAAGGCAGGGCTCAGTGCAGAGACGCTAACTCATGGGGCTGATCCCGACCGTCTCTAGCACACACAGATGCCACAGGACTGGAGCCTGGCACCTGGGTGGGCAGGCTCCTCCCCCTCGAGCAGAGCTAAGCCCGGAGGCCAACGTTTCTCCTTCATGCCTACAGCCAGAGGCACTGAATGCTCCACTGTGGCCCCCTCGTCAGGAAGATGTCCGGTCTGGCCCCTGGAGCAGAAGATGAATTCGGGGGCCTTGAGCGCTGCTCTCCGCCTTGACAGCATGGAGCTATGCTGCTGCTTTTGCTGGATTTGCCATGTGGGCAGTCGGGGCAAGACTACCTTACCTAGCAGCCTAAGGGCAGCATCCGAGGAGGGAGAAGACGCCACACCCTGGTGAGCATAGTGTGCCCACACTGGGCATGGTCATAGGCATTCTCTTATTTCATCTTTAATGAGAAGAAAAGCAAGATCTGAGGTGACACGGTGAGTGCTCCCATGGTTCCCTAGCTACGAAGGGCTGCTGCTGGCAAGAGCAGCCCCGCCAGCCCCACCTGGCTCCTGAGCCACAGCCTGGAGCCTGGTGATGCTGCATTCCTGCCTCGCCCAAAGATCAGTAGGCCTCACATAGGTCAAGTCGTGGGTCCACATGTCACCTGTGCAAAACACTGGCAGAGCCCTCAAAGACCACGCCCAGCTCTAGCAACACAACAGAGCTGCCAAAGCAGCTGGAAACTGTTAACTCACCCAGATGCCTTTTGAGAGCCAAGGCGGTTTTGCCTACATTTGCACCAAAAAAGTCACAGAGGAAAGAATCTGTGTCCCTGGGACTCAGTCCCAAGACTTCTTTAGGAAGGTCATTCTTGGGGGAGCAGGGCTCACACCCATCCAAGTGGGAGCTCCCAGGGGCAAGCTGTCTGTGCGCACCCTCAGTGGAGCCCCTGAGAGGAGGTCTGTCCTACATACTTAGCTCCTTTGCACCGCACCTGCTTGGCACCTGCAGGCGCAGCAGGCCTGAGGTGGGGCTTCCTGAGAAGAGGGATCTAGGAGGGAAGGCTTCTTATTTGGGACTTCAGGGAGGCCCTGTCCCCCTAGGCTCCAGACCAGGTTGAACATGGCATGTTCTAAAACTCTTGCACTAACCACCAGAACCTTCTTTACTCAGTCCCCCTCACTCAGGTTGTGTCACAAGCATCTCACCTAAAATAGAACCTCTTTAAGAAACGCCCGTCAGTGACTCATCGCCCAGATGGGTGCAGCTATTTCCATCCAGCCTCTTGCAGACGGTGAGGAGCCTGAGCCGCACCCTCTCCTGGTCCCTCCCAGGCTCAGGCCCAGGCACTTAGGCCGGCAAGGAGAACACTGCCTGAGGGGATTCTCTGAGCCCACAAGACTTGTCTCTCCCAGACTGCCCCGTGGGCACCGGCCTTCCAGGAGGGACTCAGCCACCTTCCCATAGGGACTCAGCCTCAGCCTCTTCTTCCCTTCCCCTAGGTCATCACCCCATGTCCGCAAGGGATGAAGTCTGCGCTGGGTGCGAGGGAGACGGCTGTGTACCCTGTGGCCCTCTGCCCGTCTAGGCTGCACCTACCAGGCCAGGCCATGCAGAACGCACTGATTTGGCCAGGGTCTCCCTCAGCTGTGTATGCTCCTGTGGCACGCTGGCTGCCAGAGGGAATGGCTCATCAGCCAAACAGGTCGCCTGTGTAGGGTCATGCTGTCCAGCACCCCCATGGCATATAGCCAGGAGATGCACAGGCACCAGCCACAGATCTCAAGTGCCAAGAGATAGGGGGTGGTTTCCAAGGGCTACCCTGAGGCAGATGACTCTGCCAGACACCAGCTTTTGTTAGCTGGATCCTTCCTGCCAGCTATGAGTCCATCCTGCCATCTCAGAGGGCTGGCAAGGGATTCTGAGGAGGCCAGTGCACCCTAGTCCAAGGGGCATCTGGTGGCAGCAGGGTGGGAACGTGGTGAGGTGTACAAGTCAAGAAGGTGGCCAGGGTGAGGGGGAGCAGAAGCCCAGGAGAGAGGCTGTCCCCTGGGGGCCACTGCCCACTCCTAGGAGCCTGCCAGGAGTTTGCAGAGCTCAGGGGCTCTGCTCTGAAGGGACTTTCTCCCAGAAGAGAGCCTTTCTCAGGTGCTCACGTATAGGCAGAAGGGATGCCAAGGCAGCCATGCCAGGTAGGACAGCGACCTGGAGTGGGCTAGGGGAAGCCTGGTCAACCACGACCACTCCCTGCTGCACCCCCGAGGGGTCTGGAGTAGGGAGGGGCCTGGGGGCTGTTCTTGGGAGGGGCTTCCACTGGGACACTGGTGGCAGGCAAGACTTTCATCTGGACCCAAATGATGCTGCCTGCAAAGCTGCTTCTGTTCTAGGGTGGAGCCTGACTCCCGTCACCTGTCACCTCCACGGCTGGTAGGAAGCTGTGAGGCCCCCAGCGGGAACAGGTTGCTTTCCACTTTCCCCTCCCACCTCCCCACCAGCAAGGAAGAGGAGGGTGTAGACGTCATCGACTGCCTTCCTGTGGAGAGGAGGCTTGCTCTGAGGCCCAGCCTCCCTGGGGGAGCAGCACTCGGTGTCAGATCACTCTGTGCTGACATCACGACTGATGCTTTTTTCCATTTTGGTACAAGTTCAAACACCACAGAAAAAGCTTATAAATGAGCCATCCCTGCTGTTGCCAAATCTAGAGGCTCCTGGGAGGGTCCCACGGTCAGTGTGACAGCCCCTCCACCCTGCTCTTCCAGGCTGTGAGTCACTGGTCAGATCTCAACAGGAAGCCCACCTCCCACTGCCGCCATGTACCAGGTGGGCAGGAGGAGGGCGTCAGGGCCGACCGCACCATCATACCCCCGCGGGGTTGGACATGTCACCTGCCCCATCCAGCACCCGCTGCTGAGTCTGTAGCGCCCTCCTTCACCTGTCAGCTGTGTGGCCTCAGCTTAGGGGCTGCCGCCACAGGAACCCTTGAGGTGGGACACACTGTTCCAGAGCTGGATCACCAGGCTTGGCCCATTCTGGGTCAGGACCCTGAGGGCTCAGTCCCTGAGGCCAGGGCTCGGGGGGTGGAGGCTGAATCCAACTCCTTGAGGCCGGAAGGCGTCACTGGCTGGGAGCTCCACGGAAGGACAAGCAGCCACTCCCCACAGAGCCCTCGCACATCTGTCCAGCAGTCCTCAACTCCCAGTTGTCCCCACCCCAGATGGCCTCCCGTGCCTCCCAGACCCATCTGCTGTGCCCTGTCGGTCTCTTGTCTGTGACCAAGCCAACTCCCTATGTCCTTGTCTCCCCACATGCCTCGGTCCCAACCTACGTTTTCAGGAGAAGCTGGACTCCCTGGACTTATAATGTGTCACTGCCTCACCCTCTCTTCAAAACCCCTGCAGCCCGGGAGTCTCAGCTCTTTGCCCTCTCTTCCCTCTGGGCTGTTGTTATTGCCCAGTCCCTTCATCATGGCTTTGAGGCTCAAGTCCTTGGCCCTTGCCTCCCAGGCTTCCTCTGATGTCACTCCCACCAGAGTGGCCACCCAGCCGACCCACCTGACACATATATCTCTCAGCCTCACTCTCAAACTGTAGCCATCACCGCAAACTATACCTCTAACCACCCCCAGACCTATCTGCCTCCAGCGGGCCATTCCCAGGCCTCTCCGTGGAAGCAGCCCTGGGTCTCATGGAGACGTCACCACTGAACCTTT
The DNA here is from genome assembly GCF_000260355.1 of Condylura cristata. NCBI lineage: Eukaryota > Metazoa > Chordata > Mammalia > Eulipotyphla > Talpidae > Condylura > Condylura cristata. The sequence continues at coordinate 61,213,158 of NW_004567105.1, forward strand.
GTTCCTTCTCTTCTTGCCCAGCCGAACCTGTATGGTCTGTCAGCCCTGTCTCTGCTAAATACCTGCTCGCTCTTGGCCCATGTGTGCCAAAAAACTAGACTCGGCCGCGTACCTTCTCCTCCAACCTTGACCCAACAGCTGAGCCAGTACCAGGCCAGCGGGCTCCTCTGTAAGTCAGCTACATCCTGACCGCCCCTGGTGCCTGGCAAACAGCTCTCTCCCCAGGAGGCTTTCTCCACAGTCTCACAGTCACTGTTTTGATCGCTCCCCTCCCTGGCGGCCCTCCTGCCTTCTGGTGCAAAAGATGGCCAAGCTTCTTAAGAGAAGTCACACCCTAGGATGCTTCCACCCTCAGGGTCTAGACCTGCCTCTTTGGGGGGTCCACTCCTTCAATCACCTCCCGCACCCCAAGGCACTGCTTCCCTCTCAGACCGCGCAGCCATCCTCTCAGCCCTCTCCTGCTGTACCGGCCTGTGCTCGCCTCTCCTCCGCAGAGCTGCTCGAGTTAGCCGCGAAGGTAAAGCTCAAAAAACACTGTGCTGAGTGAAAGAAGCCTTATACAAAACACTCTCTGTGTGATTGCGTTCCTGTGAAGTTCTGGATGGGCAGAACCCACCCGTGGTAGGTAATATTCAGGCAGCATTGTCTCTGGCGCAGGGGTGGAGGCGGACATGATGCCTGAAGCGACTTTCTGGCAGGCTGGGGATGTTGTCTATTTTGATAGTGACACTGGGAGAGCTTTTGCCAAAGTTCACTGAATAGTACACTTAAGCTGTGTACATTTCATCCTACATAAATCTTACCTGAAAAAAATCTTCCACAAATATCAAACTCTAGTCGAGTGTCTAGTGGAAAGCATATGGATATTAATACCCGGCTGCGCGTCTCAAAGGTCTCCAGCGCCAACCTGGCTGCCGCGTGCCAGAGCCCAGACTGTCGCCTGTTGGGCTCCTCTTGGGTATGCAAAGGCACCTCTAACTATGGCCTGAGCAGGAAAATTCTCCATCTCCACCCCCCTACGCCCATATCCGGTACAGTCTAACCTCCAACATGCACCAAGAACCCGTCATGGCTCTGCCACCGTCATCACTACCCCAGTGCAGGGTGCTCCCAGAACCCACCCGGCCCCCTGGGCCACTCTCCACACAGAAGCCCACCCAGAGGCGTGGGCTGTGTAGCGGTGAGCGGCTGTTGAGAGATATAATAATAATTTATAATTTATAAAAGTATAGTGTCAACATAACAAAATTTGCTGTTGTCATTTTTAAGTGCACGATTCAGTGGTGTTAGCTATGTGAAACCAGAACCATTATCTCTTTCCAAAGAGGCATCTGAAATGCACAGATGACCTTCCCACTGCTGCTTTCCCAAACCCTGGAAATCACATCTGCAGACCGCAGCGGGCCCTGCACGCACAGCACCACCCGGCCACCCTCAACATCCTTGTTCCTGCAAGGATACCTCCCCCCCAGTCTCCCCTGCCCTGTCTGTCTCCAGGTCAGCTTCAGTCTAACATCAAGCTAGAGCTGCCTAACTGTCCCTCTTGTGGAAGCCCTCGAGTCGTCACACCCGCCGCCAACCCACCCTCCACCCTGGTCATCAACCTGACACTGGCCGCCCCTACGAGAGGGGCTGTGTGTGCGTGCGTGCGTGTGTGTGTGGTTATTGCTGGAAGGGGTTGCCTCTCCCCTGACCGGAAGGCTCCGCGTGGCTAAGCAACATGTTTATTTCGATTCTACTCCATCCCCCAGTGCTGAGGGCAGTACCTGGCTTGTCATAAGAAGCCAAGAAGCATTTGCAAGGGAGGAAAGGGTAAGACCGGAGAGGGCCTGCCCTCTGGCTGAGGAGCCCATCAGCGATACCCGGAAAACAGACTGCCTGGCGTAGAGGGCAGGAGCAGCAAAACCAGCAGAGCAGCAGCCAGAAACCCAGGACTTCCCTGCTCCCGCCTCTTCCTGCCTGTTTTTCTCCATCACCTCCCACCTTGTTCTTTCTCCCTGTATCCATTTTATTTATTTCTCCTGTTCTCCGCCATTTTTCTCCACACGCATTTCATTCTCTCTCTCTCTCTCTTTGCCCTCACATAAAAGGTGTTTTAGGAATGTAATTTCCTATTTTCTGTCCTGAATTTTACATTCATTCTTAGAAAACTTTATAGTGGTCGCTGATAGGTAAAAATTCAAGCTTCATGCTTGGGGGCTCCAGCTATGGAACAACTCCCACCCCAGCAGTTGCTCCCCTCATGTCCCCAGGGGCTCTGGCCTCCACCCTACAGTGGTCCAAGCAAGGCGGTTCTCTCTCCTGGGAGCAGAGACTGACAGCAGGGTCTGCCCAGGGTTGACTGGAGCTCGGGAGCATTTCTCTATTGACTTGGAGACTGGGTCAAATGGCAAGGCAAACCGCCTGACTGGATGAACGGAGGGAGGGAGGCCTCAAAGGGTCTGCCCCCTTGCAGACTTGCGTTTTGTTGGTTTTGTTGGGGGGAAGGCTGGGCACATTGCAAACATCACCTTCTCCTGGGCCCAGGAAGGGCCTCTCAGGCCACTTCCGGCCCCAGGCCCTAACAGCTGCTTATGGGCCCAGGCAGCAGTGAGGCCAGGAGGGAGCAGAGGAAAGGGCTCGAGGCTGGGAGCTGCAGTGGGGGGATCCATGCTACACACAGCACCACCCCCGGCCCATCTGGTGCCCCGGGCCGCCGGAAAGGAGTGGGTTGCAGGCAGTAGAAGAAAAGGCCTGTGGCCACTGTGTTGTCTCCCTCCCTTCTCCACACCACCCACTGGCTGAGCGCCTACGCCAAGGCTTGCCAGTGGGGCGGGGGTGGGGACGCAGTGGGCTAAACATCCTTGGTTTGGTTTCTGCGAAGTACAAACCTTGGAACAGGCAAGGAAAGACCGGACCACTCTTTCCTTGGAGAAGCCCGTCAGTAAGTCTGACTGGAGCAAGAGAGGTGGGTCACCAAGACCTGGAGGAAGGGGAAGACCTTCCCCACCAGGACCTGCTGGGGAAGGGGTAGCGGCCCCTGGACTGGCTTCTTTAGAGAAATCTGGCATTCAAGGAGGTTAAGGTCCTTGACTAAGAACCCACACCCAGGGAGAGCAGGGGAGGAAATCTTCTTGCCTCCCCCCATCACTGGGTGCTGAATGGGTTTAAATGCTGACACCTCCGGCCTTTTGCCAGTGCATCCTTCCAGGGAGGGTCTCTTGTGGACGGTAAGAAATGTTCAGAATCCACAAGGAAACACCCCCAGTCATTCGCCATGGTTTAAAACAGGTTAAATTAAATTATTCACCTGTTGTGAGCCACAAGGAAATGGAGAGTGGCCAGGAGAGCCCTATTCGCCTCAGGCTTTCCTCGGTCTCAGTACCAATGGCCTTTGGATGGAAATCGGGCTGGGGGTCCCGGGGGGGAACTAGAGGCCTGGCCTTTGGTTCTGGGTCCAGCCCTTTTGTTCCAGTATGACCCAGAACAGGCAAGACTTCCCAAGACTGGGTGGCCCAATCCTCAGACAGGGAGTGCTCTGAGCTGCTCCCTCAACTGCGTGCAGTCTCAGTGTGTTCCAGGACTGAGAGGCCAGCACAGGTCATGGGCACGCATCCGCCCCTTGAGCCATCACAGCCTCGAGAGCTGGCTGACCCGGGCGTGCACAGAAGCTAGTGCCGAGCCCATGTGAGAGCCCCGGGGCTGACAGGAGAAGCTTGGGTCCACTTGCCGGAAAAGAAGTAGTGCCAGACATGCCCTAGCCAAACGGCACTACCTGTTCTACCTGGCTCAGACTCGGCCCACTCTTTCTGCAGGACCCATCTAAAGTAGTAAGACACTGACAGGTGCCATGTGACAGAAAAACAACACCAAGTCCGGCGACTGTGGCGCAGCAGCTCCTCTCCTTCCCTTCCTGTTGCCCTGTGTTCTGACGTAGCCATTCAGCACCACAGCGCTGCAACGTGAGTGACAAGACAGCCAGTGACGCTCTCCTTGCGAAACGCAAGAAGAAAGCTCCATTTTCCATGATCACATTTCCAAAGATCCAACAGCAGCTTCAGCGGTGGTCTCAGAGAGGTCATGAAAGCCCCGTGAGGCTTGTGGGGCCCCTGTTCCTCTCCAGGGCTGCCGCAGGCCTCCCCGCTGATCCCGCCTCCCCGCTGATCCCGCCGATGCCCTGACGAGGCTTCCGTCATCTTCGAGGCAGGATGCAGGAGCCGGCTGCAATCCTTCGCACCGAGGCTCTGCGTCACCACACTAGCACACTAGCAGCCTCAGGCACACCCTGAGTCAGGATCCCCAGCAGGGCCCCCGGGGGCCAGAGTCTGCAGCACATCTGTGCTGGGACTGGCAGTGCCCCACCTGCCTCCTCAGCCTCTTTCCATTTGAGCTGGACCCTGCCAGGGAAGTGAGGGAAAGGAAGTGAGGGCTAGAGCTGGGTTTTCTGAAAAAGTCCACTCTCCCCACGTACCTGACTTCGGAACCAGCCCCTCGCACTGTCCAGAATCTCAGGCCAGGCAGCAGCCCAGCACAATCCTAGACACAGCCTTCTTGGCTGACATAACATCAAGTTGAGGCAGCAGCAGAGGTCTGGCCTGACCAGGTGGGTCTGCCAGCAGCTATGTGAGCAAAACCAGAGGACTTGTGTTCTCGTTACTTGGAGCACGACCAGGGAAGCGCATCTGCTCTGAGCAAAGCAACAAAGGGCCACAGCGCTACCTCCAGGTAAATATGCCAAGGGTTCTTTTTCCTCGATGGGAACACTGCTCAGAGCCAACCGAGGGGACCCCCGCAGAAAAGGGGCTCCACCGAGTGAGAGCCTGGAGAACGAACCAGATCAGCATTTCCCAATCTGGGTGGATGCAAGCGGCTGCTGGTGTTCTGGGAAAGCAAGTCTGTGGCCTACAGCCCCGTCTTGGAGTTCCACGAGGCCCCTCGGGGTGCTGAAGGCCCTGAGAAGTCTCACAGCGGAGACGCACTGCATTTGTCCAGCCTGGCAACTGCTTCATAGCTGGCCAAGAAGCCTACTCCTCACCAAACACCATGAGTCTGCAGTAAGTTGAGGCCCTTTTCCTCCTGGCCCTGCGCCTTGGCTTCCTCCCTGCACAGTGAGACAGATGGACTGAGTGTCGCCAAGGTCCTCCCACTCTGCTGTTTTTCCAGGCACAGCCAAAGGCTGGCTCTCGTCCCAGCTCGCTCCTGGGCTTGGGGGCGCCTGTTGTATGGCAAGGGTTGGGACGTCCGCTAGGAACACGGTGCTGCACGTGGAGCTCCCCCTTGATCTCTGCCTACCCCACCAGGAAGGGTTCAGATGCTGCTGCTCAAGTGAGCATCTCAGGGAGGCTGGGACCCCGAGGGGCGAGTTCACACAAGGGGGGATGCCCCACCGGGGCATCTCTCATCCCTGCCTGCCAAGCCTCCCTGCTCCTGCGAGACCAGGTGCTTCAGGCTTCTCGCTGGCAGAAAAACAAAGGCGAGCTTCCCTGGCCTTAATCACACTGTTCTAAATACTGAAGACAAACACTTACCTAACTGATCAGTGCAGGGATGGGCCGTGGCTAATCACAGATGTGATAATCACGAGTGTGCACGCCTCCTCAGGAAGCCTCCACACTCCAGGAGCGACTCCAAATGCACTGAGTCATCTCCCCGCACCGGCAGCTCCTTCCTCAGAAGCTCACACTTACCTCTCGCAAACCACACGTCCCACACCCACAGCACCTCATGTCACAAATAGACCCCGACCTGTGAACAATTATTCTCACTCGTCCCCCACCCATGTGGTCCAAATGGCTCCTGCTGCTGATGATCCCAGAAGCGGCCAGGCCTGTACCTGTAGCCGGCCATCCTCCAGCCTGCCCAAGAGCAGAGCCCTAGGGGACAACCAGAGGCTTCTGTGGACTAGTCCAGAGGGGAGGGAGAAAGCCAGCAAACCCATTCAGTTCATTTTAAAGGCAGGGCTCCAGTTTGCTAGTGTATTAGAACACTGGGCCTCCAGGTCACCAAGGAGAGCTTCCGGGGGCTTGGCTGGGCACCCCACAGGACCTGGCCAGGACCCTGGGTCCTCTGGGGCAAAAAGGAGGCCATTCTCATGCAAATGGCCAGCAGTGGCCTCTTGGTGAGTGTAGGACACTGTCTCCCATGGTGAACCTCTGCACCCCCGCCTCGGTCCCTACTTTGCCCCAAGCTTGTTTATCTGGGGATGGGTACTGCTTCCCTACCAAAGGCTCTGGCTAGCTGGGACTGAAATCCAGAGGAGGAAGTCCTCAGAGACCAGCTGGAACACAGTTACCTGCTGCCCTAAAACCGTGCTCCCCTTACCAGCATCCTCCTCCAGGACACACTACAGCAGGGAGAGAAGGGGAAGGACCAGGGAAACGTTCTCCCTGTGGGCCCTGCGGCTGCTCATGACCCTCTCCCAATGCGCGTCCCTGGAGAAGTTGTCCACAGGCTGTCTGTGCCCCTCTCCATTTTTCCAGGTCAAACTTGGACCAGGCAAGAAAGTACCTTCTCCTCTGGGACTGTGCCCAAGCTTTCAGGCAGTGCAGGAATCCCTTGGGAGCTCTGGGGCCAGGGCTTGTTCTCTGATGCCACATGTGGGAGCCAGGTAACCCCCCAGCCCCCCCCCCCAGGGAGATAAAGATGCTGGTGACCAAGGGAAATCACTAGGAAGAGAGTTGGTGAGAGAGGAGAAGGAACCAGGGAGGGCAGGTAGGGGGAGCCCGCGCAGAGGGTGGTTACCTGGGTGAGGTGAGGGTTGGGGTTGAACCCACACTGGTTGCAGACCTTGCTGTGACACTGGGTGCAGGTGTTGAAGTTTGGCTGGCTGGGGGTCGATGTGAGGTCCGAAGTCTTACATATGGGACACAGCGTGCTGCTGGGAAGGGGAGCAATCTGGGGGACGGAGTAGGGTGATGTGGGGGTGCTGCCTCTGTCTGGAGACACAGAGGGGGAGCGCCCTGATCTCTGCGTCCTGCTGTCTACCTGCAGCGTTCTGCGGGGGCCATCAGCCTCCTGGCCTGCTGGGCCCTGTGCCCTTGTTTCCCGGGGGCTCTCACGGCCCGGAGCGGTAGCAGAAGCCTGCTTCGGGGTTGGGGAAGCTGCTCTCTGGCTACCCAGGGGCTCCTTGGGGTCCAGTCTCCTGGAAATGCTGAAATGACATTGAAAATGACCATGTTAGAGACACATCCTAGAGAACACCTGCACAGGTCTCTCCCAAATTAGCTGACTCTTGCGAACCCCATCACCACCCGCTTCCTCCTGCCCAGCAGCATCACAGTCACCACTTGCTGAGCACTGACTATCCCGGCTGAGCTCTGACACGTGTCTCCCACTTGGCCCCCAGCATAAGCCTGTGGTAAGACCACGAGGGTCTCTTCTTACATCTTGCTGAAGTGCAGGTTCTGATTCAGCAAATCTGGGTGGGGTCTGCATTTTTTTTTTTTTTTAAGATTTATTTATTTATGCTTACAGAGCTGGGGTACAGGCCAGAGGTGCAGGAGCGGTGAGAGGACTCACCAGAGACAGTGGGGAGCAGAACAGGCAGATCAACAAAGTACACTGCTGAGAGGAGCAGCGGGTGGGTCAGGAGAGGTCTGCTGTGCCATGTGGGTCAGCCCCCTGGCCGGGGATTGAACTTGTGCTGCAGTGGCTTCAGAGAACTTCATAATGTTGCACTTTAACCCGCTGTGCCACCAGGGAGAGCCCTAGGATCTGCATTTTTAAGTTCTCTGAGGTGAAGCCTAGACACTTGACCCTGGACAACATGTGACCAACCAAGGACAGCCACTGGTTGAATCTGCAAATGCAGAGCCCCCAGATGACTGTAAGTTATAGGGACACTTTCCATTGGGGACGGGAAGGGAGGCGTCAACAGCCCCCAAACCTGGGGTTGTTCAAGTATCAACTTGTGGTCTGAAGACCATACTCTGAGTACCAAGGCTTGCAACCTCTACATGAGAAACCCTTAGGGTGATTTTCAAATTCCTGGCTCTCAGACTGCACCCCAAACAAATTACATCAGAATCTGTGAGGGCAGGGCTCTGGCATTAGGTTGTTTCCTCCCAAGATAATTCCAACATGAAGCTCGAGTTCAGAGCATTGTCCCACCAGATCTGTTAGGTTCTGGCTTGTCCCATACAGGTGGGGATGGGCCTGGGCAGCACCTCAAAGCCTCGGTCATGCCATCTTCCGCGGAGACAAAGGAACATTCCTCCTGCAGTCCTACAGCAGACCCAGTACCAGGCCGAGGCCTTGTGGAGGGGTGGGGTGCTTTTCTGTTAGTGCAAGGCTGGGCGGGGTTGCAGCTCCAGGAGGCAGCCTCCGGAAGCCAGTGTGCCTGACGTCTCCACCCTGACCTGGCCCTGCGGGGGCAGCGGCAGTGTCGAGAGGCGCACTAAGGTGCCAGGCAAGCCAGCTCCCGTAGGTCCCTTCTCTTTGACCCAACTTAAGGGCATTTCTGCCAATTTTCTTTTTCCAACTTGAAAGAAGCTGAGCACAAAAAGCCAAAGACAATGCTTTGCATTGTTCCCCTGCAACTCTACACCTGCCTCAGTCTGTTTTCACTTGGGTGGATACTGGCGCCCAGGAGACAGGGCGGTCTGGGCGAACAGCACCACAGAGGCCCTGCCACAGCTGCCCCCGCCTGCCCTCCGTTCTAGTATGTCTGGCTGCCAGGAGTAGGCCCGAAGTCTGCTGTCCTGCATGACGGCCCTCCGCTCGCCAATAGGCAGCACGTCTCAGGACAAGCCAATTTCAGAGGGGGCACAAGGAGCCCACCTGGGAGGCGCCAAGACACTGAGTTCTTCCTTCTGGGGAACCGCTGGTGGGGAGACAGACCCTCAATGTAATAAAGGCCCTTCCAGCAGAAAAGAAACACGAGTCAATGTCCATCAAGTATTTCTCTCGTGAACTAACAACAGCATCCATCCAGGTTAACTTTGTCTTCAGTAAGACTACCAGAGCCCCAGCCCTGTCCCTCTGGGTCACCTTTGCCACAGCTGTGAGGCCCAGTGTGGTGCTAGCCAGAATTTCTCTGGCGCAAGTTCAGAACCTGGGCTCTAAGGCTTTGCAGGAGACTCATTTTTAGGTATAATAAAGAAATATTCCCACTCGGTTAAATTCATAGTTTCAATTTTTACTTGGGGCTGGAACTTAAAAGCAACCCTTGAAAGCTAGTCAGAGGTGACTGAGAGCCCTTTAGAACGTGTGAAGGGGCCGCCACCCCCTCTCCAGGAGGCTTGAGGTTTCTTCTGAGAAGTGCAGCAATTTCTACAGTATGTGTCACCTGATGTGTCCCAGGTAATCTTCTGTTCACAATGACTTTTCCGTTCAACGTTGCATCACAATGTGGACTTTCTGAGGACATTTTGTGTGACACTTAAGGTTGAATATTTAAGTCGACTTTCAACTCAGCTGTGGTGAGGGCGAACAAACAGGGTTCCACACCACGCTCCCCGCACTCAGGCCGGGTGGGCATCCACGTGCCACACGGGCTACAGCTGACTGTTGGCAACTGCAGCGCATACCCAAGACCCCTTGGGCTCTCTCGCCACTCTTCTGGGTGATTGCTCACACCTTCTCCTGATCTTCAAGCTCCCCACATCTCCCTCCCTCACGTCACCGGGGGAGGCACTGCTTGCCATCTCACTAGGAAAGTGGGAGCCACTGAGGGGGATTTGCACAACCCCTGCCACTCCACGCCTGTGCCCAGGGTTTGTCTATCTCCTGCTCCCAAGGTTGCTTCTCACCTTCATAACTTCTTCCCTCACCTCCACTACCCATTCCCCTCTCTATTGGGTCAGGACAATTACCATGAAAACAAGCTCCTTCCATCCTATTAGAAAAACAAAAAACCAAAAACCAGCGCTCCTGGGTGGCACAACAGGTTAAAGCACAGCACTAGGAAGATGTCACAGCCACGGCGGCACGAGTTCGATCCCCGGCCAGGGAGGTGACCCGTGTCGCGCTGCAGACCTCTCCTGTCTTGCTGGCTGCTCCTCTCAGCAGTGTAACTTCAGTCAGTCAGTCTGCCTGTTCTGTTCCCCGCACTCTCACCCCACACCTCTGGCCTGTACCCCAGTTCTTGTATGCATAAATAAATAAACCTAAAAAAAAAAAGCTCTGACCACTTTCTCCTCATACTGCTCACTTGTATAGCAAAACTCCTGTAAGTTGCTATCTCAATGTATTGCCTCCTGCTCCTTTCTCCCCTTCCTCTCAATCCAATCCAACCTGGCCTTTTCCCTTTGTTCCACAAAAATTGCTCAGGTCACAGTCACCAATGGCCTCATTTGCCACGTTATCAGATTTGACAGTCACTTCTCAGCTTCTGCTCTCACCTGGTCAGCAACAGCACTGGTGTCTGAGTATCCCCCTTCCTGAAATATGCCTTCCAGAATACCCCCTTCTCCTGGGTTTCCTCCTCTCCGAGCCACACCTTTCTTCCTCATCTTCCAACCCAGAGCCCCATTCTCAGTTTGGGGGGATTTATTATTAGTGCATATTTAGCATCTCTGAATCCACATCATTCCTGAGACACAAGACCCACTCAGTGGTCCATTTCCCACCCACAGCGATGAGACTTGTATCCTGGCCCTGAGTTTGCCCCTGAGGCCAACTTGGCCTCTCACTGAGCAGTCTCACAGGCATCGAGAATCTGATGTGTCAAGCCGAGCCCCTCCCAGTCTTCCCTCTGGAGTCAGCCCTGACACCCTCCTCTCAGCCCATGTCAATCATCAGTAAATCTTGTTGATTACAGCAGCCACCCTACTGCCTCCTCTCTCCACCGGGGTCCAGCCACCGTCCCCTCTTGACTCAGTTTGGCACAAACCTGGCTCATTCCACTCTCCCATCTCTGGTCTTTTCTCCATCAGAAGCTAAGAAAATGTTTTACATACATAAGTCAGACCACTTTCCTTCTCTGCCTAAGCCTTCCAACAGCATTCTTTCTCTCCCAGAGGAAAAAACAAAGGCTTATGGTGGTCTGCGATGCCCTATGAGAGCCAACACCTTCCCTCTGGCCTCATCGCTTACTAGCCTTCCTCTCCCTCCACTTCCCTCGCCCGGCCCACGCCTGCCTCTGGACATCTGTATTTGCTGCTCCTGTTGCCAGCAAATGTACTATCTCAAGTAGGCTCTTCGGCACCCTCAGACACCTTCTCTGGCTACTGTATTTAAAACACAGCTCTGGCCCTCTCAGTTCTCCCTGGAGTGGATTACACCTGTGACTGTCAGAGGACACAGATCATGGAGCATTGCCCGTGATCCCTGTGTGAGGCTGCCGGCTCTGTGGGCAGGACCTTGGCGTGCTCTCTCCGCAGCTATGTCCCAGAGCCTCAGGCCTGACGAACTGGACGTTCGATATATGCTCCCTAAGTCATGACTCACATCATCACTCAGACAGTAAAACACAGCTCAAGTGTGGTAGCTGAGGGATCCCAGCACGTGAGGGGCAGGGCACCTGGCCCTCCCTGATCTGACCTCACACGAGAGGGAACCACAGGAATAGCACCTGGATCCCTCTCAGCCACTTGCTGTACCCCCATTCCTACCACCCAGAATGCTTTGCTGACCACAACAGGGGCACTGCCCACCCAACCCTCCCCACAAGCCCCACCATGTGCCAAGCACCTGCTACATATTAACTTCTTTCAGCCTCACAGCAAATCCATGGGGTAGGATCTACTTTGCTCACTTTACCCCACGTAGAAGTTGTAAAGAAGCTTTCAAAGCAACTATGACTTCAAGTGGCAGTGCTGGAAGGTTCCCATATCCAGGCTGTCCGTCCATGCCTTCACTGCTGCCCACACCGCTACTCTAGGAGAGCACGGCGAGGCTACAGCGAGGGGCTGTTTAAACGGGCGCTCCCAGGGACAGGTCTCCGACCACCCTGCCCCACTGTAACCCAGGACCCAGCCCCAGGCTTGGCACTGAGCGGCTAAGAACGCACAAAGTACCCACAAGGAATTGTGAGCAGGGCAGCGAGCCCACGGGGGGGAGGGGGGGTAAGTTAGGCTGTGACAGGGTTTTGTTATTGTCGCTTCACCTGGAGTTTGCTCGGTGACAGTGAGACTCCTAGAGAAAATGGCTTCAGCCGCGCACTCATCCACTCATTCAGGCATGCAGTCATTCATAGACATTCACTGACGCCTGCACTCGTTTCAGGCCCAGAGATCGCACTGATGGTGTGACGGGATTATGTCTCCTACAAGGGAAGGTGGGCCCACCGGTGTTCATATTTTATCCCTTACAACGTGTACTTACTTTATGATAGTCTTTATAAATGCCTATGCAGGATTTAATTCAATTCCACTTTTTAACAAATGAACCCCGTCTCCTAGGAGCCTCTGGTCTAGAGGGGAGACAGACATATAAACGGGTCACTGCCAGACACACTGCTAACATGGCTCGGGGAAAGGCAAAGACTGAGAAGGCCTGGAGGCCAGGAGGCGTCTAAGCAGGTCTTAAAAGATGGCCCTCCCTGGTGGCGCAGCGGGTTAAAGCACTGCACTGAGAAGCTAAAGCCACTTCCGCATGAGTTCGATTCCAGCCTGCCCCGGAGGAGACCACATGGCGTGGCAGACCTCTCCTGACCCGCCCGCTGCTCCCCTCAGCAGTGTACTTAGTCCATCTGCCTGTTCTGCTCCCCACTCTGTCTCTGGTGAAGCTTCTCGCCGCCCCTGAGCCTCTGGCCTGTACCCCAGTTCTGTATGAACAAATAAATAAATCTTTAAAAAAAAAAAAAAAAGATGGAGTGGTCTCCCTGAGGTGAAAGAGTGAATTGGGGCAGAGGGGCAGCGCACACAGAGGGCCAGCGGCCTGCCTGCCGGAGCAGCCTCGCGCTGGGCGGGCTGCAGGTAAGCCAGTGCTCTGCAGTGCTCCTCCCAGCACTCAGCCGCAGGAGGACAGTGGGCACTCAGGCGGGAACTAAGCAGAGCGCTTAAATGGGAAGGGCCAGAGCATCAGGGCCCCTGAGGTTTTCAAACAAGGCAGGGAGTGCTCTGGTTCTTTGTCAAAGGCAGGGCAGCAGGGGCGGGGGCGGGGGTGGGGGGGGGAGTGAAAATAAGACAGCTGGCCCCAGAACTAGTCCATGGGCTGAAAGAGGGAAGATCTAGCAGGGATACTCTCTGGCCTGAGGTCCAGAGGGCAGTGGTCCTTTTAATCCAGATGGGGAGTCCAGGAAGAGAAGCCAGTGGTAGTGGAGAAGGGGAAGTGAAGGCAAAGTCTTGAGACTGGGCTTGGTTATGTGGATGGGGGATAAGCAACATCAGGAAATAGGTTGGAGCTTGGATTCCATTCAGATAAGTAAATATTTTTGTAGGGGTTCAGTTCATATGTAAACCTCAGGGATAGATTACATAGAGGGAAGATTTGTGGGAGCATCAGCACTTATGAGAGCTGCAGAGATGCCAGAAACAGAGACGTCAGAGACACCACTTCCTCCCTGGGGTTAGCAGAGCCTTCTGGAGGAGGAGGAGTCTTCAACACACAAGCACTGCGTATCTGCAGGCTAAGAGGCCGCGGGGAAAGGCTGCCCAGGCCCTCTCCCACCAACCAGCTCCCTAGCCTGCACAGCACAAGGGCTACCCACGGCAGGAGACAGGAGTCACGACCACCTGTGATACACCGCTGGGCCTAGTCCCAAGGGTGGCTGGAGTAGCCCAGGGCCTTCTCAGCAGGGATGAGGTGCATCCTCCAGGTGACCCTACTTAACAAGGCCTGGATCCACTCACTGCCCATAGGCAGCTGAGGTGGGAGGAGGGAGGGAAGAAAAAGAGGAGGGAGATATACACCAGCAGGACCCAGCCCAGCCCCAGGGAAGACCTGGTTTCCTGGTTATCACCTTCTGCAGTGAGGCTTTTGAGGCTGAGGCTCCTCCCTTTAGCCTCAGGGAGGCCTTTT
>NW_004567105.1:61227138-61241422 GCF_000260355.1 Condylura cristata
GGAGGGGGGCTGCATCAGGACAGAGGGCAGGTAGGTGGAGGAGGAAGAGGCAGAGATGAGGAGTGACTAGAAGCCCAGCAGGAGGGAGACTGAAAATGCCTTATTTAGGGATAGATGTATTTTTAAGATGGCCAGGAAAGCTAGAGGATGTAAAAATAGCTGGGTTTCTACCAGCTTTCTTCCCTTTCAGCACTGAGACTATTAACTGATCAGACACAAGTTTTGAAGCTGCTTAGCGTGGCAGGAAGGAGCCCCTGGTCACAGGAGGCGGCTGCGGAGAGTACCGTCAATTCCGTCCTCTTCCCCTGGCATCCCTGAGTGCCCGGTGGCTCCTGTGCCATGCCCGCTCTGGGGAAAACCACCACACTGCCCTGGTCAAAAGCTGGACTCTCCTCGGTTAGGAAAGGCATAAGGCCAACAGCGTCAGCTGCCAGAAATGCCCCCGGCACCAAGGGCGTCCATCAGGGCAGAGCTGCCCGGGCAGGGTGGGAGGAGCCTGGGCTGCTCTGGCAGCTGCGCTCAGGGGCCCTGCCCAGCATGGAGCAGGCTGGAGGGGAGCGCAGGGAGGGGTGGAGACAGTGGGGGCTCCAGAGGAAAAGCCAGGCTGGTTCCACCTGGCAGCATTCTAGAGCATGCCCCCCACCGCCTCCAGTCGAATATTTGAAAGAGAAATATTTCACAGCAATAAATGGCTGGCTGTTCACCAGGAGGGGAATGAACTTAAACTGTTTTTCTAAGTCAGAGGCGCCGGAACAGCTCGGCAGCTTCAAAGGTTCTGATAAATTCAGGCTGACCTTTCTGTACTGGGCGATGACAGCAGGCAGATGCCGTGGGAGGATCTCGCCTTTGAGACTCCTTCCAGGACGGGTCACGGGGCCACCCCAGTGGCCCCCGTGTTCTCTGGCAGAAAGGCAGAGGCTGCCAAACAGGGGACACCCGCTCTAGGTCCTGGTCCTCGAGCACCTCGCTCCAAAATGCAGGTGAAAATTCAGAAAACTTTGGGAAGACACTTGTTGGGCTAGCAGCCTCCCGAGTGTTTGACCATGTATCCCCATCAATAAGACATGTTTGTACATCCCCAACAGATGGATACTTCCCACCAATTATAAACATATACCTCTCCAAATAGAAAAGTTCTAAAGCATAAAAGGGGGGGAATTGACCATAACCACAGAGCGGGCTCCGGGACCTCGTTCTCCCTGCACAAATCTGATTAAACCATTAGAGGTCTTATCCCTGGGAAAAAGAAAAGTACACATTCATAAAAATTTTTATTTTATTTTCGAAGGCGCAAGACCTCCTGAAACCCATGAGGGGAGACTCCTGACTGACTGATCTAGCCCTCCATGGGTGGGCACCTGCCTATCACACCACTTGTCTCTTGATCATCACCCACATGCCCCTACAGCAACCACTGCGTAAGGCCTGGAAGCTCCCCAGCAAACCCAGAGCTTTCCACATTCAGCCCACAGGTTTTGCAGAGGACTAGCTGATCACCTCTACAATGCCATTTGACTGGAACTTCCAGTGTGGAGTCTCCCTAGGGTGTCCCTCCCTATTCTTTCCCCAGAAGCTCACTTCCAGGGTTGCCTCCCACCTCCCTACCCCCAGCAAGGCACTATCTGCTTACTGTCTGTTTCTCAGGTCACACTGAGCACCTCACGAGGGCACGGGCTCCCAGAATCTAACGTGGGTACAATCTCTGTTTTCTAGTTGAAGAAAGCAGAAGTTGCGGTGACTGGAATTAGGTAAGGTTTATAGGAAAAGACCTGAAGCAACTCCTTGCTTTCTTTAGCCAGAACCGACGTCTTCCAGTAAGTAGCCAAAATGACCAACACAAAGGGAGAGGGCAGAGGCTCCGGTTAACATGTTCTTTAGGCTGTTTGGGAAATATGGCCACAGACAAGCAAATCTACAAGAAAGGTGATAGCTACCATAGACATCGAGGGACAACATTGTCCCACAAATGTTACCTTGACAAAACTGGAAGAGTCTATGACATTACCCAGCATGTAAACAAATGAAGAGCAGGCAAGATACTTGCCAAGAGAATTAATGTTCATATTGAGCATATTAAGCTCTCTAAGAGATAAGATAGTTCCAAACATGTGAAAGAAAAATGATCAAAGAAAAGGAAGCCAAAAAAAAGGTATTTGAACATACAGGTGGCTAACAGGCACATGAATAAATACTCATCATCATTTGTTGTCAGAAAAATGCAACCCAAAGCCACCATGCAATATCATCTCACACCTATGAGAATGGCCCATATCAAAAAAAAAAAAAAAAAAAAGGCAGAAACAAGTTCTGGCAAAGGTGTAGAAAAAAGGAACCCTTGTGGAAATGTCCAGTCCTTAAGGAAAATAGTATAGAGGTTTCTCCAAATATTAAAAATGGATCCACCATATGGCCCAGCCAAGTATAGGTATCTGCCCAGAGAAGACAAACAACACTCATGCAAAGGGCATAAGCACGCTTGTGTTGACTGTACCGTTATACAATAGCCAAGCCATGGGAACACCTGGGTGCCCAAATACAGGTAAGTGGGCCAAGAAGATGTGGTATAAATATGCACCAGAGCACTACTCAGCTATCAAAAAAGACGAACGCCTGCCATTTGTGACAACGAGAATGGAACTGGAGGGGTGATGCTAAGCAAAATTAAGTCAGAAGGAGAAAGATAAATACTGGCTGGTGTCACTTATATGTGAACTATAGAGAAACCAAACGAAGAGTCAGGTAAAGTAAAAGAACAAGCCCAAGAAATACGATTGTAGAACTGAGGCTACCAGAGGGAGAGGGGTTGGGGGTGGGGTGGAGGTGAGGAGAAACTTGGGGGCGAGAGCAGTGGACCATGTGGGTGGACTGTGGTTGCCTTGGCGGTGGGGATGGTCTAGTAACAACACCTGAGGGGGAGATGCTACACCCCCAAAACAATAATACCTCAATAAAATAAGAGAGAGAAAAGTACTTGGGTTCAGCTGACGCTCCAGTCTGTTCCACACAGAGAGGCACGCTCTGTGAGAACCAATGGAGCCTGGGCTGCTGGAACCCATTCCCTGCGGCTGACGTGATCAGTGTGGAAAAAATAAAAGAACTCTGGACTAAAAAGGAAAAGAAAGGAAGGAACTTCTTTTAGGTAAATTAAATCTTATTTCTAACAAATTCTGGTTCCATCAACTGTAACAAATTCTAAGGGGAAGGGATTCAAATACTGAGTTTCACAACATTGTAGTAAAGTTGGCTTGTTTAAGCAAGAACTCAGTAGGAAGGGAGTGCTGGTACTTTTAGCGACCTAATGCCCTTTTTCCCAGGTACTCATCGGGGCTGGCTGGCAGCTCACCAGCAGGATATCCCAGAGAGGAGGTGGGGGCCCAGCTGGGAGCCAGAAGACCCAGGGGAGGGGAGAGGGGACAAGAGGTAGCCAGAATCACTGCCCAAACGAAGACCCAGGTCAGTAGCTCCATTACGGGCTCTTCCATCACCCCCAAAGTTTTCCAGGTGGCCCTGACCTGGCGTACCAGAGGAAATGAGGGCTCCAACTTTGATATGCTTCCTTTGGGCCCCACAGGGACTGATCCCAGGATGCTGACACGGCACTGGGCAAATCACAATCATCTCTGCATTAAGGCCCAAGGCAGCATTTACATTTTAAGAAACTTCCTGGCCTTTCCAGCCTACAGCAACTGGGGCACCCTTCCAGAGTGCCTCCAGGCCAACCAGACACTGTGGACTCCTGGACAAGGGCCAGCCATCTGAGGGGTATATGAAAGGACAGGCAAAGTCTTAGTCGCCTCTCCACGGCTTCCTCAGGAGCCTCTGCCCCTGTGCTGACATTTATCAACCCCGACTGCTGATAACTGAGCAGAGGGGCGCTCCTGCCCGCATCCATGGCTCCCAAATACAGCCCAGGCGTTCAGATCCAGTTCAGGCCACTGAGGCTCCATCTCCCCACTCTGTACCAGGCTTACAGACACCTGCCCCGGGGCCCCACCTGGGGAGACTTTGAAGCGTCCCAGTTTCCTGGCTAAGGGGGAGCTCCTTAGCTGGGAAGTGCTAGTCAAGCGTCAAAAGTCATTACATAAAGCTGAGCCAGCTTTCCCTTTCCCGCTCCTGCAAATTCTACAGCTTTCTACCTAAAGGATAGCACTGTGCTTGTCAGCTGTCCTCCAAATTCTGCTGAACCCAGGAAGTTAAGAAAAGCTAAGAGAAAACTGCAAGTCTTTGTGAACACGGAAGCAGCAGGCCCCAGCTCCCAACTCCAACCCCAACAGGACAGAAGACAGGAATCTGGCCCAGAAAGTTCCACAGTGCTGAGGGCTCAGCGCTCAGCCCACCCTCAGGGGTTGCCATGCCGCATCTCAGCCCAGAAAGATGGCTAAGAACCAGGATGCCAGCCAGAGGCGTGGAATGAGGAGAAAAGATTCACCAGAGAGAGCGTGGGGAGCAGAATGGGCAGATGAGATATACTGAAATACACTGCTGTACCATGTGGATCACCTCCCTGGCTAGGGATAGAACTCATGCTGCAATGGCTGCAGATAACTTCTTAGTGCTGGGCTTAATGCCCAGCATCACCAGGGAGGCCCCTGAATGCAATTCTTTATAGGGTTTGTGTGGATAGAAAATCAGTATGATTAAAAACGTGCATCTCGGACCTTCCCTGGTGGTGCAACATGTTAGGACATAGCACTGCAAGCTGGCTTCAGCTGTTTCAGTGCAAGTTTGATCCCCAGCCCAGGAGGTGACCCACATGGCGCAGCAGACTGTCTCACCTGCAGCTCTCCTCAGCAGTGTATTTCAGTAGATCTGCCTGTTCTGCTCCCCACTCTGTCTCTGGTGAATCCTCTCACCCACCCCTGCACCTCTGGCCTGTACCCCAGTTCTGTATGCATAAAAAATAATAAATCTTAAAAAAAAAAAAGTGCATCTCAAGACAGCAACTCAGACTCAAGATTCCAGCAAGAAAAATATGCTTCCTAAATAAAACCCAAGGCAACATTAAAGGACATTTTAAAGGAAAGCCATTTGCCGCCCTTCCAGCCTTCAGCATCACTGTGTCCGTTGTTGTGCACACCCTCTTAGCCTAGTTTCAGAAAAATATACATGGATAATGACTCTTTTTCCTTTCCTGCCAACTCTGCAGTCCTTCTGCTGTGGTTTTCTTGCCTTTCACTTCTAAGAGATACAACTCAGAAAAAGAGATCTATTACCTACTGAGGCATTTTGGCTCCTGTCTCTCCCTTTCAGAATGTGAGGGCCAGGAAGGTGCTGGGGATTCATTTCTAGATGTTTCCTGTTAGAGGTTCACCTATAAGCCCCTTTGGGAGACTGCCTCCTTCAGGTAGAGATTTTCCATTGAGAGGAGGGGCAGAGGGGTTTCCTGCAGGCAGAAACCCCCCAACCCTGCTCATCTCTCCTTCTGGTTCTTCCCTCCTACCTGAGGGGTTGACCTTCACAACCCCCCACTGTTCAGTCTGCTGTAGAGTAGAGGGTTCAAGCATGCTCTCCTGAACCCTCCTGCCCAAGGAACCATCACCCCTTTCAGTGGGCAGGGCCAGGAGTGGTCTTCGCTGGCCGAGTATCAGCTCCCTTCTCTTTTCCCCTCCTGAGGGCAAGCTTCTGGGCAACACGGGTCAGGAATGCCCAGGTACTGGCTGACATATTTCCACATGTCGAGAACATTAAACCCAGTTAGAGTAGGACTTAAAATCATCAAGATCAGTGTTCTTATAAAGAACATATCTGCCTGTGGGCCCAAGAGTGGTGATTAAGATCTGAGAAAAAAAAAAAAAACATGAGACACAGTGTGAGCACATGTGTGTACACTGAGTGTGACGTGTAGTCATGTGTGTGTACAGGGGTGTGAGGGGTGACACATGCACACGTGTAAGTATGTAAGTATAAGCATGATGACCACATTCTTCATGGCTGTGGTTGTCCCCTGATGCATGAGTAAGATGCTGCCAGAGAGGCTGCTCCCAAGGGGAAGGGCAAATGTCCCAACCTACATCACCCTACCCAGCCAGCAGAGGGGCCAGGGTCGCTCCAGCCTGAGGAAAAGCAGTGCTGGGGGAACAGTAGGCACTGAGAAAACACTGGCTCCTTCCTTCCTCCTTTCCTTCCTTCCCTGGCTTGACAGCAAGTGGAGTGGGCAGGAAGCCTGGGACTCGGATGCCAAAGTCTTTACGGAAGCAATGAGAAGTCCAGCCAGCACTGCTGGGGAGAAAGGGCAGATCTGCATGGACCATGGTGGACAGAAGAAAAAGAACCAGAGTCTGAGGACCAGACTCAGGCAGCAGGCCCAAAGGTCCCCGGCCAGGAGGAAGAAGCAAGGGACTAAAGGGAGTGGGGGTGTGACAACCTCCCTGACGGGAGAGACAAATGCTAAGTACTCAGGCACAGCCAGGCTCTCACCTGACAGAGGGTGGAGGGATATCTGGGGAAGGCCCTGGGGCTAACAGGGAAGTCTGGTGTTCCAGAGGGCAGGAAAGTGCCTGGGGTAGAGGAGGGGTTGAATATAGATCCAAATACCTGAGGGGGAAACCGAAAGAGATAGTTCTCAATCAGCAGCTAGAGCAGCACAAGTGTGAGGCTTCACTGAACATTAGATCCTTAGCAGCAGCTGCAGGGTACCTGGCTCTGGGCTGCACTGCAGATGTCTAGCAGGAAGCAAGACAGACAAGGCCATTTATCTGGTGAAACTTGCGGGGAAATAGGCAAAGACCAAGAAATCAAACAGGTAAGCCCAATTCATGCAGAAGACTAATACAAATGAGAAAGGAGCGAGACAGCCTTGGTGAGTCAGAGGGACACTTCTGAAGAGGGGCCCACTCAACAAATCCCTGCAAATATCCCGGGAGGGGCCAAAGCTCACGAAGAGGGTCCCAAAAGAAGAAATGTCAAGGGCTTAACATTGAGCTGGAAGTGCACACTGCAGGCAAGGAGCAGCCGGGCCAGTATGGCCCAAGGAATACATGGGGGGACTAGGTCTGGGACATGGGGCATGAGAGCAGACCCTGCTCCTAGATACCTTCCAAATGTCAGCATCTCATCTCAGTGCCATGTCTTTTCACTGTCTACCAGCCTGCTAAGACTCAATACCTGTCTTATTCACAATAGCTCAAAGGTGAAAACAACCCAAATGTCCACTGGTGGATGACCAGGTAATGAAAATGTGATGTATATAGTCACACATCACTTAATGTTTTGGTCAGTAATGAACTGCACATATGATGGTGGTCTGATAGGTTGCACAACATTGCCCAGATATGTAGTAGGTTACACCTTCCAGCTTTGTGCAAGTGCATTCTATGACCTTCAAACAAGGATGAAATGGCCTACCCACATGTTTCTCAGAATGTATCTTCGTCATTAAGCAATGATTTATACATGCATTGGAATATTATTCAGCCTTAAAAAAGGAATGCAGTTCTGATCCACACCATTGGATGAATGAGTCTTGAAGGTATTATGCTTTGTGAAATATGTCTGATACAAAAGGGAAAATATATAATCCCACTGACATGAGGTACCTTTGTAACTGGGTGGTCCCCAGAAGAAGGGAAGTTCCAGGTTCCCTGCCCCACCCAGAAGGAGGATGGAACTGAGCAGAGAAAAAGGAGAGAGAAGAAGAGAGAAGGAAGGCAGATGGAGAAGGAGACCTAAGGAAGCCACATGGAGCAGCAAGCATGTGATGAAGAAACCGGGCTTGTTTCCTGACCCTGGACTGGTTAAGGCAGATGTGGGTGAGATACCTGTAGGGAGGTGACTATGGCAGTGTTTATATTGATTTTGATTTTGCTCTTTTCCTCTCAGATTTGTCTGGCCATTTCTGACCCTTTTCCATGGGTCCCGGCCAGAAGGTGCGTTAGTCTTGTGGCGGGCTTTCAGGCCTTGCTTTGGGCCAATCCCTTTTGGGTTGACTTTTGCCCACGAGGGGATGGGTCACTTCAGGTGTTTGATTTAGAAGTTATATTCTTTGTGTTCCATATTGTATATTCACTGTTTAAAGTCACTTTTCATTAAAGCTTTATATGTTTTGTCTTACTGCGGCGGATGGCAGAACCCACTTAGAGCAGGCAGGTTTTGGGACCTCAGGGGTGCCTCTCTCTGAATTGAGGTGCCCTATAACACCTGGAGTACTCAAATGTTAGAAACGAAAACAGTGGTGACAGGCTGAAGAAGAGAGAGTGGGAGTTACTGTTCCCAGGGCTCACATTTCGGTTTGGACAGTTGAAAGGGTTCTGGAGATGGATGCCAGTGATGCTTGCACAACAGGAATGTACTTATAGCTGCTGAATTGTACACTTAGATGTGATTAAAATGGTGACTTTTATGATACAGTTTACCACAATAAACAAAACAAAAGGAAAGAAGTACTCTGACACACTGCAAACTGGATGAACCTCAAAAATATTATACTAAATGAAAGATGCCAAACCGCAAAAGGACACATAACTTATGTTTCCACTTATATGAAACATATCTTGTATGATTCCACTTATATGTGCAGAGTAAACAAATTGATGGAGATAGAAAACAGACAAGTGGGGGCTGGGGGCAGGAGAAATAGGAGCCATTATTGCTCAACAGACCTGTGGTTTTCTTTTTAGGAGTGATGAAAATGTTTTGGGAGTAGATAGAACAGTGGTCACATAACAGTGTGAATGTACTAAATGCCAGTGAGTTGTGCACTTTAAAATGGTTAATTTTATGTTCTGTGACCTTCAGTTTAATTTTAAAAAAGACAGAGGGCAAAGAATAATCCGAGAACAGCGCCACTGGACTGCGAAAGCCATATTCTCACCACAGCCCCACTGTGAAGCAGCCTCCACCCAACCCACCCACAGTCTGCCTGGCCTTTCCCTCCTGTGGCCACACGAGGCGTGTGGTCTTCACGGTCCTCTCCTCCTCAGGTTCTGGGTTTGGCCCTCCCCTTACCTCTTAGATGTTTCTGCTTCAATCAACGAGCATTTATTTAATCTTTTTTTTTTTTTAAGGTAAAATCACTTCAAGTTTGTTTCCCTTCCAAATGAACTTCATGCATCAGCCTTTAATTACTGTAGTGCAGTGACTAGAAGATTCTAAGTGCTCAAAAAATACCTTGCTTCCTCTCTGGAAGCTCTAACAAAAATTGGACATGGACCCAGAGCTTCTAAAGGTCTAGGTACATAAATACAAAAGACATTTGCACTAGGAAGTTCATTCCAGAACTCTCTGTGACAGTAAAAGCAAGGAAACCACCCCCAAATTGTGGTCCCGTCACATAATTCCACATGTGGAATTGCCCACAGCTGGGAAAAGGAAGGAGGAAGGTCTGACTTTACACTCTGGGCAACTCCTGTGATATAACCCTGTGTAGTCGAGTCTGGAGAAGGAGTCAGGAAGAGCTGGCGGCATCTGTCACAGGGCCACACAGGACTTCAGCTGCCCCCCAAGAGGAAAAGTCCACTGGTTGGGGAGCGCACCGCCAGCAGGCAGCACAGCGAGCCACGCGGGCTGGAGCTCTTCCGGTGACAGCTCAGAACTGTCTCTGGGCGCAGAGCAGACCAGGGAAGCAGCAGAGGAGCTGCTGAGCCCCCCACCTCCACACACAGCCCCGGAACTCCCAAGCTGGTGCCCCCGGAGTGGTGGAGGGGCAGGACTCGATGAGCCCGCTCCCTCCTGTGGGTATGGTGGACTCACAGGTTTAAAGAGAAGAAGTCAGGTGCGGACGGCAAAGCCGTGACTGGCACCCAGCTCCCCCCGAGCGGCAGCTACGCGAGTGGCCAAGTGGGTCAGGCCAACCTGCTGACTGAGCATGAGGCTCCACCCGCAGAGCTGCTGCTCCGCTGCGGGGGGCTGCGGGGGCTGTCAGCATCTCCTGTGCTGTGCCCTGACTCACTGCGCACCTCTGCTTTCATTGTGCACATGAGAACAATCTGTCACTGATGAAAGAGGAGCGCACACAGCAGAGAGTAGGCCAGACCAGGGTGGGAAGCGGGGTTGGGGGGGGGGGGAATCTGGTCATTTTTAGCTCAGGCAAGACCTCACACTCCTCGTTCTGGTTAACCCTTCACAACAGCTCTCTACAGAGGTTCCGGTGAGGAAACCAAGGTTTGAAGAGAGGCAGGGAGGCGCCGCAGACAAGGCCGTGGCTGGTCCCCAGGCCTCCCTTCCCCAGACCTATGCCCTTACGTCCCTATTGTTTCTTACCCGCCTGTCCTGAGGCATTGTCAGCGGCCCTCAGTGGGCCGACTCAGGCAGAAGGAGCTGTCTTGCTGTTCCAGGGACTCGGGGAGAGAGTGGGGCACAGCAGGCCAGGAGGAACTCAGGAAGCCATCTCCACGGTGGACCTTCCCTTTCTGACACCCAAGGGGCGGGCTTCAGGCGCCCCACCGACAGAGCAGAAAGCGGCCCTGGGCTCCCACCTCTCCTCACCTAAGCACAGTGGGCTAGTTGTAAGGCTCTCGAGTTGGGGAGCACTCAGAGACAGGGTCTGCTTACACGTCTTTACTTGGTAGGCCTGTGTCTGACAAGCAGGACCAGCCATGAGGAGCTCACGGAACACCGAGTTCTCCTGCTTCCCTTACAGCTCAGTCACAGAGAATAGAACCAGGACCACGCAAAGGCGACAGATGGAGTCCTATCTATTTCAGCCAAGTGTGTGACTCATTTAAACAAATTCCAGTTTTCAGAGATCTAATAACTACCTCCTATTGAAAAATAAAAGAATAAATTCTTCAGAAGCAAGCCAAGCTAGGGATACATAAAAAAAAAAAAAAAAAAAAAAAAAAAAAAAAAACATAGGAAAACTGTTTTGGTGTCGTTCTGAGCCTGGATATAAACCACGCTAGACTGAGACTCAGCCTTCACTCTGAAAGAGACACCATGGAGCTGGCTTTGGGGAGGGAGAAACAGCACCGAAGGGGATCTGTACCACCAGAGCTTGAGTCCTGCCTGCCAGCTGTGGACCTGGCATCCCCCTCCAACTTTTTGGGCCAAGACAAACAGCTACAAGGTTGCACTGGAGATGTTATACTCAGAAGGCAAACCTCAGCAAAGCCATGCTTTACTCAGAGCTCTTTAGGCTTCTGCTCACACACATCTCATGAAGCCTCGGCAGGAAGGCAGAGCTGAGCCCAGTGGAAGCTGCCATGCCCAGGAGAACAAGTAAGCACCCCCTAACTTCTGCGGAACCTGGGGGAGGTCTCCGGCGTGGCGTTCAGGCACTTTGACGAGGGCTACCTGCACTGCCGGCTGCCTTCTCTGCTCCTCTCGTTTCCCTGGCCACGCTTCCCGGCCAGCCTCCCCGTGGTTTCCTTTCTCTGGCGCCCAGGTCTTCACTGCTTGCTTGTTTTTGGCGAACCCACTCTCCAGTCTGATCTTCCAGAGAGGTTTCTCTGAGACAAAGTGGTACCTGCCATTGGTCACAGGCGCTAAAAAAAAGAGCGGACCTCCCCGCCCTGCTTGGACCCTGTCTTGACGATGACTCCTCACTTTTCCTTCCTCATTCCCTTTGGGTCAGAAGCAAACTGAGCCAGTGATACACAGAAAAAAGAAAAAACAAACAAACAACAGGAAAACTGTTTTGGTGTCGTTCTGAGACTGGCTGTCTCAGTCTGTCAGCTGTCTCTGTCACTGGTTCCAAGATGGGGTCTGGGTGGTGACGCCACTCATTCTCAAGGTACACCTTTACCCACGTCACACAGAGCGACCGAAAGAATTTTCCTAGCAAACCTCAGCCATCTGCAACAGCACCTCTGCCATGGTTGGTCTCAGATCCAAACCCTTCCACCTGCCATTCCTAAGCCCGGCCTCTGCCCCTACCACCCCTCTCAGCCCGCTGTCCTCAGGTCCCTCAGGACAGCAGGGTTGCTTCCGGCAAGGCTCCTGCACACTTCACTCTCCCACAGCGCTCTTTAGGAAGCTTCCTCTCCTGAAGGCCAAGTCTCCCAGCCGCCCGCCGGCCCAACCCCAGGCCCAGAGTCAAGCCTGGCTCAAGGCCGTGGCTCAAGTCACCAACTGAGGACCTCTCCTGAGCTGCTCTTCCTCTCTCCTCCTCCCAAAGTGCCACAGTTGTTGGCGTCATCCACCCACCACTTTAGCCCCAATGCATATATTACACCCCAAGCTACTTGATAATGGGGTGCTTTCTCCCCACAACAAGAGTGCAAGGGCCACACCTGTGCAGGCCCGAGCAGCAGGCCAGAGCACAAGCACAGAGCAGGCTCCCGCACTGATGGGATGGGGAGGAAATTTAAGGGGGTTCTCTCTACTAGGCAAACTCCTAAGAGGAAAGTCGGTGCTTAAAGATGCTTAGGATCGTTCAAAATTCATCAAGTATGAATTGGTGAAGAAAACAAGTCTGGCTTTATGCCAAGGGGCAACAGTATTAGTTTTGAACACTCGGAAACGATTCTCAGAACAGAGTAATGAAGAGATTGGTGATCCTTCTCTCCACTAAAACAACCACTGAACTCGAAAACACTAAGAAGAAAACCAGAACAATGCGAGCCGGTGGCACTTGGGCCGTGACTCCCTCCATCCACTCACCCTGGCTCTGACTTGTGGAGATGCGATTCAGGGGTGGCCAAGAAAATCTGGCCCTCCCCCCTTACCCCAAGCTTCCAGTTTAGGGGTTTAAATTCATCCCCAAGGTAGAGAGGCCTCCAGGTCTCTCATTTCCCTCTTACAACAGCACTTACAATCACTCCAAGCAAAATAGAATATTGGGCCTCCCTGGTGGCATAGGGGTTGAGTCTCAGCACTAATACCACTGTGGCCTGAGTTCACTCCCTGGCCAGGGAGCTGACCCATAAGGCACCACAGCCCTCTCATGTCTTATCCGCTGCTCCCCTCAGCAGTATAGATCAGTAGATGTGAGTGTTCTGCTCCCCACCTTGCCTCTGGTAGATCTTCTCATCCCCACACCTCTGGCTTATACCTCAGTTCCTCTAGGCTTAACTAAATATTTTTTTTTAATTAAAAGAAAAGAAAAGAAAATATTTAGGTACACACTTAAAAAAAAAAGCTTATAGGAGCCTTATGCTGAAAATTACAAAATACAGATTAAAAAATACATCTAAATAAATCAAGAAGCATACTATATTCATGAACTGAAAGACTCAACATATAAAGAGATGATGATTTTCCCCAAATTGATCTTTAGGTCTAATGCAATTCTTATATAAATTCCAGTAAGATTTTTAATAGACACAGACAAACTTATTCCAAAGTGTATATGGAAAAGCATGGGATTTAGAACACAAATCATCTTGAAAAAAAAAAACAGTCAAGTGGCAGGAATTATTCTACACAATATCAAGTCTTTCCATGTAATTACAAAATCAAGATAGTGGGGTATCCATAAAAGGATAGGCACAAAAAATCAATGGAAAAGAACAGAGGGTGCAGAAATAGATCCATATAAATATGCCTAATTGGCTTTTTACAAAAGTACAAAGCCTACACAATGGGGGAAGGATAGCCTTTCAACAAATGGTGTTCATTGGACATCTGCAGGCCAGAAGAAAAGAACTTTGTCCTAAGCCTCATCTCTTATACAAAAAATTCATAATGAAAAAGTCAGGAAAATCTTCAGGATCTAGGTTGGGCAAAGAGTTCTTCAACTTGGTTCTAAAATTATGATCCATTACAGGAAAAACTGATAAAGAGGACGTCACCAAATTTAACAAGTTTTGCTTTGTTAAAACAATGTTAAAAGAGTGAAAAGTTAGAGACTAGGAAAAACATTGCCAATCAAAAAATGGTTTCCAGAATATATAAAACTCAAAGAAGAAAACATTTAATTAGAAAACAGGCAAAAGAAATTAATAGATATACCAAGCAGGGAATACAAATATCAAGTAAACATAAAAAATGTTCAATGTCCATAGCCATTAAGGGAAATGCAATGCAAGTTAAAACCAGTATGAGTTAGTGTTACAGACCTATCAGAATAGCTAAATGCATTTGCAGGAAATAATATACAGACATTCCTTTTACATTTTTCCTAATGTCTCAGTGGTAGCATTTTCTAAAGCTGTACTGTAGTGTCCTATGATACTGACAATCATACAATCCCCCAGTCTTACTCAGATGACAATACCATATGCTCACAAGGATGCGAAGAAACTGCACCACTTATACACTGATGGTGGAAGGTAAACTCTGGAAAACAGTTGGCAATTTCTTTAAAAACTAAGCATGCGGCCCTCCCTGGTGGCGCAGCGGGTTAAAGCACAGCACTGAGAATCTAAAGCCGCTTCCGCATGAGTTCGATTCCCGCCTGCCCCGGAGG
>NW_004567105.1:61241809-61264716 GCF_000260355.1 Condylura cristata
TTCTGCTCCCTACTCTGTCTCTGGTGAAGCCTCTCACCACCCCTGAGCCTCTGGCCTGTACCCCAGTTCTGTATGTACAAATAATTAAATCTTTAAGAAAGAAAACAACTAAGCATGCAACTACCAAATGACCCAGCAATTGCAATTGCACTCCTTGACACTTACCCAAAAAAATAAAATTTATGTTCACACAAAAACCTGTGCATGAATGTTCAAAAAAGCATTATAGGCGATAGATTAAAAGAGGAGTGAGCCTTGAGGTCCTTCACTTTGGTTAAAGCAACTGTGTAACATCACACTATGAAATACCACTCAGCAATAAAAAGGAATCAACTAGTAATAGACACAACTTGGATGAATCTCTAGGGAAATAGGCTGAAAAAATACAACCCAAAAAGGTTACATATTGTATGCTTCCACTTAACATTTCTGAAATGACAAAAAAAAATCTAGAGTCAGTTAGCAGTTGCCAGGGTGGGAGGGACAGAGGAGGTGGACCAATTACAAAAGAACAAAACAAGAGATCCCCATGGCTGGAAATTTTCAGAATCTTGACCTTGGTACTGGATACAAAATCTACACAGATGATAAAACTATATACACTATAATAAGCACACAAGTAAATACAAGTAGAACTAGGGAAATCCGAGTAAGACTGGGGAATTGTATGAATGTCAGTATCCTAGTGATACTATAGTAGTTTTAGAAAATGTTACCAGTGAGACTTTAGGGAAAATGTGAAAGGAATGTCTCCATCATTTCTTACAAATGCATTTGAATCTATACATAATTTCAATTTTTAAAAGAAACAAATATCTCTCAAACTGTCCTACTCTACTGGTTTGCCATTTTAAAACTGTATGAATAAGAAATGTGTAGATATCTTATTATTTCATAATATGACTCTGTCTTTCATTCTCAACCTTATCAGACTCCACAATCTTTTATTTCTTTTATGATGAAAAAAGTTATTTTTAGAATTAGCCAGCTGGGTGCAGCTTAGATGATCCCGATGTTGCTGGCAGCATCCACAGCACCCTCGGCAGGAGGCAGTGGGACAGACCCTTCTCCTCCCTCGAGTCTGGCCAGGACCTTGACCTTGGCCACATCATGGTCGCTGCGCTGCCCCAGCCTGTCCGCCCCGAGTTTGACCTGCCCACGAGCAACATGTGCTGCTGTCTCCTCTCTTCCTCCGGGCCACTCGGCTCCAGCCACTTGATGATGGCGATCCAGGCGTTTCTCCTGGGAGCGCTCCAGGGACACCAGGGTTGCCTCCAAGTTGCAACCCCTGCCCCCCCCTCCTCCAAAGGTGGGTGACATGGAGACCCTCTTTTTCTTGCAGCCCTGGGCGCCTTTCAGCACCGCTTCCTGGCTAAGATAGCTTGGGCTTGGGCTAGGGGCTGGGCTTTGGGAGGGGCAGGGGCTTCCTTCTTTACTTTTGGCACCTTCTTCATGAAAAGGCAGAATCCACAATCTTTTAATAACAAATACAAAATGAGCTTTTGAAATCTCTGGAAAATAGCTATTCTAAAAATAATGGCAAAATAAAGGCCTTCTCAGATTTAAAAAAAAAAAAAAACACAACAGAGAAAACAATTGGTAGCAGATTGTATTGCCTTACAAGAAATAATAAAGGTCAGTCATACCTCAATAAAGCTGTTGCAGGTATAAGGAAATAATAGAGGAAGTTTTACAAGCAGACAGCATTTGACACCACACAGTAATTTGAATCTACACACAAAAAAACAAGGAGTGCCTGTGAGGGGAATTATGTAGATAAGTGTAAAAGAAAGTGCAATCTTCTCTTTTATTCTCTTAGCTGATTAAAAGACAATTGCATAAAACCATGTATATGTGTTATTGAACCTAAAACATACAGAAATGCAATGTGTTTGACAAAAAGAGCGGTTGGGAACAAAGATTTACTGAAGTAAGGAAATGACATTAGATAGTAACTTGGATTCACAAAAAAGATTTAGGGTAATCAGAAATAATAAGGTTAGTAAAATAAACTCTACAAATATGTATTCATTTTCCTTTGTTCTCACAGTTTCTTTAAAAGATCTCTATAAGATTACACATAGCACTAAATAATAACAAGAACAATCTATTGTTGGAGTTGTAACATGTACCGGTATAATAGGTATTACAGTAACAGTACAAAGAGAAAGGGGAAATAATGGAGCTACACAGACTAAAGTTTATATTTCAATGGAATCAAATTAGCACAATAAAGTCAACTCTGTCAACGTAAGAGGTATATTTATGTAGTAGTCGTAAAGCAAACAGTATACAAATAAGTTAAATACATGTAAGTTAAAAATCATCACAGTAATATATTATTCTAAAAAGTGTCCACTTAATACAAAAGAAAGCAGCAAAGGAGGAACGGGAATAAAAAAGTATGAGACAAACAGAAAAGAAAAAGCAAATTGGCAGACTTAAATCCCACCATATCACTACTATTATTTAAATAAACATTGACTAAATAATCTATCAAAGGGTAGAGATTATCAAACTTGGTTTTGAAAAATGCAAATATATGTTATTTATAAAAGATAATCTTAAAAAGTCACAAAATGATGTAAAAATAAACTATTATATTATTTTTGAAAAGATAATCTTAAATTCAAAGACACAAATAGGGCGAAATATTTTTATATGTTTTAAAATGATTACCAGGCAGGCCCTCCCTGGTGGCGCAGCAGGTTAAAGCACAGCACTGAGAATCTAAAGCCGCTAACGCATGAGTTCAATTCCCGCCTGCCCCGGAGGTGACCACATGGCGTGGCAGACCTCTCCTGACCCGCCCGCTGCTCCCCTCAGCAGTGTACTTCGTCGATCTGCCTGTTCTGCTCCCCACTCTGTCTCTGGTGAATCCTCTCACCCTCCGCATCTCTGACCTGTACCCCAGTTCTGTATGAATAAATAAATAAATCTAAAAAAAAAAAAAATATTGTTAAAATGATTACCAGGCAAATAGCAACCAAAAGACTATACTAATATACTAATATCAGACAAACAGACTTTAGAACAAAATAAAATGTTACTGAGGTGGAGACTGATAAAAAGGGTGGACCCCCATTAGGAAGATTTAAATTATATACAATTATTATAATTATATACAATTATATATAACCAATATATAGCCTAAATACATAAATATATACAATTACAGATATACGTATATATCTGTAACAGATCCCCAAATTTGGGATCTGAAAGAATTAAAGTGGGAAGTAGACAACCCAACAATAGTTGGAGACCTTCGTGCTTTATTAATAATGGATAGCAAGGCAGAAGACCAACAAGAAAATAGACTTGAACACAATAAACCAATTGGAATTAATAGGCACCCATAAGACAACTAACCAACAACAGCAGAATGCACATACTTCTTAACTGCACTTGGAACATTTCCATGTTAGATCATAGGGTAGGCCATGAAACAAAACTCAATAAACTTAAAAGATTTAAATAATACAGAGTATGTTCTCTAAGCACAACATAATTATTTTAGAAATCACAAAGAAATTTGGGGAATTAACAAAATAAGTGTTAGGTTAAATAACACATTCCTAAATAACTAAGAGGTTAAAGAAGCGATCACAAGGAAAATTAGAAAATACTTTGAGATGAATGAAGATGTAAATGCAGTATACTGAAACAGGATACAGTGAAAGCAGGGCTCAGGGAGAAGCTTATCGTTATAAATGCCTGTATTCAAAAAAAGAAAGACTTCAGGCCCTCCCTGGTGGCACCACAGGTTAAAGCGCAGCACTATGAAGCTATCCGTAGCCACTGCAGCACGAGTTCAATCCCTGACTTGGGGGGTGACCCACATGGCGTGTCAGACCTCTCCTGTCTTGCCTTCTGCTCCCCTCAGCAGTGTACTTCGTCAATCTGTCTGTTCTGGTCCCCACTCTGTCTCTCCTGAGTCCTTTCATTCCCTCACTGGTGAACTCTAACTAAACATTGAAAAAGAATTCATACCAACATACACTATAAGAAAAATAAAATTACAGATCAATATTCCTTATGGATGCAAAAATTCCCCCAAGAAAATACCAACAAGCTGAATTCAGCAACATCACAAACAAGTAGGACTTATCCCTGGAATACAAAGATGGTGATGTCTCAGATCTATAATTTGCCTGCTAATTTTGTCTTTTTTTTTTTCTGGTCCTTTGTTCAGTTTTCACATATTCTTTCTATAAGTGAAACCACCTAATGTTTTTTTTCCTCTGAAGTTATTTCACTTAGCATAATCCCTTTTAGCTCCATCCATTTCTACAAATGGCATGAGTTTATTTTTTGATGACTGAGTAGTATTCCATTGTGTCTATATACCACTTTTTCTTGATCCACTCATCTGTTTTTGTGTCATCCCATTTTTGCTAAGCCTCAGGAGAAAAGGGGACTAAGCCTAGCTTTGTGTCCCCTCCAAGGCAACATATCTTTGCCCAAAGCATTGATTTCTGGAGTAGGTACCACTTTATTATTGTGAGCTAACATTTTGCTTACAGGAGCCCTTGGGCACTCAGGATTCACAAAATTTGTTTGGTGATTAAATGTTTGTTACTGTAGAAAATAAAACTATGCCCCTCCCTCCTGGGTAGCCCCGGGCTCCCCGTGACCTAGTCTGGGATGAGAATCTAATAAACTTGCTCCCTGGCCCATTCACTCAAAGTAACCACACAGACTGTGATTGGTGGTGTCATGGTCACCCAAGGGAAGCCACCATGGGTAGGACTTTCTGCCCCCACTCCACAATGCATCTCCAGGCTCTCCGCTCTTTGTCTCTCCTCCCTTCATGAACTCTGCCAGAACGATGGGGTCTGGGCTTGGCTTCCTAAGGTGTGGCTTGTGCTGCTGGGATTCTGAGGGACCTATCCTACAGCCAAGTAGCAAGAAGCCACTTGTCACAGGGGCTCTTTCACAGGCCGACGTGGCTATGAGGGTTACCGGCCTTCCTCTAGGGTGCCCCTTGCTGCACATCTACTTAGAGAGAATACACTGGCAGTATCCTTAGGAAAGATCTGAGTGGGACAGACCAAGCTTCTAATTCCAGGAGGACCTGGGCCCACCCACTGTAGATTCTCCACAGGGAGGCCACACTTCACCAAGACTGAGCTTGAGCACCTGTTTTTTGAAGAGTTCCTGCCCTTGCAAAGCCTGGTCCATGAGCTGTTGATAGTTGCTCAGCATTGTTCTGCTATAAGAAAAGGCGAGAAGGCCCTCCCTGCCCCACCCCCAACACCAAGCTTTTGGACTAAGGCAACAGCTAGAGCAAAGGCTGCAATGCACAGGGAGGCTGTGTTCATGGAAAGGAGAACGGGGCCAGAGGCCAGGACCTGGCTGGGAAAAAAAGGAAGTTGGAAAGAAAAGAGCAAGCACTCATGGCCCCAGAACCAAAGGGGGGCCCAGAAGCAGGCTGCTGTGAGAAAGGCTGAAACGTGGCTGTGCATGGGAAACTTAGGGTGGGTGGAGTGGGAGTCTGAGTCTGCTGGAATAAGTTCTCCTCTGCATGGAGCCACCCTCCATTTTGCTGTGCGCACACCTTAGCAATCGTGCTGACCCATTTGGCCTTCTCTGTCTTACCTGGGTACCAGGTTCTCTGGGGAATAAGATACCCTGGAGAAAGGACCACACATGGAACAGATTTAAAGGTCATCCTGACATGCTGGCCAGCAGCAGGATTCCTGCAGGTGACGCCTGTGGTTAGAGAGAGTTTTCCACTCAATGGGGAAATCTGGTGCAGTGACCCTTGGCCAGCAGTCACAGCTGACAGTGCCTCTACTCTTGGGAAAGAAAGAGAGAGGAACTGGACTGTGCATCCAGAAACGTCTTAAAAATCATTGCTGCTACAGTTTAGCAATTTCCTGAATATATTGTGAAATGGATTTTTTAAGGATCTCTGCCTAACTTCCCTTTGTTTAAAAATTTTCCAAACAGGAAAACAACATTAGGTAAAAACTAAGGAAATTTTAATAAAGAATAGACTATAATTTAAGAAAATAATCATTGCTACTTCCTCTCTACCTTTCCTTAGGGGGCTGGTGTTCCTGCAAAGTGGCAGGGGAAGTCAGCCAGCCAAACCGTCCAGAAGCGGGGAGTGGCAGTGAGGTCTTGTTGGAGCCCAGAGAAAAAAACTAGGGTGCTGTCAGAGGGGACACAGAGACAGACTCCATCTAAACACCCCGCTGCGGCAGTCACAGGAAGATGTTCTGGCTGGAACATCTGAGTACTCGTGCTCCCGCTGTGCTCCTGTACATATTCCTAATTTTTCATGCACTGAAAATGGCCTCCTGCTCCATGGACCACAAGCTTCGGGGTCTTTGCATGGGCCTAGAAGGCTCAGCGCCCTTGGCTGTCCACCTGCCTGCTTCCGTGACCCCTTCTCACCTCGCAGACACAACCCATGCCCATACCCCCACCCCGCACCTCTTTCTCCAGCACTAGTCCTATGGTTTCCGGCCCTATCGGCATTTGCATCCGCGTGTGATTGTTGTCAGTCTCCCCAGCTAGCCCTTAGGTCCTCAAGAATAGGGCTATGTCTGCTTTGTTCGCCATGGCAGCTCAGCCCCTGGCACAATGCCCAGGCAGAGGAGGATGGGCAAGTTTCCATGAGCCTGGGTCCCAGGTGGCCTCCCTGAGTCTAAGGGCACCTGAGAGCTGTTCCCCAGAGGGGCGTCTGGCAGATGCCCCTTCCCCTTCCGTACGTGTAGCTGAGGCTCCAAGGAGGCCACGAAAATGAAAGTTAAGCCCAATAATGAAAAGGGACTGGCCAGAAAAGCACAATCTCGTCCTCGACAAAAGAAGAGACTGGATGAGCCTGGCAGTGCCAGCTCTCACTCGGGCAGCTGAGCTCAATAGACAACCGGGAATAGCCGCCTCAAGATACGTGGAGGTCAGGCTAGAAGAGAATGAACAGGTCACCAGCAAAGCAAACAGCTGGGCGGTGGTCCCTGCTTTGAGAAAGGAGCGGAGAGGGAGGAGGGGAAGCAGAGCAGGGAAGATGAACAAAACTCTCGGGATTTTCCCGGAGCTTATCTCCTATCTTAGTCTCCCTTACCCAACCGTGAAGCTGCCTGTGGGGCCACCCCAGGTGTGTAGCAGGGGCTGTGCAGGCTGCGTACCTGCGCTGGGGATCGGAGCTCTCCCGGGCCCTGGGCCACACTGAGCCTCTCAGCCTCCCCCCCTGGAAATCTGAAAATGAGAGAGAGAGAAAGGAAAAGGAGAGAGGGAAAATTGAGCTTTGAGTTGCCAAGATTCCCAAGGAGGCCCAAAGAAGCCAGGAACACCAGACTACAGCAAGAAGCAGCAGGGAGAATAAGAGAAGCAGGCAGGAGTGTCCAAGTCGGGCTCTGTTTCCCACCGGAAGCATTCTTTTACCCCCCACTCTCGGCTCAGCCATTCTCAATGACCCAGGGTCCCAGAAGAAGCCAGGTCTGTGTCTGGGGAGAGGTCTGCTCCACTCCCAAACAAGAGTTTAAGGATCTGTTGCCAATGTCACTGACATTCCCATCCTCAAGGAGTCCTAACGTCAGATTAGTTCCATCATGGAACAGGCTCAAGTTTTCCCAAGAAAAAGGTTTATAACCCAACACTAAGTATTATTTCAGCCAAAGGGGCCAGGTGTGGGGTCAGTGATGGCACTCTGCGTGAAGGGTGAACAAGGAGGTGCTGCTGAAACCGAGGAGGGGCTTTGCAGAAGAAAGCTGGTCAAATCTAGCTGGGCCCTTAGGCAGCAAGGGACAGGAAAGTGTCCTCCGGGAGGGTCAGGGCGGAGCGTGCACACCCATGCATCGATGCACCTGTGCACTGTGTCTACATGTGTGGGGCATGGGCAGCCGCTGGGCGCATCTGAGGCCCAGCCCTCAGCAGCCAGGGAAGAAACGCTGCCCGAGGCTGGCAGGCCCCGCGCTGAGAGCGACCGTGCGGGCTCCGGACTCCCACTGCTCCGTTCCAGAAACCGTGTGGTTTTGCCTGAGCTCTCCGTGCTCACGCGGACCATGGAGTCCGGCGGGGCATACTATTCTGTCTCCTAGGTGAGCACAGAGCCTGCACAGGCTCTAATAGTGTCAGTGGGACTAATCGTGTATGTCGAATGAACAGAGACTCAACAAAAACAGTGAACCAAATGTTGGACAAAGAAACAATCTCAAAATGAGGCTGTGTCTTTTGGAAGCAAAACCTTCCCTGGGGACAAAGCAGGGTCTCCGGAGAAGTTAAGCTATGACCGGAAGATGCGGCTAGTGCCACCTGCATCCTGCGTATCAACACCCACACTCACCTCCTCCAGTGAGACCCACACACTTTACCAGAAGCACCTACAGTTGTAGGCCTCATTCCTGAAAGCGGTACACTCCCCGAGGGCCAAAAGCTTGTTGGTTCATTCTCTAAGGTACCGCCCGTGTCCATGGCAGCGGGCAGAAGAAAGGGCTGAACAATCTCGGTCCTTATTCCCACGCGCACCGTGAGCCTCTGGGGCCTGGCACACCGGGAGCACACCACGGAAGTGGGTCGCTGCGTGGCGTCTGCAGCAGACCTCACCCCAAGCTCCACCGAGTAGGGCCTGCACTCATCTCTTGCCCCTGAAGCCTCATAAACCAAGACCATCATGCTGAGGCAGCCTCTGGCTCCCCAAGCCCAGTCCCCTTTCCTTAGGGGCGGGGAGACCAGTTCTGCACACCGGATGCCTCACCCCTTCACTGAACACGAGTTTCCTCATCCCAAAGCAGTCAGGAAGATTCACCCGGCAGATGCTGGAGCTGGGACTCTCAGGCCCTTCCTCCCCGATCTGTCACACCTTGATATGGCGTTCTTGGAAGCATTTGCTCTCTGACCTCTGGTCCTGACCCTGCACTGGTCAGAGCTACACAGAGGAAAAAACTGTACGTAAGCAAATTTATTGTTACCACCAAGTACCATCACTACCTTTTCAACATGCATGCCTTACCTGCATGCCACGTTTTGTTTTGTTTTCCCCAGAGCTCAGGACTAAGAACTAAGGGAAAGGAAGCTGAGGGAACCTGTCAGAGGCCCATGCTCCCTGCCAAACCTCAACAGGAGATTTGAGGCTTAACGGCTTGTGGGGTCACATCCTCGCCAGTGCCCCGCCGCACAAGCCTGTGAGCGCCCACGTGAACGCTCTGATGAGGAAGGAGTACCAGAGGCATGGGCTGCTTTCCCAAAAGGAAAAGCGTCTGGTTTGCTTTCTTCATGCCTCACAAGACAGGCTCTCCGCACCGCCAGGCAGACCCAGGGTGG
Source organism: Condylura cristata (assembly GCF_000260355.1). Lineage (NCBI taxonomy): Eukaryota > Metazoa > Chordata > Mammalia > Eulipotyphla > Talpidae > Condylura > Condylura cristata. The sequence goes on from NW_004567105.1 coordinate 61,251,083, forward strand.
TGAGCTGGTGTCTTGGCAATGAAAGGGGCGGTGTCTCCCCGAGAGGCCCACCAGGCTCTCTGGCTCTTCCAGTTGAGGACAGACAGGGCATTTTTGGCTTCATCATCCCACATGCAGGGCTGCAGAGGTTTTTTACCAGTTAGAAAAGAAGCTGGTTGTGTAGCTCTGGCCCCCGGAGCCCTGGATGGCTTTCGCGGCGCCTCTCCTGAGTGAGTGCCTGGGAAAGGGCAGCGCAGAGGCTGCCACTGCTCCTCAGTCTGTTTGCACAGCCCAGGCCAGCCAAGGCGCACACCATGATGGCCAGGGAGGTGCACAGTGCCAGTGAGAGCTGGGGCTCTTGGGAGGGCCCCCTACCATATTCTGGTAAAACTAGGGAGTAAAGCCGTGGAGTGGGGAGAGACAATGTGGCAGAAGTGGTCTCCGGGAGCATCCAGAACATGCGCCCTGTTCTGTCTGCTCCCCCCACCCTTCTTCCAAGGCTCGACCTGCAGCACAGCTCCCCAGAGGAGCCTCGGCAGGAAACTCCTTTGACCCTGGTTATCGGCACTGAGCACTATCACTTGCAAAAGCACTTTTTGCACGGGAGGGAGGAGGGAGCAAGGCTGAATGTTTGGCCATGGGGAAGGCCTTGCTCCTGTCCACTGGCTTCTGAGCCACCCCATGTGCCACAGTCAGTGTCTCAGGCCTGGCGCAGAGAAATGCAGGGCCCAGAGCGTGACTTTCGGTATGTCTACCCCAATTCCCACCAGAAGATCACCACTCCAGCGCAACACACCACACAGGAGCTCCCACGCTCCTGCCCTCTTCTTAATTCCTACACTTCCAAGGAGACCCTGCCCCACACAACTGTCTAAACTTCCTGAAGTTTCTTGAATACAAGTGAGAGTTAAGAAGCAAAGTGGGGCCCTCCGTGGTGGCACTACGGGTTAAAGCACACTCAATGACTCTCTCACAGCCACTGCTGCATGAGTCTGATCCCCGGCCAGGGAGCTGACCCACATGGCATGGCAGACCTCTCCTGACCCGCCCGCTGCTCCCCTCAGCAGTGCATTTCAGTGGATCTACCTGTTCTGCTCCCCACTCTGTCTCTGGTGAATCCTCTCACCATCCCTACATCTCTGGCCTGTATCTCAGTTCTGTACACATAAATAAATAAATCTTAAAAAGAAGAAGAAGAAGCAAAGGAACACTCTCCCCATAGAAGGGGGTGCTCTCGGGGGCTTCGGGGGCTCCAGCGGCCCAGGCTCCACCCCGACCAGCAGTGGATTCTCAGCCCCTATAGAAAGCGCCAGGTGAACTCTCCCGTCTGTTTTAGCAACTGCATGTGAAGATGAAGAGGGTGAGGAGGGCCCTGAGCGCCCAAGCTCTCCCTAGGGAGTCAGAACTCTCAGAGGGCTGAGGCCACGCCTTAATCAAGTTTCACTCAGAGGCGTTGTGTGGCAGGAACGGGGATGCTAATCGGTACCTGTCCACCTGCACATCCTCAGCCCTGGCAGGGACGAGGCACCAACTGGTATTTACTGCTAAGGCTCGCGCTGAGTGCTTTCATTTATGACACTTCATTTGATAAGATAAATGTTTGGTGAATTAAATGTACTTGATTCACACTCTTGGAACTCCAGTATTGCCTCAATTCCTTCTTCTTCCTTATCTTTTTCATTGGGTACTTGTAGGAAGCAGGTGGCATTGATATGAAAGCATTTTCAGGTGAAGTGCTACTTTATTTCTTGTGGAGAGCTGAACATCGAGCTACCCACATCTCACGCGGATGCCTCTGACACAGCATTTCCAGAGCAAACTCCACCTTAGTCCCCAGCCCTGTTCCCCCAGTGTGCACCACATGCTCAAGTCAAAACTCAGGGGCCCGCCGGGCGTCTCTCTTTCTCTTTCTCCTTACAGCCAACCCTCCCGCATTCCTTCTGGCTCCACATCTAGAAAATATTTAGAAGATGGCAGTTTTCAGCACCCTCACTCCCTCGTTGCTCCCCACACCCCGCCCTTGTCCTGGTCCGCCGATGTCCTCTCACCCCTGACGACTATCCAAGTCCTTCACCAGCTCTTTGCTTCTGCCCTTGCACCTCAGGCTTGGCAATATATAAGAAAACAACTTGTGCACCTACCATTTAGTTTCAGAAATCCCACTTCTAGGAAACTGTCCCACAGATAGATGGGTAAAATAGAAATGACATGTACGCCAAGTCTCCCACTATGGTGCTATTTTTTTTTTTAAAGATTTATTTATTTATGCACACAGAACTAGGGTATAGGCCAGAGGTGCAGGGGCAGTGAGGATTCACCAGAGACAGAGTGGGGAGCAGAACAGGCCGACTGCTGAGGGGAGCAGCGGGGTGGGTCAGGAGAGGTCAGCTCGCCATCTGGGTCACCTCCGGGCCTGGGGATCAAACTCATGCTGAAGTGGCTTTAGCTTCTTAGTGCTGTGCTTTAACCTGCTGCGCCACCAGGGAGGGCCCATAACATGTGAATTTTTTAAAACTAGATTATAAAAGGTAACACACCTTCCATTTGTCTCTCTCTTTCTCAGAGCACCCTTGGGACCCCACAATCAGTTTGTAAAGAAGTTCAAACTAGCCCACACAGAGCAGCAGGAAGGCCTGCAGCAGATAACCAGCATCAACTGTAAGTTATGAAAATCGGGAGGACATGGTAGATGGTTCCAGTCCACAGCCTTCAGCCGTCCTCCAGCTGAAGCTCCAGACACTGGAGCAGAAATAAGCCATCCTACTGTGAGCTACCCAAATTTCTGACCTACAGAATCTGTAAGCACAGTAATGGCTATTTTATACCACTAAGTTTGGGGGTAATTTGCTACACAGCCATAGTAACTGCAATACCACCCCATTAACTTTGGACTTAAATATTAATTGCTTTGGTCCTCCCTGGTGGCTCAATGGGTTAGGACACAGCACTGCAGGCAAGCCGCAGATGCTTTAGCATGAGTTAGATCCCCAGCCTTGGAGGTGATCCACATGGCGCGGCAGACCGCTCCGGACTCATCCACTGTTCCCCTCAGCAGTGTACTTCATCAGTCGGCCTGTTCTGCTCCCCACTCTGTCCCCACTCTCACCACCCCTGCACCTCTGGCCTGTACCCCAGTTCTGTATGCATAAATAAATAAATAAATAAATATTTAAAAATTTAATTGCTTTGACTAATGGAACGTTAGCAGATATGTCATTTAAAACAGAGGCCTGAGGGTGATTTGGTGATGGGAAGCCCAAGGGGGTTACAACTGAGATGGAAAATACACAAAATGATGTAAAAATAAACTATTATATTACTTTAAAAAAAAAAAAAAAACGGAGGCCTGAGAGCTACGCACACGTGTGGTTAGGCCTGTGGTCTTATGTGTCTGTCATAGCTGTGGGAAGAACATGCCCTGGGTCTCCTGCTGTCCATGGAGACTGAGAGGAACATAGAGCAGCCTAAATCCAGTCAGATCAGTGAAGTCTAGCCAGCATGAAATGTAGGTATAAAGATAAAAATTGCTGTTTGAAGCCACTCTGTTTTGAATGGCTTATTATGCAGTAACGATGATGGCATCAGATACCTGATCAAAAAGCACTCCATACTAAATGAATAGAAACTGAGAAAAAAAGAGCCTCACTTTATATCCTCTTAACAGCCAAACCACACCGAGAAGAAATATCTCTAACAACTCGAAAACACAGAACTTTGTACATCCCACAAAGATATAAACTAAGGACAAAAGAAACCACAAGGAATGCTTAAACAACACTCACTAGTGTTATAGTCAGTAAAAATATCCACGTTATTCTCTTGAAACAAATACACATATATGCTACACACACCTTCCACATCTATGCAAGGATTGTTTAGATCTTGATTTGAACAATTCTAAAAAGTCATTTTTAAGATAATCAAGGAAAGGTCCTCCCTGGTGGCCTAGGAGTTAAGTCTCAGTGCTACCACTAGCAACTGCCCGAGTTCAATCCCCAGCTAGGGAGGTGGCCTACATGGTGCAGCAGACTTCTCCTATCTCAGTCGCTGCTCCCCACAGTGTATTTCAGTCACTGCCTGTTCTGCTCCCCACTCTGTCTCTGGTGAATCCTCTCACCACCCCCCACTCATGCCTCTGGTCTGTAACCCCAGTTCCACATAAAAATAAAATAAATAAAATCTAAAAAAAAAAAAAAAAAACAAGGAAAATTGAACATAAGCTTGGGTATTAGGTTATATTAAGATCTAGCTTATTTTGTTGGCTGTGATAATGTTATTGGATTAAAATAAAAACACCTGTTAACTATTAGAAGAAAGTACATCCTATAGCATTTGTGATTGAAATGACACATATAGATATTAACTGAAAATACTTGAGCCAAGAAAAATGTTGGCGGAATACAATAAAAACCAGTTGGCAAAACTCCTCATTGTTGAAGCTGGGCGGTGGGTTTAAAGTCCATCATACCATCTCTTCTCCTTTTTTTTTTAATAATATAATAGTTTATTTTTACATCATTTTGTACATTTTTTTCCATCTCAATTGTAATCCCTCTTCTCCTTTTATCTGTGTTTAAAATATTCATCTGCAGAGCACTTTCTGCACCCTACAGAATGAAAACCAACACACCTCATCAGCATGACATGAGCCTCCAAGGACAGGCCCAGACAGCGTTCCTTCTACCAGGCATGAAGGCTAGAGGGCCAGGAGTGGGGGCCTCTCTAAGCCAGCCCTGGCTCTACCACTGTCCTCAGCTGGCACCTCCCCAAACCCAAGCTGGTAAGACATTGACCTGGAGAACCCAGCACTGGCCATCCAAGGTCAAATACAGGGATCTGGGAAGTGGGCTCACAGTTTTGCAGCATAACTTCTGAAACAAGCACACCGCCTTAGTTACTACTCCACTGGGGGACAGTCAGGATCCAGTAGGACCACTGGGCCAGAAAGGATCTCCAAATACAACCCGAGAAGCATGGCAGAGACCTTTGCAGGCCCCCAGAGATTCACACAGGGTGCACAAGTTCAAGATGGGAGGAAACGGTCCTTGTGCTGAGATGACCAACAGGAGATAGCACCAGAACACCCCCAACAGAAGTTCGGGAAAGTGTTGTCAGGCTACATGAGCCAAGGCCACTGTCCTTCAGACTGCATGAGTCATAGTCCATGTGACATGCTGAGCTCTGGGCTCTGGTCTGAGCCTCCCTGACTTTAGGATAGTGAAGGCTTGGGCAGGGCAGCCCAAATCACACCCTGGCAAGGGCCCCAGAGTCACATTTCAGCCCCAGAAGCTGAAGAAGTCAAGTCTAGAGAAGACTGGAGCTGAAGTGAGAGCACAGTGAGCTCCTGTTAAGCCAGCTGCACCAGAGGGCAGAGCCAGAGCCGAGAGGTAGGCGGGGTGAGGAAACCCACCCCAAACGAATAGAAAGTAGAACTTTCCAACAGTGAAGTCACCTGCCTGGGAGGCCACTGGGGTATTCACACCAAGGCAGAGTTCCTGCATCAGGGAACATGAGAGCAGACATTCTGGCATCCACCAGGAGTTAGATGCTCAGAATAAAAGGGCGGCAGCTTGACATTGGAAGAGACCTGGCCCTCAGAAACCACGGAGCTGCAGAAGGCAGTGCGCAGAGCACACCCATCTCCTCACTCACAAGTGAAGGAATCCACACAACTGGAGGAAGCAGAACTAAAGTCTCTTCAGACCAGCCTTTTCCATGGCCAGCTTCCCCCACCACAAAACATGGGCCAATCCAATTCCATGGAATCTGTAAACCCACTGGCTGCAGGCAGAGCCCCCATGGGGTGGGATAGAACACTCAGGAGATGAGAAGCCAAACACAACTGGGAACAAGGAGCCTGGGCCAAGCTCTGTAGGCCCAGGTAGGAATCTTGCCGGCTGGTCAGGCAATCCAGAAGGCCGCTGCCTACAAGGAGCAACCACCAAAATGCCAGGTGCCAGCCAGCCCCTCTTGGAATCAAGGTTCCAGGCTTGGGCCTCCCTGGTGGTGAAGGGATTAAGTCCCAACGTTATCAGGCTATCTGCAGTTCCATCCCCAGCCAAGCTGCTGACCCACACGGCGCAGCAGACCTCTCCTGCTTCCCTCAGCAGTGTATTTCAGTCAATCTGCCTGTTCTGCTCCCCACTCTGCCTCTGGTGAATCCTCTCACGCCCCACACGTCCTGCCTACACCCCAGTTCTTATATGCATAAATAAATAAAAATAAATCTTAACAAAAAAAAAAGGGGGTCCAGGCTTGGTTATGAGGTCATCTTGTCCACTCTGAAAGATCTCTGAAGCAAGATAGAAGAGCAGTCCTCTTCAGTTAAAGCTCTTCAATTAAACTAAACTCTGCAAATTCATTGTACTTGTTTCCTCTCCCCCATGGGGCTGAAGGATAGTGGGAGGCATCACTGTTCCTCATCTCAGAAATAAATTGTCAGAGGTAGAGGGGACTTTGGACATCATCTAGTTAAATCTCTCATTTTACAGATGGAAAAACACTGAGGCCCTACCCAACGCATACAGCCAGTTTGGGCAGTGTGTTAAGGATTGATTACAACCTGAGTTTCTGACCCCCACCCAGGAGGTTTCCACTATTTTTAACCCCCAGCCCACACTACCCTGTCCTTTGCTCAAATGTCCTACTTCCTGATCCTTTTCTGTCCTCCAAGCCCTCCCCACACTCTTGCTAAATTTTCCATCTTCCCAGAGCAGGAGGCAGGAAAGTGACGCGGCTCTCCAGCTGTGCTCAGTGTATGGCATTTCGGTTTGCTCAAGTCAGCGAGCTGGCTGTTCTTCTAGATCTCTCATATTAGGCCTCTGGAGCTCCCGACAGAATAAGCTAATGTTGTGAATGTGTTTTGTAAGCTGTAAAACACTACGCAAACATGCTGCACTATTTTAAAATATGAAATAATACAACCCCTTTGATCATGCTCTCAAGTGTCTTACCTCTGTGAGCAGAGAAAGCAGGCACAAACTTGAGTTTAAGGAAATTGAAGGTAAAGTCTCTCAGCAGACTGTGCGCCCCTGAGGGCAGAGTCCAATTCCTGCTCTTTCCTTTGTTCATTGCAGGTCACCCAAGAACAGGCATTCAGAAGATGCTCGACAAAGTTTCCTGAATATGTGGATAAAATTTTACTTTGGGGCCTTCCCTGGTTGTGCAACGGGTTAAAGTGCAGCACTGAGAAGCTAGTCGCAGTAGCTTCAACTAGAGTTTGATCCCCAGCCAGGAGCTGACCCACATGGCGCGGCAGGCCTCTCCTGTCTCGCCCACTGCTCTCCTCAGCAGTGTACTTCGTCCATCTGCCTGTTATGCTCCCCACTCTGTCTCTGGTGAATCCTTTCGCCCCCTATATTCTGGCCTGTACCACTGTGTGCATAAATAAATAAATCTTTTTTTTTTAATTTTACTTTGAACTCCTACTTCTAAGTAGAGCTTAATTGTAGAAATATAAAACGTATAGACAACAGCTGTTACCTGCTTGCAAGTAAGTACTGCATGCAGGCACAGATTAAATGTATGGTAGGACTGCTTGGGAATTCTCTTACCTCCCTTTCTTCTAAAGCATCAAGTGTCTTACTGGTCCTTCCAGCATCCTTGGGAGACACAGTTCCATCTCCAAGCCAAAAGTGCTGGAGAGCTTGGGCCTCTTTAAATACAGGGGGCAGTCCCAGATTTGAGGGATGGAGGAGGGTAGGAGAAGGGAGGGGATGGGGGACAAGGAGGCTATAATCTTGTGAGAGTTCATCGACAGGCCATCAAGGCTCTTTGCTTTCCTCAATGGTTGGGATCCTTCTATTTCTCCTCAGGGAAAATGGCTTCTTAACATATGACTGACAGTGGCCCTACCCATGTCAAGGACTCACTCCTCTATATTTCTGGATTTGATCCCAAGGGTGAGTAAGAGTCCCTTGGAGACTCCCAGTGTGGCTCCATGTGATCCTCCTCCTTACACAGTAAGTAAGGGTCTCTGCTAGAGCAAGGTTCTCTTTAGAATCCTATATGCCCATAAGAGCACAGGCTAGGGAGGAGGGATCACAGCAGTCCTGTGACTGGCCTGAGGCCCAAGGCACAGTGTACATAAATCAAGGAGAAGGCTCACCGCTCCACCCATGGGCACAGCTGACCAGAACCTAAAGTAGAAAGCACATGGGCTGAGAGAATGCCAGGGGCCAACAAACACTAGCTAGAGACAAAATCTGCAAGGCAGGAGACAACTTATTTCCACTTCCATTACCACAGGCAGATTCCAGGAGGGCAGGTTCCCAGCTCATTGCCCAGATAAGACCAGTTTCTACGACTGTATTGGCAAATAGGAAAAGGAACGGAAAGGAACACTGATACAAATGCAGTATCAACACCAGCAGTGATGTCCCTAGCACCAACTGAAAAACCACAAACCGAAGTCCCCACCACTAGATTGCCCACCAAGTCCTAGCCCACCAGGAGAGCCTTGAGTCCTAAGGAGACACTGGGCCCTGGCAGCAGGCCTGTAGGTCTCAGGTCTCACCCACCATGTCACTATTTAAAACTGATTTCTGAGCAGGAAAGATGTGACCAGGCAAGTGAAGAGAAGATTAAGTGTGTAAAGCATCTACAAGAATGCCTGTGATGAAGCATGCATGCAGGAGTGGTAGCTATAATAGTTTGCCATAGTCAGCTCCAGTCTATTGCACATAGGCTAGAGATCCCAAGAACAGACTCGCCCAGATAGCCCATACATGGCAGGTCTGTCCCTCCCACCTCCACCATTAACAAGAGAAAGGGCCCCATTTCAGACATGACTGACTAAGGACTAGTGAGAAGAGAGAGGACTTATTGAAGCCCAAATCCTGTCTCCTAGCAGCCTCCTCCTTACATGTGCAGGGAGAGCTCCCCAAAACTGAGGTGGAAAAATATAACCCTGGAATGTCTAAAAGCTTTGTCTTCTAAAACTCATCATCTTAACTACTCAGAGGAGGAGAATTTTAGGAAAGAACAGGAAAGTGACCCACTGCGCTTTTTCTGCTTCCCACACTCCTGCAAATTCTGGCTCTTCGTTCGCTGGACTCCCAGTTCTTTCTGTCAAAAGTCCTCAACATATCCTTTAAAAACCTGAAGTCTCTTGGCCAAAAGAATTAAATTTGAATCTGAATGGCCTCTAGATATAATTCCCAGGTTTTGGAGGAAACTGAGGACAGAGGACTCTCTTTAAATGACAACAGAGGACTACCATCCCATAATCTAGAATACAAAATGCCGAAATGCCTTAGGACAAATGACACCCTTTCCAATCATCAATTATTAGAGGAAAAAAGACAGAAGTTACAGATTTAAAGAAACAGAAGAGATATATCAAACAAATGCAATGCATTAGATTACAGTACCAACAAACCACCTGTAAAAATAAATGCCTAAAATAATCATAAAAACTGACTTTTGCTGAGATTAAAAAGCCTGTTTGGATGTGATTATGTGCTGTGGTAACACTACACAGAGAGGAAATACATAGTGAAATATTGATGATGTAGTGTTAGGATATCTGGAAGTTGCTTCTAGGAAGGGAAAGTGAGGGCGATAAACTTAGTCAAGAGTTGCTGACAGCTGTGAATGAACAATGGGAACATGGGAGTTTGTTAGCTTATTCTCTTCAAGGCACATTTGAAGTTTTCTATAATGACACTTTTTTAAAAGATAGCCTTTCTCTCCCTTAATATCTCCACACTTTTTAAAATCAGCAGCATATTATCAATGTTAATAATCTAGGAATTATATTATCGTAACCACCTCTCCCCGACAAGGTACAAAAATGGCTGCCCTCTTTGAATGAAATTTAGACATCATCACCACTCAGAAGTTAGATGAATTTAATGCCATGACATGTCCGCCCTGAGAATCCTGTCACTAGGGCCAACATGATCTCTAAAGGGTAAAGGACCAATGACCATTATTTCCAAACCTAGCAAATGTATCCTTGCATTTTATCCTCACAAATTAATCTCAGATTTTTCTAGAATTATAGTATGTTAGCCGACATTGATAATAAGTCTGGTTAATTACAGACCAGAGATACCACGCCTGACCAGTCCCCTAAGAAGGGAACTCGGGTGTGACTCTCCAAGCAGCCCTCCCCACCTTCCGGCAAATGAGCAGGTTCTCTGTGCCCAGCTGTCTCTGGCTCACAAAGTCTCCCTGGCATATGGGCTGGAAGTGAGCAAGAGGCAACCTCAACCTTGATCAGAGATTTTAAAGGATAAATAAAGAGGTGCCTCCCCTGGTTCACCCCGCCTCTCCTCCACACCCCTGAACTTGGTCCCATCCTGCTCACTCCCTCTACGGGTCTAGACCACATCTACCTGCCACACCTGCCTTTCTCTGCCTCTCACCCCTGTTGTTCCAGCATGCCTTCTGGCTCTGCCTCTCTTCTAACTTGACACTGCTTCTGTAAGTACTGCCTATGAGGCACTTCTCAGACACCGAACTGCCCACAGTGTCGCTTGTAAGATCCTTCGATGATTTGTCTCTTCCAGAGATGTCTGATCATCCAGTCTGTGACATGCTAGAGAACAGGGAGCCCTGGATACCCTTCCAGATCCTAAACAAATCCAGCATAAGAGCTTACTCTTGGTCCTGAGAAATAAACCTTGGCTGACTGAATGAAGATCAATTTGCAAATGTCAAAATATGTCAAAATGTCAAAAAAGCACAAGACTGGTGTAGATTAGACAGGCTGCACTGATCTGCATGGCTGCTTTGTGCAATTTTTTTTATTATTATTAAAGGGGATTCCTGGGGTCTGATAAAGTTTCATCTTGAACTGGTGGTTTGTCATGGATGTATGTATAGGTAAAACCCTATTGACTTGAGTACCTGACTGTGTCAGGCATACCTCTGTAAAAACAGGTAAACGTATCAATGAATGAAAGGTTTCCTTTCCTTCAGGAGGATGCAGCTCACACAGCTTGGAGAGTGAAGCCTGAGGCAGTGTTCAGCCTGCCTTGACCTAAACACAACCTATCTAACTGTCCATGCACCCCTGAGACCAGACGCAGTGACTCTCTTGTGGGACCCTCCAATGCCCAAAGTGCCCGTCACCCAAAGGGCTACAAGGTACATGGACGTGGCGGTGCTGCTGCTCGTGGAATTCAGGTCAGGCTCTTCAGCCACATAGGCTGTAGCCAAGCCCTCACAGAGCCCAAGTGAGCTCAGTGTGAGCAGGAATTCAGCCTGAGGTGACAAGGGGTAATACGGCAACTAAAAAGAGTCAGGATTCGGCTCCCCCAAAACCGTAATTTCTGTTTCCCTCTGGGGTTAGTAAAATGATCGCCCCCCCTTACCTGACCTTCCACCTGCCTCTATGAGGTTTCCAACTGCTCCCAAATTGACAAGCTTGCTGGAAACTGAGCTAATGCTCTTCCCTGAATGCCCAAAATCACATGCCACAAGGTTTTTTCACCATCAAGGGACCATCCTGTTCAGCAGCATCTCAGAAAAGAACATGCTAAATTTGGCATCAGGTACCTGAGACACTCTGGTGAGAGGAAGTAGAAATCACTCTGATGCTGAAGGAAAAATAAACCATGGAGGTGCTGCCCAGCTGACATGCTGTGACAAGCTGAGTTTCGGCTTAGAAGAGTAAATTCCGTCTCCTGAGCACCCCTAGTCCTGAGCTCTGGCGACAAACAGCTCATACCCTGAGCCTGCCAGCCACAGGACCTTGGCACCACAGGCCCATGTGTGAGCCTTACCCACAGCCAGGAAAGAGATCATGTGACTGCTGATCCGGCAGGGGCCATGGATCCTCTAACCCATGTTGGGGGTCAGCCCTGTAGCAAAACTGCAGATGGAGGGAAGTGAAACACTGAACAGGAATATGAGCAGTGGACTCTATCCTCCTCCCTGTCATTATAAAACATATTCTGGTATCTGCAACATCAGACAAATGATGAGCAGAGTGCCAGATTCCCCATATAGAGAGCTCTCCAAAAAAGGTGTTTTTCCATTCAGTTATAGATGCTTTCCCCATGGAGGAAGAGCTCTAAAGCCTGGATGAGCCTCCTTCAAGCTAAAACTCAAATAGCAGTTCAACACGCAGCAAAATGGATAGCATTTGCAGTGTTAAGAACCGTGTGCTCCCAACTGCATTACTGTAATAACTAATGTTAAATGGACAAATCCCACTCCTAAAAGGGAAGCTCACAGCCTGGCTTGTCTGCAGTAGGTTTCAGGCTACTAAAAGCTGTTCATTACTGTTAGCTGTCCAAAAAAATTACTTCTGAGGAGACAAACACATCAGAGGCATATTGGGCAACTGAAAAGCAAAAATTATGCTCCCTTACAACTGATGAGCTCCCACACCAGGGCATCGTTACCAGTAGACTCACATGAAGACATAAGCACTCCTGGTTTTGCTGCTCCCTAGGCCTACCTGGAGTAAAGATAATATGCCTTCCATTTTATCCTGGTGTCTCTTGGTAGCTTTCCTGAGTTTTTGGTTTATTATATATTGATTTACTATACTGATTTGTTATATATTAGTATTCTCTTCCACTGCATTCAGAACCACTTGACTGTTTTAGAAACTAGGTTGGCATAAATTCTAAACAAACTGTACTCACAGTATTTAGTCATTGATGTTCTAGTTGAAGTAGTCTATGTGGATTTCACCCTTACCACTGGTTTGAGGTGGTAATAAAAATCACAAGACAGCAGGAACATATCTGCTGCCAGATGATTCAACACCATTTTTACTTCACCACAAAGTGTTTTTACTAAACCTTGGTGAAAGCACATGACCTGTTAGTATCGTTGAACCTAAATAACTACCTTTTGGGGTCCAGAGGCATCTTCCTCCCTCCCAAGATGGTTATGGCTATTAAATACCTGAGAACAACATATGACCAAGTTCATGGTTCAACTATTTCTATGTCTCTCTGCTCCTCACAGTGACACTTATCTTTCCTGATGGCCACTCCCATTGTGCTCTTTCCTCGACCCAACACAATGGATACATGCAGTCAGAGTGGACGTTTCCCATCCCACTATTTCCCAATGCAGAGGGACCAGACTGAGGTTACATAAGCCCCTCCTGAGTCCAGCTTTGGGGGGAAGAGAATTTAGGGTTCGTGACGGAGTCACGGTGTGTAGGCCCCGACTGACCCTGCACTCACCATCCTGCCTTGCCAAGACAGGGAAGTCGGAGAGGGAGGGTCACTTAGCACGACCACTTAGTTTACCCAAGTAGGTAGCATTCAAAGTGCAGACAGACTCCGACCCAGCAGTCCAGACTAGATCGTGGATAGCGGGCCCTAGCCCCGGCCTCAGACTGCAGCTCCCCGCCCCCCACCCCCGGGTGCCGCGACGCGCGCTTACCTGCCCGGGCCTGGACCAGAACCCGGACCCGCGCCAGGGCCGGGGGGTCCCGCAGTCACCCGCGCCGCGCCAGCCGCGGGGAGCTGTCCGCTGCCAACCGGTGCTGAAGGCGGCTTCCCAGTACCGGGGCCCAAGCCCGGACCGGGTCCTCCGGGCGGCAGCGGCCCATCGCCAGCGCCACCCTCCAGGCTGGCCTCGTTGCCCATGGCGGGCAAGCGGGCGGACGGGTTGGGTAGTTCTGGGCCCGGGCCGGCGGCTCCCGGGCGGCTGCTCACACGCTCGGCGCCGCAACTGGGGCC
>NW_004567105.1:61264816-61267695 GCF_000260355.1 Condylura cristata
CCGCCGCCGCCGCCGCCGCCATCTCCCAGCTCAGCTCGCGCCTCCGCCTGCCGCCGCGCATGCGCATAAGCATCCCGCGCGCCCCTTCCCTGCACATGCACCCCCACCCACCAACACCTCCACCCCTCACGCGCGCGCTCCCGCCAGCCTGAGAGGACGCGTGTCCAGAGCGAGCGGCGGGGTCGCAGGGAAACAGCACCAGCTCTCGCGCATGCGCTCTTGGGCATCAACGCGGCCGGCGTGTTACCTGGAGCCCGGCAGGAGTTGGCGGGAGCCGTCCACCGACCGTGAGAAAGAGCCGGAAAAGGGGGCTGGAGGTGTCACACTGTGCCTTCCCCTGGATTGAGTGGCGCTTCCTGTCCTGGGGAACTTGGGGGTGGGGGGTCGGGAGCGGGCCTCTCCGTGTAACCTCAGTGCATTAGCTGGTAGGCTTCGTGGGGACAGGCCTCTGAGATGAGCCACTCCAGTGTGACCTCAAAGGATATTTAGGAGTTGAAAAGGCAAATGAGCAAGGGTCGTCAGAGGTGGAAAGTCAAGGAAGGATATAGAGAAAGGATGCTGGGTGATGAGGCCGGATTGTGACAGTCTCCAAGGCCAGTTAGAGAGAGTGAAAACTATCCAGATGGCAATGGGAACCATCTGGAATTCACGCTGAGTCCTGGTCCCGCTTGACAAGAGCCTCAGGAAGCCTACTTGGAAAAGATGGAGGGTGTGTCAGGGCTGGCCTTAAGCCAGCTGGATGTTAGCCTCATCAGGTCCTGGGACAGTGACCTTGGGGATGGAAGTAGTTGATATTACTCAGAGATCTTGAGCTATGGTTCTCAGGGACTGTCTAGGTTAGGAGCTGCAGGCCACCTCTACATTAACCTGAGAGCTCACCATGACAACACTTTTACAGTGTTTGTACATATTTCTCAGTGATATGTCTCATGGCTTCTCACATAAGCCTGTGCTTTCCTGAGAGAGAATACTTCCTAGAAGATCCAGACTACATTCCAAACAATTCCTGGCTTTGTAAATCATGGCTGTGTCCCGGAGTACACTTCGACCTATTTTGCAAACCCATTTAATTCTTCCAATGATGAAGAATGCACCAGATGTGTGAGCAGTTCTGACCTGAACTGGAATAATCCAGGGATCAGTAGGCACCGATAGCCAGTCTGAAGGACCAACCCTAACTGAGTGTTCTCTATACACTCAAACTGCTACTTCCAGCCTCTGGGAAGGAGTTTCCACGAAGTCTGACTGGTGGAGACTGCCTGGGTTGACGAGAGCCTCTCCACCTGTCCAGAGGTCCTTGCTGTGTTTCCTCCAGTGCTGCAGGATGTTTTTATCAGCTTCCTGAGAGTCCACATCTAGGCTCCACAAGGACTCACATCTCAGCCTTCCCAGATGGAAACTTGGCAACTAACATGGACTCACCAGGCCTCCATTGCCCAGTCTGCAAAATTATAATCTACCAGTCCTTCTAACATAGGGGCTAGAAGGGCTGCAAGGGTGAAGTGCCTGATGTGGCTAAAACAAAGACAAGTACCTGGCATACACATGACCAACTTATATTGTCTCCAGTGAGTTGTCTGGGCTTCAGAGTGTTGATGCACACCTTTTCTCCTAGAGAGGAACATGACTATAGGCAACAGGAGCATGCTAAGGACCTGACCTTGGCCCCACCCAGCCTCTGTGTCTTCACAGATACACCAGTCAGGTGCGAGCTGGACTGCTTGCAGAGAAGGATGTTGTTTCCTGTTTTTATAAAAGTCATAGGAGCTATGGCTTTCCGCAGATTTAAATCGGCATGTCCCTGGTTCCTATGGGGGTAATTAGCCCTACCCAGCCACCAGGTCTGGGGAATTGCCCTTCGCAGAGCAGATTCCTGCCTGTTAGCTGACCCCAAAGTCTCTGCTGCCTTGGTGCAGACCCAAAGGAAGCACAGCATAGTGGGCTCAAGAGGATCGGGAAGGATGGGTGAGTATGGGTGCCCCTACCTTCCCTTCAAATTCTCAGTTCCATGTCTTCCAAGAAAAAAAGTCCCCGGGAATATGCCCGCCCTATCTGCATCTATTCTGGCATTCAGACTACAGGCTCCTGTTGGCCATTGGATAGTGCTTGTGTCTGGTTGTCTGGGCTCTGACAGTCTCATTTTTATTCAGAGTCCTAGGGTTGTTTTCTTTCTCTTGGTAAAACTAGGGACTCCTCAACAGCAGGATCTTGTCCAACTTGCCCTGTGACCTGGGCTGGTCTTTAGCAGGACCTCAAGGATTGATGTTTGGTCTGAGTTCTCCATGGTGCTCTGAGCAGCACGCTTATTGACACAAGTTATGCGATGGCTATCGTCTGACAGATTCCGGGTAGCTTGGGAAAAGCTCTGAAAAATCAGACTTTCCATGCTAACTTATGTTATGATCTCCCTTTTTTGTATAATTGTAATATCAAAATATTCTGAGCATCTTTCAGCTTACAATTGGATTGCCTCAGCCGCATAAGGCCTGCCTGCCCTGACAAGCAAGCACTGCACCAGGGTGAGAAATTCCTCTGAAGTCAAAAGTGACTTAACACCTGGCTGATCAATAAAAGCAAAAGGGCTGTTTCTGCAAAGTCTCTCACTGCAGGACGGAGGAAAACCCAAATCTTATCATTCTACTATCTCACCTAGCCTCTATTCAGCTTCTCAGAATTACTCAAACTTCCTACTGTCTGGCTTTAGATATGGAAATTCATCCAGGTTGCCTGTTTTAGAGCTAGTCAAGTTTTTTACCTGCTACACTTCAAAGCAATCCACAAAAGTCTTTCTGGCTAGTCTTTCAGGCTTCTACTATCTAGTCTTTAGATAAATTCACCCATGTCTCCTATTTAGAGCAAATTACACTTTCTACTGTCTG
>NW_004567105.1:61268065-61307131 GCF_000260355.1 Condylura cristata
GAGAGGTCTGCCACACCATGTGGTCACCTCCGGGGCAGGCGGGAATCAAACTCATGCGGAAGCGGCTTTAGATTCTCAGTGCTGTGCTTTAACCCGCTGAGCCACCAGGGAGGGCCTGTACCTGTTCTTTAACTTTGATTTTAGAATGTTATAATCTCAAGTAAAGGTCAAACGACCCCAGACCATTCTTAGAAAAAAGGTGATGGTGATCTCAACCCCTTTCGTATGCTAATATCATCCCCCTGCCTGTTTGAATTGTATAAAATAAACCTCTGCTGAAGGCAGAGCAGGAAGATTTGCACCCAACTCCGACTCCCATGTCTTCCTCGCTCCTCTCCCCCTCTTGGAATCTCCGCACGCCAACGCCTTCCCATCTTAGGGTCCTGCCTGTGTTGCCTCCAGACACCTCAAAAGTTGGAGCTGGTCTCTGACAGCTTATCTGCACTTCCAGGGGGTTTTCACCAACCACTAGGCTTGAAAGCAGCCCAGCAGGGACCTTGGTTGTAACTCCTACCTCATGGCATTTAGCCATTGACTTAACAGGTAACAGGGAGGGTCCTGAGGTTGCCTCGAGTTTCTCTTCATGGAGGACTCACAGATGAATCCCTACACTCACCAAGGAGAATTCACTAGCATTGACTACTTTTTATGATAAATGAATGAATAAATCTGTGTGCAAAACAGCTGTGTGATATGGTTAGCACCATCCTTCCTGAATCCACCTGCTACCTGCTAGGGATTGGATAGGACTGGAATTTCCCTAAATTTCACTGAGTGAAGACAATTTTCCCACTTCAGTGTGATATGTAATACATGGCAGCTATTTGGGAAAAAGGCTGGATAGATAAGAAGTAATTCACCTGTCAAAATAGAACTGACGAAGGAACACACATCCACTTCCTTTTGTAGTCTGTGTTCTCAGGCACTTGTAGAAAACCAGAGGGGCAATGCAATGAGGGGTGGTAGAGAGCGGAGTGGGGGGGTCCATCCAGATGGGTAAAGTCTCAGTTAGAGCCAACTCGCTGCTTGGATTTATGGAAATGATGGGTTATTCAAAGGGAAATGAAGAGATGGCAGGGCTCGGAGCTGCCCTCAGAGGCCACTTTGGGTCATGGACAAGGCAATAGGTGCATCAGCTCCAGAAAGGTGAAGAGGGGCACTGGAGCTTTCCTGCTTCCACACTGTCCAGTGCCTGGGCTGCTACTTTCTTCCAGAGAGCCTCAGGATCCAAAGATGATAACAGGGATGAAGAAGATTGGCAAACTTTGAAGCAAGAAGAGGAAATAAAGAGTGAAGGATGACTGAGAGTAATTCTGGGTGACCTGGTGCCATGGGGTTCCAGAGAGGCTGGGGGCTGGGAGAACTAACTCCTAACTAAAGGATCCCCTGGGCTCCACACTCTTCATTTTGTTCTAGTGCTGCTGAGTCCTGTCTTACCTCCCAGTGAGAATCAATTCAGGAAACTGGCCCCCATCTCCACTCTTCCTCTGGGATGGGAAAGCAGAACTGAAGAGGAAGGAACGAAACCTGGCTGAGGTTTGTCAGCACCACCCACTAATATTGGGAATAAGATATTTCAAGCTGATATAAGATTACTGGCAAAGAGACCCAATGTATGTCCTGCACAGCAGCCCACCTGTATCAACCTGGATGATCTTACTTATGTACGAGATTCTACCTCACTCACCTAGACTTCACTAGCAGTAGCTGTTCTTTATAACAACTAAATAAATCTCTTGGTGTGCAAAACAGCTTTCTACTTGCCACGAGTCTTGCTTCACCATCAGAGGCCCCACCCCTGCCCCATTCTGTCCTTTCCTGCAAGGTAGGAACTCTTCTAGCAGCCATCAAGTTTCCCAAGCTTTCAGTAACGATGATGAGGCAGACAAGTCCATGGCCCTTAGTAGGCAGGAAAAGGAAGCAAAACTGGAAGACGAGATTTGCTTGATGCCTTGTCAGCATGATTCCTGTCCTGTTGCAATATGCAAATCTTTCCTTACATTATGTTTAAAAAGCCATTAAAAAAAATCATCAGAAATGTTTACCACCCGCCTAACCCCACCGCCTGTGCATTGCTCCCAAGAAAGCTAATTAAGCCCCTTTGCAATTGCAGTTATGTGCTTCTGAGGACTTGTTATGACAAGGAAAAATAAGGAAGCCAGGGTTTCTCCAAGTTGTAAGTATCCAAGTCAAAACATGCTGTTTGCCTTGCCCCTACGCTCCCCGTTAGGCCTCCCGGCTGGTTTTGCCTGTTTCATTTGTGTGTGTATGAGCTCATCCTCCATCAGCGAGGGCATACCCAGCTCCAACTCGGCCCCAGATTCAGAGGTGGGATCTGCCCTGGAGGAGCTCAGTTTGTAGAGGAAAGAGACAAATGCACCAAGTCATTTCCCATAAACTAAAAACGGCTACCTCCATGCCTATTGCCATCCTTCCCAGAAGAAAAGACCCAGAAGGAAAACCTTATGCCTTCTCCTCACTCCAGGCAACAGAAGTTTAGATATGACTTGGGCACTGCAGGGGGTGTGTTTCTCAGTCCTTCCAGCAGGTTCAATTCCACATGTGTTCAGGGAAATCCCTTAGAAGGGGCTTTCTGTGGCTCCACTACTATAAACCCAATCAAATTACTTTATCACCAGGATTTTAGGCCATGGGACACAGCCACTCACTGACTTTCATCTTTGTCCAGCTCAAAGTGTATAGTAATAGAGCTTGTGTGCCCTGCCATCTTTCCTGAGTGCCAGGGACTACTGGAAGAGTCGAGCCTTGTAGGGAAGATGGACAGAATCAAGGAGGAAGGGGTCTCAGATGGTAAAGCAATGCTCTTATGGCAAGTACATAACCCCCTGAGGCCTCTGCCAGGATAGGTGATTTCAATTCCATTAAATTTAAATTCCAGTTACATTTAGTACTATTGAGTCCTAGGATAAGGATAACATCATGCTAGAACATATGTGTGTGGCAGAAACCAAGATTGTTGAATCTACTCTACCCTCACAGAGCTTGTACTCTCCAGGCTGGGTCATGCCTGACTGCTGCTCAAACAGGCCCTGACCTGAGGGCTTGGTTTCTGCCCACCACCCCCACCAGCCCCCCCCCCCACACCCTGTTCCATCCTCTAGTGGTGGATATATGGCCAAAGCACCACCAGGCCAAGCAGTGAGTTGGCCTGAGGAAAGCCCATCTTGTCCCCCCAGGTTCTGGGCTGGGTGGCAGCAGGTACCACTTGGGCAGCAACATCTGGGTTCCCGTGCTACTTATGTACTAATAAGCCCCCCAGCTGGGGCACCTGGCATGTCTTTCTGACAAGGAGGTGGCAGTGCAGGCTGAGGGGTCCCCAGTGAGGCTGGACAGAGCACATCCCCTATTTCCACTGAAGTAGCAAAGTTATGTGTTCAGGTGAACCTGGTCCTCTCCTAACTTTTGCTGATTCCAAACAGGCACCACCCCTTCACCTCCTGACTTGCTTCCCAGATCTTCTTGGGGCTCACAAGATGATTATGATCTTCTCCTGGACCTGCTTGACCAGTGGTAAACTGATGCTGGGACCCAGAGCAGGGTATGGGGGAACATAGTGGTTGCTGAGTCGGAGCCACTGGGATCACAGTGAATGACTCCTCAGATTCTAATTTGCACTCAAATCACTGTATTGGGCACAAGAAGGCAAAGCTGCCTCCCCTTTCTCTTTTACTCCCCCTACATACACCACATGTTTCTTAAACAGAAGTGGAATTTCATCCCTTTCAGGATCCACCAAGCCCAGTTCTTTGCCCAGTCCAACACGGCTTGTGTCCTGTGAGTGAGTTCATCTGGTACCAAGCAGGAAGTCATCTTCCCAGCACACCCAGAGACTGTGGTGCTACCTCCCAGCTGGAGCTCCCCACCCCTACTGTCCCAGCCAGCCCATTCACCTTTCTCTCCCAAGACCTTTCACAACAGAGGTTCTGGAGAAGTGCAAATGAGCCCTGGAAAGGGGGCAGCTAGCTGGCCAAGTCCCAAACTTGGCCTTTGTTCCTAATGCCTGAGGCTCTGATGCAGTGTGGACAGAAGGCCTTGGTGCTAGAGTCCTGGCCAGCTGCCAACTAGATGACACCTGCCATTCTAAGTTTATGCCCAAAGCTGTGGGGACAATTGTGGTGGACAACTGTGGTCAAGGTGTCTACTGGGGCTTTAGGGTTCGCAAGATCAACCCAGAGGAAGTTTTCTGCTGTCCCCTGCCCACCTGCTTCCAGTGCCAAATGTACTCCCTGGAGCACAAGTAGAGGGACCGCCAATCAAGCAGCTGGAGACATCTTCCACAGCATTTTTTAGGACATGAAATCAGAAGACCTCAGACTGAAGGAAGTGGAGGCTTGGAGAACACAAGATAAAGGCTGAGCCCTGTTGAGTGCCAGCCCACTGGAAGAAGCCTGGAAGCATACAAAAGCAAAGGGGAGGGAGTGTACTAGGACAGAGTCCTTGTTTGTTCAAGTGAAACACATCTGAATTTGAGGTTTGTTGGTGGAGCCCCAGAAGAGGTTATCCAGAAGCCCAGGCTCCATACTCCCCCCCCCATCACTGCCGAGAGGATCCGAACCCCAGTTAGGATCACCGTAATGCCCTCAAAAACTGTACATCGGGGCCATCCCTGGTTGCTCAGGGGTGAAAGTGCAGCACTACGAAGCTATCTGCAGTCACTGCAGCATGAGTTCGATCCCCCTCCAGGGAGCTGACCCACATGGCGAGACAGACCTCTCCTGACCCACCTGCTGCTCCCCTTAACAGTGTATCTCAGTAGCTCTGCCTGTTCTGCTTC
Source organism: Condylura cristata (assembly GCF_000260355.1). NCBI lineage: Eukaryota > Metazoa > Chordata > Mammalia > Eulipotyphla > Talpidae > Condylura > Condylura cristata. Next base: position 61,272,861 of record NW_004567105.1, read on the forward strand.
CCACTCTGTCTTTGGTGAATCCTCTCTCTCTATCTCACACACTCACACACACACACACACACACACACACCGCACCTTTAGCCTATATCCCAGTTTTTGTATGCAAGAATAAATAAATATTAAAAAAAGGGAAAAAAAAAAAACTATACCACGGTGGCTAAACGAAGACCACCCATTTATATCTCCAGGCTGAGGCCTAACTCTGACTCTGCCCACCCCTAAGATCTCAGAGCTGGCCACAACCACTCGGCCCCAGTAGCCTTAGGCCTCAGTGCAATCCCCAGCCACCTCCGCGGTGCTCTTAGGCGAGGTTCCGCCCAAATCTCCCTGGAAGGCTTTGACCTCGCCCACCCCTGGCCTCACCCAGGTCTAACTCCACCCACAGCCCCGACTCGCCAGCCCCGCCCACTGCTGGCAGGCTTGCTCTAGCCTCTGGCGCCACCTTCTGGGAACCCGTGGGCATTGTCCCTCCACTAGGCGGAGCTGCACACTGCATGCAGCTCTCTGCCAGATTAACCTGACACCTGGACACCATTGCCACGGTTGGGTGATGCCTCTTCCCACCCAGAAACTACCCAACAGCACTGTCTTGTTCCCAGGGAATCTTCCACAGGACATGAACAGACCAACTTTACTCCACTCTGAGACTCCATGATGACCTCCACCCCCAAAGCTGGGGACAGTAGAGCTAGTGCGGGACCCCTCAAATGGCCAGATCTCTCTAAAGGGAAGATCTCAGGCTACCCTCAAGTCTCCCTCCTGCAAGGGTTTCTTATTCTCATGAGATGGGAACCCCCTCCCCCTTTGAATCTCTTGTATTATCTTTTCCTCTGAGTCTTCTAGGATCCCCATAAAGGAAATGGTACCTAGAAATCCCCAGTAAGGGCTTCAAGTTTAATACTTGGCTGCTCTGCCAGATGGGCAGAAGTTTACAATCAGAATAAAAGAAAAGAAAACCCTAGTGTTTGGCTTCACACTTCGAACTGAAGTAGCCTTGCACTAGCTATAAGACCTGGCCCTTGCCCTTGCCCTGTCTGGGTTTCCAGACACCTTACCCCAAGACAGTGGTGGACAAGGTAAGCATAGCAAGACAAGAGTGAGAAATCAGCCAATTTGTATTTTTAGATATGGTAATATGGAGAGGAGTAAAGCTCCTCAAAGACTGATGCTTGAGTGGGACTTCAGTGCTTTAGAGGAGCTAAAGAAGGGCCTCCATTAGGGGCTTTAACAGCCTGTTGCAAACAAGGCCATGTGGGGCTGCATGAGGGGAGTGGGTCCCCACCAAACTGGTGGGAACATACAAGGCTTGGCTGACCAGGAGTTTCTAGACACCCCAGTACTGCCCCCTTCTCAATACACATTAGGAGCAATCATCCTAATTCCACCGCCCATACCTGTACTAGTTCCTAGGATATCTCAGAACCCCTTGGGAAAGATTGCTGTCCCCACCTCACAGGTGGTCAGAGGGATACCAGAAACATGCCCTGGATGAGAGGTGGATAGGAAGAGATTTGTGTGGACCTGAAAGCTCCCTCTTGCACTCACCCATGGTGTCCTTTCTGCCCCTTCCCTCCACCACCCTCTTTCCAGATCAAAAGACCTTAGCAGTCTCCATTCCACCAAAGGTCCAGAAATAAGAGTGCTGGGGGACAAAGATCTGCTAGGCCAAGTATCAGAGGTCCTCAAAGGAGAGTAGGGCAGGGCAGAGGCCAGGGGTCCATGTGGCTTCTTTTCCTCCTGCCCAGCTGACTGTAATTACTATTTTCTGTTGAAACCGAGGATCCCTTTACTCACATCCAGGACAGTGGGTTCACTTATAACCCAGTGGTTTTAGATAAAGACTTTAAGCAGAACTTCCTGGGGTTAAGAGATCAAGAGCAGGATCATTTTCTGGGCTTTCCTACTTGCTCCAAGGGGTGAGTTATATCTCTAAATACCTACTGGGGACAGTCTTTCCTGGCATTTGTCAGTGGCTTTTCAAATAGTTTGACCCTCAACAACTCCCCAAACTGAAACCAAGCTGGATCTTCAATGTGGAGTTCTGACAGTTGTTGAGTGGGATAGCAGTCTGGGGCCTGTAGGTAGAGATGGTAAGGACCCCATGGCTGCAGGATGAGTCCAGAAGAGGTATCACTTAGTTGTTCTGTGACCCTGATCTGGTCTCTGAAAACACAACTGTGGCACCCACCGTCTCTCGGGCCCTTGGCACTGTCCCCTGACTACAAGTTTCTTCCTCAGCACGGAGTCACACTAAGCTTGAGTACTCAGCTGGTCTGTTTGTCCCAAGGAGGGCTCTTAGGGAAAAGACCTGCAGAATCAATAAGTCCCATCAGATCATCCTAACCCTTCTTCCCACTCCAAAGCCAAAGCTGCATTGTAACTACCTTGGACACTGACTAACTAACCCACATGGCACTGGGGCAGAGCTAGGGTGACTCTGCAGCTAGAGGGATCTTTACATCCCATCTTCGGAAGCCTGAGGAACTCTTGCCTAGGAGTGACAGAGTCTGACATACTCTGGGGCAGACAGACCCGCGGGAGGAGGCACCATCCTCCCCTCCTACACAATCTCATTGGGGTTTCTGCACACCCCACCCTACACTGAGGAAACTGAAGCTCCAGGCCTATCTCAGTTGGTTTGAGGCAAAAGATGTGCTGTGGGGACCTGTGTTTTGGCATAACTTCTAGAACACACCCGCCCGTGCTCCAGAGGCACAGAAATGGAAAGGCCAAGGAAGCTCGCTGGTCAGCTGCTCAAAGGCCACCTCTGAGTGGGCCGGCTGGGTCCCATCTTCCTCTGTCACATGGACCCCAGCCCCACCACTACTCAGCCTAGAATATTAGGGACCAGAAAAATAGATGCGTGAAAGCCACAGCATTGTAATAAAGACGCTGCTTTTATTTAGTTTGATATGTTTCTATACAGAATGCAGAAAACACATCTTGAAATTATATAGAAGGAAATAAAAACACATCAGTGGTTGGTGAACACTTGAATGTGAGATTGGCTCTGTCTCAGAGTTCAATGGCCATCGCCAGCCCAGCACTCAGGGGAGGAGGCGGCCTGCAAAGGCATTGTTGCTGTTGTTATTCCGTTCACTGCCCCATTGCCTCCAGTTGCTATGGCAACGGGCCATTCTGGGCCAGCCCGTCTCAGCGTGGCAGTGCCCAATGGTGGAGTTGCTAGGGGCAACGGAGCTGTTGGAAGGCCTTTCAAGCCCTCACCTGGAACACTGGGATTTGTTTATTTTTTGACGAGGTCATCAGAAATAATCTCACCAGGTCGGACTCTGCTGGTGCTCCTGACTCTGGGACAGTGGGGAAACTGGCTTGGAGGCACAGGTCCAGTCACCAGAGGTCCGTTGAGCTCTCATCTACAGGCTCCCCCAACAGAGGCACTGCTCACTATGTAGCCCCCCACAAAGATGGGCAGGGGAGAAGGGGTGGGTCCTGTGGGAGAAGGCGCAAGGGGAAACGCTCTCCAGAGAAGGGCAGGGTGCAGAAACCCTCCCTTCTGACTGGCCCGCCCCTCCTGAGGCAGCACACACGAATCCTCTGAAAAATGGTTCGATATGGCTTAGAAGTGGCTGCTCAGTGTGCAAAGGGAGCCTGGGTCCACCCACCTGCCCTCAATTATGGAAGGGATACATTATTGCAAAAGGCATTCCTCCCTCAAAGGTACCCAAAATAACTCCCAAATGTCAAGAAAGTCATGCTCAAAATGGTTTCTTCCAGCGGAGGAGAATCAAAGCAGAGTGGGCACCCCTGAGTCACCCGACAGAGACGCAGATGGACAGACAGACATTCTGCTACAAAAGGCAAAAGAAGTCCCAGTGTAATGCTGGAATTTAAACCGTTAGGGAAAAAGGGAGGTGGGGGTGGGAGGCAGGGGAAATCAAAATGAGCAAAGCCGTCAGTTCCATGGAATCAACACTAAGAGCTTGTACAAACTGCTGTAAGCATCACCATTTTTAAACTTTTTTTAATAAAACAATTTGAGGCTGTATAAAAACTTTAGTAAAAAATTAGCTTTGAGAGCCCACAGATTTTAACTATGAACTATATTGCTGGCACTCCTCCCCAGCCACCAGACCTTTTCCAGCCAGTAAGGCCCATGGTCTGGGACTGCAGTGCCAGAGGAAGGGCGGGGCGGGTCAAGGTAGAGTTGTGGAGTGTTGGGACAAAGCGGCCAAGGTCAAGTGAGGAAAGAGCATCACATGACATAAAAATATTGCATCTTCACCAAAATGTCCCCCACTGAGTGTTTCAAAAACCATATTCCTTTTAGGAGGGAAAAGAAAAACACAGAAGGATAAAACAAAGGTGATGTATTAAAGAGTCCCTCGACCTCCTCAGGCCCCACCACGAGCAGCTGGCCCACCCTGGAGCACCTAGGTTGGGGGCCATGGCCACCACTGCCTCTCGGAGTCCCCTTTCCATGAAAATGAAGACCCCTAGATGGTGGGCCACTAGCGTGCATGGGGTGAGGGTGTGGATGTCCACGGCCCAAGAGGCCCCTCCAGCTTCCAGCCCCTGGCAGCAGCGGGAGAGCAAGCCCAGCACCAGGGCCGAGAGGCCCCCAGGCAGGCTCTGGGGTACCAGAGCAACCAAGTTACGTAGTGTGAAAAAATAGGATTCCTTTGATAAAAAATACTGTCCCTTGGTCTTCTCTAAGTTTGAAACACCCCGGGAGCTTATTTTTAGCAAAGCAATTCCCCATACCCACCCCAAAATTATACATACAAGTTTAGGTAAACAGCAGATTAAATGTAAAAACTTAACCTTAACTTCTGAAAGTCCTTTGAACTTAATCTTTTAGCTACTGTTTTCCATGTTACATCCTGCAGCTAGACACACGTGAATAGAAAAAACAGTACAGTTAGTGTTAAAGGCAAAACGCAGAGAGCCGGGGGGCCGCCCAGCACTGCCTGCGAGTTCATTCACGGCTCCTCGCTCCCTCCATCTACCTCTACTCCGAACAGTGCTTTCAGAGCCAGCCATCAAGAACGTAGCGAAGAAATTTCTATGAACAAATAAAAAGCTGTTAGGCAAAAAATAAAAGTAAAAACGTCCCCAAAGTCTCTCCAGCTGCTTTGGGGTTTAGGAGGACCAAAGAGGGTGGGCTTGTCCAGGCCCTGTGTGTGTCAGTATGTGCTAGGTCAGGTGTCGGTTCCCGGTGGGCGATGGTCTGCAGGCCACCGGGCTCCACAGACAACACCATGTTGTCTCCAGGGCCCTGCCCTACCCTTGCCTCCACCCAGGCGCTTGTGGGTTAAGGGGGGACATAGGGTGGGGGCGACCGGTACGGGGTCATGTTCTTGGGACGGGAGCCCTTGCCCTCCATAGGGGCTGTGAAGGGCGGAGGTGGCTGGTAGGGAGGAGCATTGGGGTCCTCATCGCGCAGGGGCGTGTACTCTCCCACGGTGTCCTGGTTCAGAGGAGTGGTCTCGGGCACACTCTGGTTGGGGTACTCAGGAGGGGGAAGGGGGGCTTTCTCCTCCTGCAGGATGAGTGGCATGCTGGAGGAGGGGGGGGGCTTTGAGTCATCCAGCTCATCTGCAAAGATAATAGGCACCCCCTTCTTGATGAAGGTGGCCTGGTCCTCGAGGGTAAGTTTGCCCTTCCGCTTCTTGCGATAGCAGATCATGGCGATGATGCCAGCAATGAGCAAGATGGCTGCGACCACCACAGCCGGAATAACTGTGTGCAGATATACATCATCCTCGCTACTCTTCTCAGGATCCCTGTCCGGCGCCTCAGTGGATGGTGCCACTGAGGATGTCCTCCCAGGTGGCATCACAGGGATAAACTGTATATGCCGGCAGCTGGCAGCGCCTGTCACAGTAATGCTGATGGCCTTGAAATCGGGCTCCAAGGCATTGGAGAAGGTAGCCCGAGGTTTCCCATCATCCTCAGCGATTCTCTGGCTCAGCCCCGTGATCTGCTCCTTGGGACAGGGCTCCAGAGGGAGAGTGTTGTTGGTCCATTCCACCACAATGGAGCCCCGCGTGATATTCTGCAGAGTGATGGTGCTGCAGTTGCGGTCCCCAAAGGCAAAGGCTAGCTTCTTCACCAGGGCTATCTTCTTGTGTATGTCATTCACCACTGGTGCTGGTTCACCCACAAACACCGCCTTGAATTTTGCAGGAGCCCTGTCCCCTTGAGGGCGCCTGTGGACATGGATCTCAAAGGCATCCACAGCTGACAGCCCCCCCTTGTCTGTGGCATGCATGAAATACTCATGCTTACCCACGTGGCTGCTATCGGGCAGGCCATACATGAGCTGGCTATTACTGTTGAACTGCACCCAGGACTTCTCGCCTACCAGCTGCTGCTCCCGGAGCTTCAGAGTCAGCTTCAGCTTGTCGGTAGTAGTGTCCTCTTTATCATAGAAGGTATCTGGTGGGATCTTTACCTCAAAATAGGTACCAACCCAGGCATCTACCCGGTCGATGTGGTTCTTGAGCTCTGGGCGCTGGTTGGGTTCTCCTCCGCGGGGCATGCCACTGGTGGTGGTACGGATGCGAGTGGGTGGGGAAGCTGTTTCCAATCTGGTGATAGGAGCCTTGGTAGTGACCCGGGGCACGGGGCGGGGGGTCCGTGGTTTCTTGGTTGGTCTGCGAGTCGTGGTGGTTGAAGAGTCAGTTGAAGGCGTGGCTGGTTTTGGTGTGGATACCCGTGGCTTCTTGGTGGTAGTTGTGGGAGGGGTAATAACTGCTGTAGGCTCCACATATCCAGGAATTGTCATGGTTGGGCGAATCTGGCCAGGAACTGTGGTGCCTGCTTCTGATACCCTAGTGGGCTGGATGGGGCCTAGGGTTGGGGTCTGAATAATGGCACCACGAGTCCGAATGGTGACTGTGGGCTTCCCAGGAACAGGATCCCTAACTGGGGGAGCTATGGTCTCTGTTGGAGGTGCAATGGCTGGAGATGTGGGGGTGGGCACAATCCTAGATGGTGGCTCCTGGATGGCCGTAGTTGGGGGCCCAATCGCAGTGACAGGTGTGGGTGTGGCATGAATCTGTCTCCGGATGCGTTTGGGGAGTGGGGGCTTCTTGTTGGCGATGTGCCAACCCACCACAGGGTAGCCAAGCTGGGCAGACATAGCACCCTCCCTGGCAGGAGCCTCTACACCACGGATGTCAGGCACAGTGTTCTGATTCAGGGAGCACCCGAGTTTCCAGGAGAGCAGGGCCCCATTCTCAACCACTTTTTTTGCATTCCCTGGGCCAGCCATGAAAGCTGACATATCAAACAGTCTATTGTTCACCACTGGCACTAACTTCATGTTATGAAGCTCCACTTCTGAGAAGCTCCGCATCCTGTGTAAGAGGTCGATCCTTTGCTTTGGGGTCATCTTCGTGAGGTCAGCATCCAGAATCACAGTGAGCACAGTCACAGGCTCATCAGCAGCGCAGGCAGATGACATCACTTCACCAGGGTCTGGTGACGCAGCTCGCATGGACTGTGGCTCACTGTGGTCTTCAGGGTAGACCTCAATAGAGAACACACTGGAGGTCTGAGGGACATGGCTCCCATTGGCCCCTAGCCGTGCAGCACTCACTGAGATGTAATGTACACCCTTATCAGTGTCAAGGGGGAGGCCCTCCAGGGTGTGACTCTGTGGATCCCAGTGTAGCCATGATGGCAAGGCCTCCTTTCCTGCCGCTGATACCTAAAAAAGACATTAGCACAAGGTAAGTGTCATGGTCACTGCATAATCTAAAAATGATGTGACAGTTAAACACTGGCCTATCCTGAACTGTGTGGTAAGTGAGGGAGAGTTCAGAATTCCTCTTGGGGGATTAACTTCTTTCTCCCAGAGTTCATTTACAACTGTCACTAAAGCCTGGGGTTGCCAGGTGGGTTAGTTGGGAAGGCAAGTGAATTCACCCAACTGGGGAAACAGTGATACTGGCACATCCGAAGCACAAAGCTCAAGAATGTTGCAGATTTTTATGATAGTGACATGCTTTGTGATCTCCTGCCTACTCTGCCTACAAAGCATCTCATCTCTCAACCTCACCTCAGACTTCTTCCCTGCCCTGTGCAAACACCACAACTCTGCTCAAGTCATAGGCCTACTGGCATTGGGTGCTTTTGGAAATCTGGGTGCAAGGGAAAACTCAATACTCTGAATGACTCACCTTAACTACCATGTTACATTCAAACCTAGTGAGGCGTCTCACTTACCTTGGTTTTTAACCTCAAGAAAAACTGCAGTGCCCAAGATGGAGATTGGAAGCAAGTATTTTAAGTGTCCGTCAAAGGCATTCCAAGGAATTCTGGCCCCTAAAAGAGTTCTTGAGCCAACTAAGTTTAGGGAATGTGCAGAGTCCAACTCTGGTCCTGCAGAGCCCAGGCACAGAAGCAGACTCGAGGAGCTCTTTCCTTTTTCACCCAATAGCACAGCATCTCCTAGACTTATTTCAGGGTAGAATCCTTTTCCACTGGAACATACTGGTATTACTCAAAGCACCCAAAAGAATACTCTTATGAAAACATTCTCCACCGCTGGCAAGACAAAACAAGACTTGCTTCTTGTGCAGCCTCCATCTATGACTTCTTTCAACTTTGGGAAACACCTATCTCTACATCCAGTGCAAAAAGGATCCACTCTCTGGTGTGCTGCAGTCACTTGTTTCCACTCTTCTGTACCACCGAGTGCAGAGACACACTGACCAACAGATGGTATGCCTTGCTGCCAGTCTATGCCCAGGACTGTCCTGCACTGGTGCTTATCCACAGGGGACACTAAAATGTCTCCCTCCCTGTGGCAGAAAGGTCACAATCATGTCTGCTGGGCTCCCAGAAGCAAAGGACTGTGGGTCTGGTTCTTTGCACTTCCTTCTGTGAAGGGACAGGTGCCTAAGTGACTGGGGAGGAGACATGGGCGCTCATCTCAAATCTCAGCTTGTACCTGCTCTTCCCTAAATCCAGATATCCAGGCAGCATGCTGCAATTTCATCAACCTTATCAGAGATAGACACTTACATCCCTATAAACAGGTTTCCAAACTCTAGCAAACATTCATAAGAAGACATCTGACATTATTAGGAGTTACTGTACTTTCCTCACTACTCTGAATCACTAGGGTCTGTGAATAGCATTTCTTTTGCAATACCTCATCCCATTAACTCTAAAACGAGCCATCACCTAATCAGTGCACAACTAAGAACCCTGTCTCATCTAATGCAAACACAGCCACCACTGGAGATGGTAAAATATCTGTAAATATGGGTGTCTTCAAATCCATGAAAAACACTAAGTATATTTTTCCTCTAGAATATCTTTTTTAGTTACAAAAATATTAACATTATTTCAAATGTTTTGACAAGAAAAACCTATGCTGTAAATCTTTTCAGTTCAATTACGTTAAATATGAAAACTACCACATGCACAAATAAATATATAAAGCAAAAACTGACAGCTTTTGTTTTGCAAAACACATATAAAGCCTAAATGTAGTCAGGGAATTTTAAGATGTTTACAGAAGTAGGGTAAGAATGACGGGCCCTCCCTGGTGGTACTGCAGGTTAAAGCACAACACTAAGAAGCTAAAACAACTTCAGCAGGAGATCAAGCCCCGCTCTGGAGGTGATCCCACATGGCACGGCAGGCCCCCTGCTGCGCCCCTCACCAGTGTACTTCCTCAGTAGGCCTGTTCTGCGCCCTACTCTGTCTCTGGTGAATCCTTTCGCTGCCCCTGCACCTCCGGCACCACCTGTACCCCATTTCTGTATGCATAAATAAATATTTTTTAATTAAAAAAAAAAGTGGTGGAGAGTAAACAAGTCAGGCTGAGACCCATCAGGATGACAATATGCCTGGCAGAGGGCGGGCAGAGACAGGAGAAAGGGTGGGTGTGGAATGGAGCTCTGGGTGAAGTTAGCCAAGAAGACACTGTAGAGGAGACTGGTCCTCCAGGAGAAGCCAGGAGAGGTTCCAGAGGTGTCTGCCAATTCAGCGGCCAGGCTGATGGGTCATTACCGAGGAGCCAGGCAGCTAGGCCTCTGCCCAGCCGGTGTGTTCCACCAGCAGTCAGCAAGCAGTCCCAGTGCTTTCCCAACTGTCTCTAGCTACACACTTTGTAACAGAAAAAAAACCTCAAGGTTTCCCTGCCTGAGCCCAAGAGCCACAGTTCTGTTGTTAGATGTTTCCTAAGGAATAAACCTAAGAAATAAATCTTTGGCGAAAGCTCCAATACAATCAACCTTGGCAGATACTCATTTAAGCTATGGTAAATAACATTGTAACATATTAACAAAGTGTAATAAAAATAGTAAACATTAAGGAAAAAAATCTAGGTTTCACCAAAGCAAGTTATAACGCTCAATTTCAAACTGAGATATGGAAGCTCTTTGATTACTTAAAAATTTTTCACTATTGTCTACCCACAATTTTACAGTCCTGTCAGAAAAAGAGCCAACCACCTGCAACCTACACACAGCTGCCCACCGTCTTCTCTATAGATTCTGGCTCCCCAGGATCCCAGAGCCCCAGTCACAGGACAGGTGTCCAACAATGGCACTCCAGTGGCTAAAACAGTCACCAGGGTCTTGGGAATGCCACAGAACTGAATATTCCAAACCCATGTATCTCCACAAGCATCCTGATACTGGGAACTCTGTTAGACCCAGGCAGCACTTTGACTGGCAATGATTCATTTTAATAGAAAGACCACAGGAAACAAAACAAATCTGAGCTCCACAGGAACCTAGCCAAGTCACAGGCATGTTGGCATACTGTAATTTCAAGGTCATTTAGGGAAAGCCCCTGAAATGGGAAGTCTGAACATGCCTGAAGGGTGAGCAGCATCCCAATTCTCAAAGGATTCCACTAGCGGCCCCTCCCTCCCGAGGGCAATCAGTTGAGGGAATACTGATGGATGCAACACCTGGTCCACAGGAGCCCCAACACCCCCCTCCCAGCTTTCAAAACTGCCAAGCTCTAGAGCATTTATTTTTCCTTTCAGTGCCTATGCATAATGTGGGATATGAAGGAAGTTTGCTGAGACTATCAGCCCACACAACAAGCCAGAACTCATATCTGTAACAATACCCTAGCGAAGGGGAAGCACCATTTCTAAGAGCATTGGGCTGAACCCCATCTTTAGGCAGGTTGAGACCTGACCCAATGTCAGCCTCAGTTTTTTAATCTGTAAAAAGAAAAAGGAGGCCACCCAGGCTAACACGGCCAGACACATGCTGAGTTGTGTGTCAGTGATGGCTCTGGGCTTGCTCCCGTGGGTTGAGTGAGGACCCACTGCATATACAATGTGAGCCTGAGCCAAACAGGTCTGGGGCACATCTAGGCACCACAGTTCAGTCCTAATTCACCACTGGCCTTGGACTGATCACATAGTGAGATCTTGTTTCCTAGTTCATGCCCTAAAGCAGAAGCTCTAAGCAGCAAGGGACCTAGGGGGAGCCACAAGCAAGGGAAAACCGAGCCTAAAGGGGAAAAAAGCTGAGGCTCACAAAGCAAGGACTAACTTCCAGTTAACACCTGTCTACCAGGAGTTGCTGATACCCTGAGTGGTGTGCAAGGAGGGAGGACTTGCTGCAGGTGAGCGCCTAAAGGCCAGCATCCACCTCCTCGTAGCCTAAAATAGGAGTGTTTTAATCCTGGCATCTTTGCACAGGAGATTTTAACTATTTTTGGAGTCATTAGCTTACTCATATTAAAAAAAAAATTGTGCTAGGGCCTCCCTGGTGGCGCAGGGGTAGTATCTCAGCACTATAAAACTATCACAAGCCATTGTGGCATGAATTTGATCCCAGCCAGGGAGGTAGCCCACATGGCACAGCAGACCTCTCCTGTCTCGCCCACTACTCCCCTCAGCAGTGTATTTCAGTAGATCTGCCTGTTCTGCTCCTCACTCTGTCTCATGGATCCTCTCACTCCTCCAGGTTCCTAGTGACAGAACTCCAGAGTTCTAAGTCACTCACTCAAACTCCCCTCCACTCCCAACATCAAACACCAACACTACCTTGGAGTCATGGAACGCAAGGCCTGCTGTTTATAAAGCAGCAGGAATAGGGGTCTTCATGCTATTAGTGGGAACATGTCCAGGAGGAAGAAACTGCAGGACAAAGTCTGATTTAAGAAAATTAGAGGCTCTAGCTCTGAAAAAACTCCAGAAATCTTTCCAGTTTCAGCAACCATTATAGATAATATGCTTCTGAGATGGACGGCAAGCCCAGTACTGAGAAAAACAAGATCTGAAACAGCTATGCACCAGTTTTTAAAATCCTGACACAAAAGTACATTAAGAATCAAGATCACAAAGTCTGGGTAAACCCATGAGGAATTCTAAAGACTGCCCACTCAGTGATGTCACAATGAATCACTGTGACCAATGACAGGGAAAATGTAAAGGTTTTGGTCAATCCTTAGTCTATACTAGCAGTTCTGGGACATTCTCTCCAACTTCTTTACTCACTCGCCAGTACCTTCCGACACCATTTGCTAAAGACACAGCAGCTGTGCTAAACTTGAAGCAATACAACCAGAGTTTTTCACCCCCAACTAGTACCATTCCACACCAGAGACAGAGCAAATGAGCAGAGGAGCTTCCATTATTTAGTCCCTCATCAAAAATCATTCTTCTACACACAGTACGAGCCAACTAGTTCATAGTTGGACCGCTCTGAGAGACAAAACTGAAGAAGTGGGCTCTCACCAGGACTTGGGAAACCAAGAAAACATAAGATTTATCATTCAGAAAACTGTAAAGTAATACTTTACCCTTAAAGGAGTTTGGAGACTTGGAAGTGAAAAGCAAAAACCCCAGCACTTCCACTGCTGATGACAGCCAGAAAAAAGGTTCCTCAGATAAAAATTTAAGAGTGAATTTTTTAAAAACTGCCTTTGTTGAGAACTTCCTCACATTCTACAAACCTTTTGTAGGATCCTTTTTGGGGGCTCCTTCTGATTAACACCTCTGGGCAGAACAGCCCTTGAGGTTAAGGTTTGGTCCTTCCTTGAATCCCCTGTGAAAGTGCTAGAGGGTCTTCTTGGTGGCTGTTTCAAAGTGGCACAGATTACTATCCTCTGATAAGTAACCACTTGGATCCTTATTGGCCTGCCCTGGCAAGGCCCCTCCCTTCCTCAGCTAGTATTAACTGTTTGCATCTAAAAACAAAAATTCCTCTTTCTCCTCAAAGGGTAAAGGGGACAGTTGAGACACTTATAGCCATTAAGTTCTCAGAATCAGTCACTCAATTCTAAGTTCTGACATCATTTGATTTTGTCATGTTCTTTCCATCCTTGTCAGTAATTTTTATTAAACATATAGTATTGGAGTTGATGAGTCTGGGCAAATGCCATTCTAACAACCCACCCCCAAGGATGCCTTACTTCAACAACCCACATTTCCTGGTATACCATGTTCACAAGAGGTCCATTCAGAATTGGGGAACACCCACTCAAGGCAGGAAGAAACCACAGTTCATCTCATACAGGCGGGGTTGCCACAAAGCTCTCAAGCATCCAAAGAAATGTTCCTTTCATGAGCTCCCCTTCCTGGTCAAAAAGAGTGCCCATTGTTCTCAGGGGAACAATTAGGGGCCCACGCCAGCAACTGAGAGCGCAGTCCCAGGAAGGGTTGCTCCCAGTTTGCAAACATCTTGGACCCAGGGAAAATCCATATTGTCTCCAGGGAAGGAGCAGAAATAAAAAGTCATCTGCACAGATGACTTTTTTAGAGCATTTTGGCTCTACCAAAATGAGACATCGAAAGGGAGGTCCAGAGTGCCCAGTTACTTCATGAGATGCAAAGATATCGCTCCATGATCACCCGAGAGGAGGGGTTAGAATGCCTCAGGCATAAATCACCTTTCTCAGCCAGAGGAGGCACCAATCTCAAGAGAGGCAAGAGGCAGGGTGAGTAATTTACAGGGTGGCCAACTCAGAAGGGTCTGATCTGCCCAGCAATCGCCAACCTGGTTTCTGTAGGACTCATCCCCACCAATCTGGATGAGAAAGGAGGGGGCTGTAAGAGCCCCTTCTTGCATCATCTGCCAGTAGTACCCATTTAGCAGTTAACAGCAAACTGATTTCCTGAGGCAGGGCTAGACAACAGTAGGGGAAGCAAAAGGTGCTGGCTAGGCTGACCAAACAAGGGCAGTCTGGACATGACATGATGACAGTTATGGCATAGGACAGAGAATCTAGGAGCTCAGGTCTACACTCTTCAAGCATGCTGGTCTCTTCTTTGTCCTGACCTACTTCATCGCTGCCTGGTATATAAAGAATAAGGAAGCCCTTACCGCATGTTACCGGATGGGTGCACTAGACGATGCTAAGCAGCACACCTGCTACTCTGACTCCCAGAATTGCCAAAGCCTCTGTAAATAGCCTGTATAAACTAATTAACTGTCCACACAGGTGAAACAAGGCAGCCAGTGCAGCTCACTTAGAATGAGACTTAACTTTCTATCCCTTAAAAAAACTGTTGTTCAGCCTCTTGCAAACACCAAGTTATTCCATCAACAATCTCCTGACCAGTCAACAAGTATGAAAATCTAACGACAACTAATCTTATCAGATCTCATGCTCTGCCTGTAAGTTCTTATTAGCTACTTAGTCATGAACAAATTGGCTGGAAGACCAACTGTTACCTGGGTATCCCCACTAAGGCTTGAGAAAGCATTGTCTCTTGCTGCCCCTGACATGGGCAAGCATTTCTCCCTGCACACAAGCAGATAGATTTCGAAAATCCAAAAACTTTTGTAGGCACTGAAGGTGTCCTCATTCCCTCTACCAGCCCACAAACATTTGAGATTGAACTATGCAGGAATCAAAACAGCCTATGGAAAAGTCTACAAGGGGAGGAACTAAGGACCCTGAACAAAAGCCTCATTACGCTCCTGTCAGCAGGCAGAAACAACATGTCATCCATGAGTGAACCACCCTGAAAGAAGCTGTTCTAGTCCCAGATGAATCACTATAGCTAGTGCCATGTTGAACAGAGATGAGGCTCCCAGATAAGTCATCCTGCATTCTTAGGCACAATGCAGTAAGAAAAATAAATGGGGGCCCTCCCTGGTGGCGCACAGGGTTAAAGCACAGCACTATGAAGCTAAATGCAGCCGCTTCACAAGTTTGATCCCCAGCTAGGGGGATGTCCCACATAGCAAGGCAGACCTCTCCTGCCCTGCCCGCTGCTCCCCTCAGTAGTGTACTTCATCGATCTGCCCGTTCTGTTCTCCACTCTGTCTCTGGTGTATCTCCTCACCGTCCCCTAAACCTCTCACCTATACCCTAACTCTAATATGCATAAATAAATAAATCCTTCAAAAAATCAAATCCCTAAATTTATGACAAAGAATCCTTCAGAATATGGATGTAAAGGCTCTTCAAAAGTGACACCTTGAAAATGGCACTGGAATAAAGGCTTATGATGTTATTTTGAGATATATGGGAAGTTTCTTGTGAGCGTCAGTAATTTTCCCTCTCTCTCTCTCTCTTTTTTTTTAAGATTTATTTATTGATGCATACAAGAACTGGGGCACACAGGCCAGAGGTGAAGAGGGTAAGAGGATTCACCAGATACAGAGTGGGGGCAAAACAGGCAGGTCTACCGAAATACTCTGCTGAGGGGAGCGGCAGGTGAGACAGGAGAAGTCTGCTGCATCATATGGGTCACCTCCCGTGTCAGGGATCAAACTCTGTGCTACAGTGGCTGCAGACAGCTTCATAATGCTGTGCCTTAACCAGCTGCGCCACCAGGGAGGTCCAGCTATCCCTCTCTTAAGGGACAATTAACAAAGGTTCTAAAGAATTGTGCTCAAAATTGCTGGGAGTTTAGAATTAAAAAACTAAAATCAAAACTTAAATAGAAGATGAGACTTCTTCCTCATCTACACTTTATATCCAAATCTTACCTTGATGACTTCTCCACTGGAAGCAATTAAGTCTGTTGGAATGGTCACTCGAAATGAGCGTCCAACAACAGCTGTGCCATCAGGAATGCCAACCACTGTGGGAACAGCCTCATGGAGGTCTGACAACACCGAGTGCATAGATGCTTCTAGCTGGTTCTCCCAGTCCCTGATGGCCTCCGAAGGTTCGCTGGGCCAGCGGGACTGAGCCATGGCCACGGTGAGCAGAAGGAGAAAGGTCCTCCCCCAAAGTGGGAGCAGAAGTAAGAGGCCCTCAGACATCCTCATCGTGGGTACTCTGCTTAAGTCGATGGTCTCCCTAAGAAAGGAAGTAAGTGATGTAGTCCCACAGCTGGGTCCTCACCCTCTGCACACTTGCTCCATCCCAAAGTACCCAGTGCCTGAAAAAGAAGAAGAGGAGACTCAAAGTTCAGCAACACCCATGGTTTCCAGATTGTATACAAGCAGTGACTAATCCCTAAGTGTTCCTACCAAAATTATTACCTTAAATTTGGACCAAGAATAGCCTGTGCTGTCCAGTACACTATCACCAGCTACATGTAACTACTGAGCTACATGTGACTACTACTACAGATAACTAATGCAATGAATTACACACTGCATTTTGGAAACTAAGTATAAAAAAGAAAGTAAAATATCTCTTAATACTTTTAAAATACTGATTATATATTGAAATAATACTTTTAGACACACTAAAATACATTAACATACATTAAATTAATATCAATAAATGGTGAGTATCTTAAATGATGTTAAAATCAGTCTATCTGCTTTTTAAAAACACAGTTACCAGAATATATTAAATGACATATATTTGCTCACGTTTGTTTTGCCTTACTTCTCTAGACCTAACTTATGGTTTACAGGAAATACAAGGGTCATGAAGAGATCAGATAAATTTAGAATAGAAAACCTTCTGCAGGACAATAGGCCTGATCTATCCAAATGCCAATATCCCTAAGCACAAAGAGACTTACAAATATAGAATCAGCATCCAGATGCAGTGTGTGCATCTTCACTGGATCCTGGATTCACTTTAAACACAAACACACACATAATCACCACAGTCCCAGAAGATTAATTAGGGAATTTTACATATGGGCTTGATGTAAGAGTTACTGTCACTTTTCTTAGGTAAGATGGTGGTGGTGTGACTCTATAAGATACTATCTACAATTTGAGTGTTTAGGAAATTATAAAAAAAAATGAAATTCACTTTGAAATGGTTCAAGAAAATGAAATGTGAGTTAAGTGCAGCGATAAAGCAATGTGGCAAATATAGCATCTATTAAGTACTAAAAAATTATTTTGGAAAAAACCCAAATATTTGCAAGAAAGGTGTAACACTTGCCCATTCCTCACACCCCCGGCATAGGACTTGATTATTACACACAAGTTTAACTATGTGCAAACACCATACCAGTGAACAAAATTTACTTGGCATCTCTTCTTGTCCCCTGACCCCTCAGAATTAGAACCCCGCGGGTGGTCCCTCTCCCTTCACTCATTTCAGGTACCTGCTCTAAAGCTGCTGGTCACATAGACCCACTGTCACACTGGCCTGGTGCTTACAGATAACCACAAACATCAGGAACAGGTTCCCATTCTAGAAAGGGATTAAGCCCCAACATGAGCCAGGTTATTATTTTTATTTTTTTTACCTGAGCAATACAGAGTAAAGAAAACCAAAATTGCTAAAGAAAAATAAGGTCACTGAGGGCCCTCCTTTGGTGGCACAACAAGTTAAAGCACAACACTATGAAGCTATCGCAGCCACAGTTGCATGAGTTCAATCTGGGACCAGGGGGGTGACCCACATGGTATGGCAGAACTCTCCTGACCTACCTGCTGCTCCCTTCAACAGTGTACTTCAGTACATCTGACTGTTCTGCTCCCCACTCTGTCTCTGGTAAGTCCTCTCACCCTTCCCACCCCCCGGCACCTCTAGCCTGTACCCCAGTTCTGTATGTATAAATAAATAAGCCTTTAAATTAAAAAAAAGAAAAGAAAAGAAAAATAAGATCACCTAAATGGGTAGGCAATTCTAAAGTCAAAATAAATCCATGCCAACTCCCACAGGACTTCTTTTTTTTTTTTTGGCTATGGACAGTTATTCCTATTCTTATTTTGTTTTTGAACTAAAATTCATGAGACAGAGCTAAAACCCAAACAGTAAAGCAACGTTGAAGGTTGAAAAGTTCTATCCTAGTAAACAAAGATATCATAAAATTACTGCATTTAACAGAGTTGACAGTGGATTACAGAACCAGAGTGAGAGCCCAAAACCAGTTTGCAAAAGAGCTGTTCAAAAACACTAGGAGGCGCTCCCTGGTGGTGCAATGGGTTAGGACGCAGCACTGCAAGGTAGCCACAGCCACTTCAGTACAAGTTTAATCCCGGCCCTGGAG
This sequence comes from Condylura cristata, assembly GCF_000260355.1. NCBI lineage: Eukaryota > Metazoa > Chordata > Mammalia > Eulipotyphla > Talpidae > Condylura > Condylura cristata. The sequence goes on from NW_004567105.1 coordinate 61,291,177, forward strand.
GTGACCACGTGGCACTGCAGACCTCTCCTGTCTTGCCCACTGCTCCCCTTAGCAGTGTACTTCGTCGATCTACCTACTCTGCTCCCCGCTCTGTCTGTGATGAATCCTCTCACCGCCCCTGCACTTCTGGCCTGTATGCATAAATAAATAAAACTTAAAAAAAAAATGAAACACTGGGATAAGATGCCATCTATATAGAAAAACAAATACAATTAAGGATCGTCCCTCACTTTTTTTTTTTTTTTTTAAAGATTTATTTATTTGTACATACAGAACTGGGGTACAGGCCAGAGGCTCAGGGGCGGTGAGAGGCTTCACCAGAGAGAGTGGGGAGCAGAACAGGCAGATCGACGAAGTACACTGCTGAGGGGAGCAGCGAGCGGGTCAGGAGAGGTCTGCCACGCCATGTGGTCTCCTCCGGGGCAGGCGGGAATCGAACTCATGCGGAAGTGGCTTTAGCTTCTCAGTGCAGTGTTTTAACCCGCTGCGCCACCAGGGAGAGCCCGTCCCTCACTTCTTACAGGATAAATCCCAGGTGAATCAAAGTTTAAAAAAAAAATCACAATTTAATTATTTTAGAATATAGCAGGATGTCAGAATAAATAAGGATTTCATTTTAAGAAGACACTAAAAAACAAAACACAAAAGAAAAAGACATCTAGACTTCGACTTTCGGTTTATATTTCCCCCTAGTTTCCCACTGAACACTATGAAAAATTCTAGACACTTATCAAAAATAAAAGAATAAAAGGTCAAGAGAAGGCAGACCAGCTAAGGACCTGAGAACTCAAGGAAGACACAGAGGTGAATCTCTAGGTTCTCTTTTTGCTTCATATATTTCAGAATTAGAGCTGAAGAAGTTGCCAACCCAGAAATGCTAACAGATGAGATGAAAAAGGTCCCACTAAAGTTTGCTTTCTTTATCCAAAGGAACAGAAGGGGATAGCCTAACAGAACAGAAGATGTTTAGACAGTAACAGTTCTATTCTAGCCAAACACTACAGATAAGCCATGGGCCCACTCCCACCTATGCTGACAAGGACCGAGTGTGAGGCTAGACTTCCACCTGAGGCTTCCATCTACTAAGGCACCCTCGGTACTCCCAATGGGGTAGTATCAGACAAGGTCAAGTAGGAAATGTGGCCTTACCTCAATATCCAGTGCTTACTGTACTTAGGGTACTGATGGCCTCCTCATACTTCTATAAAGTACCTCCAACTTTAAGATTTTTCTTTAAACTCTTCTGTGTTAGCTTTTATCTCCCATTTTATGTGTTGTATATCCCCTTTACAACTTATTTTATCACTTTTTCTTAATTTTCTGAGTCTTTTGTTTTATACTATCTTAAGTTATAACTTTAATGTTTTCCCTAGTGTTGTACTGTGCTTCCATTAATGACCTCTTCCTTTCTTATACATTTAACGCATATTTAATAAGTGTCGGCTGAACCAACACCCACAAGAATGTAACTCGTGGAAAGGCAAGGACACTGTTGCAATCACTGATGTATGCCAAAGCACACCCAGTATCAGACACAGGCCTAATGAATGAATGACACGGATACAAGACTTTTAGTTTCTTCCTGGGTCTTTACGCTTTAAGTTTACTAGCTTTTCCAGTTAATTAGATTCAAATGATCTTTTACATTTCTCATCACATTCTCCATTTTAAAATTCTCAGCTTATTTGAAAACAGCAACAGTACGAGACACACCCTGTGCCTGCTACCAGGAACATAAGCTCAGTCTGCTATCTGTGGGCACATGACAACATGGGGTATCTGTTTCATGGGCATGACTAAGTGCTCCACATTTAGCAAGCAGGCAATGTCCAGGGCACAACTCCAAATGCTATGTGTTGGCTTCCTATGCTCTAGGGAGAAAAAAGCCTTTTGCAACTTGGCAAAAAACAGCCTTGTGTCTTTCTGATGCTGGCTTCCTATAAGCAAGAGTCTCCCCATGCTAGGAACTTGGCAGGCTGCATTCACACACCTATACTAGGATATTCCTCTGGAAGATTTTAGTCTTATGCTCACACACTTGATAATATGGAGATGGAGGCACTGCAAAGATTCTCCCCATTTTTCAGCAATCAGAGTCCAAAGAAAGAACTCAACTACTGTCTACATAAAAGCCTATTACCTGAACATGGTGGGAGATGGTGCTCAGAAACCAGAGAAAGACAGCAGCCAGATCACCCAGTCTTCCTGACACAGTCACTTAACAACTGCGTGCGCCCGCACACACGCACGCACACACATTATACCACTAGAAAGTATCAGAGTAGGCTAAGTATATAATTAAGCTACAGTCACAAGGCCTGGCTAGTAAGAAGCTATGGAAAAGGTAGTAGAAGCAAGTTATCTTATTCCTCTGTGTCAGCACCAGTGTCTATCACTGATTCTGTGCTCAGCGCTGCCCCAGGGCCCAGGGAAGTCCAACTCTGTCAAGAGAACCTAAGTGAATACATAATCAATAGTCACGGCATACAGTGTGAAAAATGGCTACCAAGCACTTCCACTCTGTAGTCCTGGATACTCCACCCTGGGGATGGCAAGGGCCTGGAGCCTGTTGCTGAGAGGAGGAGTCCTGAAAGTGCTAGAGCCTGCAAAGGCTGGACACCATACAGCCTGCTGGGACCCTGCTGTCCCAGAGTGGTCACTCAGGTTGCCCTCTCTCTTTACTTTCAGTAAAAGCCTGCACTCCTGCCCCAAGAGCCACCACACCAGGAAAGTATCCTAGACACCGTGTCTCACCCCATTCAGCAGCTACCAGTACAACTGAGGCAGCACTTCCACAAAAAGTTACTTGGGGATAAAAAAGGAAGAACTAGGGACCTCCCTGGTGGTACAGGGGTTAAAGTCTCAGGGCTATCAAGCTATCACCAGCCAATGCAGCACATCCCTGGCCAGGGAGCTGACCCACGTGTCTCTGCTGCTCGCCTCAGCAGTGTATTTCATTAGATACACCTGTTCTACTCCCCACTTTGTCTCTGGTGAATCCTCTCACTTACCACCCTCTCTCTACCTCTGCCCTGTACCCTAGATCTTCTAAGCATAAAAAAATAATGTAAATCTTAAAAAAAAAAAAAAAAGCTAGACAGCCTCTTGGGGTACAGGTACCCAACAATGAAAGGACAGCCTGGGGGTACAAAGCCCTGGGAGCCCCCAAATCCTACAACTCCCTTCAGGGAAGTACCCTTACCCAAGGGAACCATACTTAGATGGGAGTGAGCTTACAATTCCTGCGTGCCCCAATGGCGATCCAGTGCTTGCTTACTTTCTCAAAATGGGACATCAGGATTGTCCAGTAGATAGAAGTAAAAGCTCAAGTTTCCAGGGTTCTCCCTGGTGGCACAATGGGTTAAAGCACAGCACTACAAAGCTGTCCCCAGTCACTGCAGCAAAAGTTCAATGCCTGACAAGAGAGCTGACCCACATGGTGTAGCAGACCTTTCGCCCACTGCTCCTCTCAGCAGTGTATTTCAGTACATCTGCCTACTCTGCTCCCCACTCTGTCTCTGGTGAATCTTCTCACCCCACCCCCATACCTCTTACCTGTACCCTGGTTCTTGTATGCATAGATAGATAAAGATGTTTTTTTAAGCTCAAGTTTCCAGCAGTGCCTAAAAGAGAGCATACTTTGTAAATCAAAATATATAAAAGACTTCCTAGAAATAGATGTATTTGAAGTTAGGAGTCTACGGCCACATATTCAGCAAGAAAGGTAAATGTAGACTATGTGATGGGAGGGAAAAAAGCCACCTCTGAGAGGGAAGCACTGTATAATAGACTATCAAACAAAAAAGCTATTTTGAACACTTTTCTCACTTGGAAAACTCCTGCAAATTCTCACTTATAGATATCAAAAGCAGAGGTCCAAGAAAAGCATTGGTTTCTGCTGAAGGTGGTTTAGCTTGTTAAATGAAACAGGAAGGAAGCAGCGGTTCACTACCTGGGTACACACTCACTCAGGCATGCTTCAAAAAGGAAAGAAAGACATGGTTCAAAACCCAGGGCTGAATGGCCACTCTCTACTGGACTCTGGTCTTTAATCTGGGTAGATTTTTAACATCTCCTGTGTTCACTGAAAAACTATTCCTTCTACACTTCACTGAACTCCACATGCTGCTGTTAAACATTATTCACTACTAAACAAGTCACCTAAAAGTGACTAAGATAGTAAACTTTGTCTTTTACCACAATTTCAAAAATTTAATGCTTAAAATGGTAAATTGTTATGTTAACATTACAATTATAATAGTTACAGAAAGCAAAAATACTATTTGGTCAACTCAATTAGACCTAAGAAAAGATAGTAAGCTCGGGTCTAGTCTTTTCATCATGAAAGCCCAGGTGGGGTACTAAGAACAAAAAATGAGCCCAAACACAAGGGCCACACTCCAACTGTGCTGCAGCAGCTGGCCTGGGATGCGGAGTGGAGGTGGGCAGTAAGTGCAGGAGGTGGACAGACTCAACAGAACCCCAGTGGGAATGCATTACACCATAGCCGCATACCCGTGTGGCACCCAAGAACTCAATTAAAGAGAACTACAATTACCTCAAGACAGCCCAACAATAATTAACACGTCAGTGTATATTAACTGACTAGCTAGATACCTTGTGCTACATGTGAAGCTTCATTTGCTAGGCAGTCTTTCCAACTTTCAACCAAAAACACTCAATTAAGATTTACATACATTACTAAATCATAAAACACAGAGGTAATGAGCAAAGTACTTATATACTATTAATATATACAGGTGTCTGCTAAGTAGGCCTGGAAACTAAGCTCCCTCTGAGTTGCCCCAAACTCCCCAATCCATCTTAGTACAAACGCAGAGACCACGCTGTGGGAGCAGGGTATCAAGGTCTGTTGGGGTCAAAGCCAGCCACCAACAAAGGGTTGTCCAGAGAGGAAGGAAGGAAGAAGAGGTTCTCCCAGGGGTGTTAGAAGTTTACAACCTGTTGTTCTCTTCCCCAGTAGATGACAGCACCAAGAAGGCACTCCGCATATCACAGTACAGGAAAAGGTTTTTAGTAGATCCCCAAAATTATTCACCCAGCACAAGAGCAGTGATCACCTGATCTCACACTTATAAAAGATTAAATATGAGTGCTATAGGTCCAAACAAACATGCTAATCTGACTTCAATGAATTAAATTGAGAAAGTATATTGACTGTTGGTCTTCTTGACCTAACTGGCTTATCAGACTCCAAAACAGAACAGTGAGATGAAATGTCAGAGTGGCCCCAGTCACCCTGCAGGTCCCCTTTACTGCCGCCCTTGGTCCTGCCTCTCCGTATAGGCCTCAGAAGCCAAGCAGTGGTGTCAGGGACCCAGGTGCATCTTCACTGTTAAGGTCTCATCCCACCACAGCCAGTGTCTATGTAGCTATGTAATACTTCAATCTTCAGTGTTGAAAGTGGTGGCGTGCTTTTAGGCACATTCTCATTTTTGGCCACATTCTTAAAGCTCAACCATCAAGAACATTTCACTCATACCAGAAATTGTCAGAGATCAACAAACCTTGTTTATAAAAGGACAAGACACAACTAGCACCCACTCCCTCTGCACAGGCTTTCTTGCTAGCAGAATTCCTTCCCTCCCACATATGACCCAGTCTAATTGGCCCTTCTACCCACCTCAGTCTTGCCACAGCTACAAAATCTAAATTATTACAAACTTCTCTTCTAAGTTTTTTACTGGAGTGCTGCCAAAGGCTGGAGCAAAACTGTCAAAAGATGGCCTAACAGACTCTTAGAAATTGCTCTACAGTCTATGAGCAGGCAGTGAAATAGTGCACAAAGATGAGAGGACAGGGGGCCTGCCACATCTGCTTGGGATCAGATTTACCTAGCATAGCACCTGAAAGCACTGATTCCCAGTGAACGTGGTGAAGGCCCGGGCCAGGTCCCATTGGCTCTTGCAGTGCTGATCTTGCCCAAGCAGCGGACATTAGGCTGCTCCTTAAGAACAGCAGCACAAATTTAAACAAATGTGTCCAGGTCAAGTATCTCAATACTGAGAGACAAAAAGCCCATTACTCCCAGGTGTTCTCTTCAAAGCTCCCATGGATCCCCAGAAAACAGTCTGCCAGGATAGATTTATACCAAGGTTAACATAACTCAACAAACCCTAAATATGCTCTAGCCCTCACCTCCTGCTGCCCTACCTCCTCTTCTACAGGCTCTGAGTGTTCCCTTGGCACAAAAGGAAAACATACATTTTGACACAACAGTAATTATTTGGAAATTCCTGTGTCTTAGAATCCAAGGATTAAAAATTAAAGGCAAAGAGGGGTAAGGAAAGAAAAAAAAAATGCAAGAGAATCTTCTGTCTCATCAAAAAGGTACAGCTATAATTTACAAATCCCCAAGTAGTAGGGGGAAACCAGTGGCTATGAAGTCCTTTTCCACAGTGGCCACAATCTCCTAGGGCACAAATACTATTTTCTTTCTCCAAACAGTGTTGAGCTCTCCTCAATTTCCAAGCCAGGTCAGTGTCATGCACTGGATGAAACCAGGAGGGCAGGAATCCCACCAACCCAGTTTTATTCTTCACATGTTATGCCTTCACTTCCCATGAATCTTCAACCGGCTTCTAAGGTAGGCACACAGGAGGCTGCCCGTTCCAGTCTCCATGTAAATCATTACTTGTGCTGGGAGCTAACTACCTTTTTGTAAATGTAAAGTTTATGTTTTACTGTATTAAACCAGAAGCTCTGTAAACCTAATCAAGACTCAGCTATCCCCTCTTTGCACTTAACTCAGGCAGGGATAAAGATGATACTGTGAGGGATTTTATGGTCCAGTGCTCCTAACAGATTGGCCCCAACCCCTAGAGCCATAGCGACAGCCAGTGCCCTCCCTGCTCATAACTTCCAGAGGAAAAGGACAAGAAAGCAAAGAAGTCACAGGCAAAAGAGAGCACGTGGATAAACTAGATGGAGCTGTGATTCCATCTTTCAGACCAAGCTGCTTTGTTGCTTTTGACTAAGAAAACAGGATCTGTCCTCTGTCCCTACACTGTCCCTGCACCTAATTATTCCAAAATAAAATTTCTGTAAGGAAGAGAGGGGGATACAGAGATAACAATCTGGGCAGCAACAAACATGAACAGGGAAAGCACCCTCCACACCCGTGCCAAGTTGCTCATCAGAAGGCAGCAAGACATGCTGGGCTTAAAGAGTTTCTTACCTGATTGAGAAAGTGGCCACAAAAGCCAGTCTTCTATCCCCACAGAATACCTTCCAGATCTCCCTGACAATTCCAATTCAAGTAGGTATACCAGCTATGAACCCCAGAACTAGAGGGGAAATAAAGATGGAGTGACAGACTCTTTGAAGATGCTTTTCATTCCAAGGAAGGGCACAGACCTCCAGTCTTCTGCCAGCCTTTTAGATCACTCTCTGCTATACTCAGCAAATGTTTAGAGGAAAATCCAAATTTCTTTGGGAAAGAACTTAAAATATAATAAATTCACTAGCAGTTCTTATCTGGAGCACTGGGAGTCTTGTTTTTGCTTTTTAATCACTCTTTTTATAAAGTCACAATCCACAGAAACCTCAAACAGTCACTTAAGTTCTTTACCTATAGAAAGGTTAAGAAACAGGAAGTCACCCAGCACATTCTTGACACCAAAGTTTCCATTTCTCAAACCCAAGCTGTAAACCTGAGAAGCAGCTTCTGGGAGGGTCCACACTGTAAACAACTGCAGCTAATTCAAAGAAAGCTAATTTAAAGTTTGTGAATGTATTTTTCAGAGTACTTGCAATGCATCCAGGCTCTCAGCTAAGTATTAAATGTGACACTTATCGTGGTGCAAAGGCATGCTCCATGGGCATGTAAGACTCAGTGAGAACTGGGGCCTCCCTGGTGGCACAAGGAGTTAAGAATTGGCACTAGGATGGCCCTCCCTGGTGGCGCAGCGGGTTAAAGCACTGCACTGAGAAACTAGAGCCGCTTCCGCATGAGTTCGATTCCCGCCTGCCCCGGAGGTGACCACATGGCGTGGCAGACCTCTCCTGACCCGCCCGCTGCTCCCCTCAGCAGTGTACTTCATCGATCTGCCTGTTCTGCTTCCCGCTCTGTCTCTGGTGAATCCTCTCACCCTCCGCATCTCTGGCCTGTACCCCAGTTCTGTATGAATAAATAAATAAATCTTTAAAAAAAAAAAAAAAAAAAAAAAAAAAAAAAAAAGAATTGGCACTAGGAAACTACCTGCAGCCAGTGCAGCATGAGTTTGATCCCCGGCCAGGGAGTGACCCATAGGGCACAGCAGATCTCTCCTGTCTGGCCTGCTGCTCCCCTCAGCAGTGTGTTTCAGCAGAGCTGCCTGTTCTGCTCCCTACTCTGTCCCTGGTGAATCCTCACTCCCCCTCACCTCTGGCCTGTTCCCCAGTCTATGTATGCACAAATAAATAAATCTAAAAAGGAAAAAGGATTCAGTGAGTACCCTGTGTAAGACCAGTGTACCCTGCCTGGCACTGGTTACTTCCTTGTGATTCAATAGCTCAAAGTGTAAAACTCTGAGCATCAAGACTTAAAAATGGTTAGTGCACTTATTATGAGACTGGATGTATATGTATACAGTAGGCTTTAAAGAAATCAATTCCAAAACATTCTGAAGGACAATGAACGTGATCTAATATCCTCAACCTTCACCAAGAAAGCAGTGGGCCTGCCCCACAGATCTCAGGCATGGATATCTTCTGGGTAAGGGACCTGCATTCCAAATTTCAGGACAACAGCTGGTATAATGATCAATAGCAAATTTTTCCAACAAGAATTTTTCTTATTTCATAAATCTGCCTGTTTTCAAAAACCTTGTCTTCTAGACAAACAGGCAATGAAATAACTCTAGTTACAAAAATAGTCAACAGCATAACAGAGATAACTTGGGCAAATGGCAAATTAAATAACGATAACTGGTGTTTGTTCTCTGAACAAAAGTACCATAGAAACATCTACTATTTGCTTCTGCAATTATTTCTTTTTCCTTAAGCAACTTGCTCTAACAAACAGTAAGAACTATATTTTTTAAAAAGATTTATTTATGCGTACAGAACTGGGGTACAAGCCAGAGGTGCAAGGGCAGTGAGAGGCTTCACTAGAGACAGAGCAGGGAGCAGAAAGCAGAACAGGCAGATCGATGAAGTACACTACTGAGGGGAGCAGCGGGTGGGTCAGGAGAGGTCTGCTGCACCATGTGGATCAGGTCCAGGGCTGGGAATCAAAGTTGCACTGAGGTGGCTGCGGCTCACTTACAGTGCTGCGTCCTAACCTGTTGCACCACCAGGGAGGACCCAAGAATTATATGTCCTTGATAATTTCTATTCAACAAATTTTAACATACTCAATATCAGATACTGTCCTACTTTCCCCCATTTGCTCTTTAATCTATTTGCTTCAATTTCTTCATAAATGAATATCATAAAATGAAAATGCTTGCTCTTATTTAGAGGGTTAAAGTTTCAAGAAAAATACTATCAGCTTCTCTTGTTTCTCAATAAAAAGTGTTGCTTACTACACTAGGTGTCCCCTGAGGGTTGGAACAGGGTCTAAGTCACCTGGGTCCTGTGCTCAAACAGGTTCAGTGTGTGCTAAATGACAGGGCCTGGCTAGGGTGCAGAAGAGTACAGATCAGCATCAATCAGGGAAGCTCAAGGGCTCAGAGCATGGTCTCCACTTCTCAGACCTGTCTGTTCACTCAAGAGCACGGGGAGAGAAAGGGACAGAAGGGACCAGGCAGATACTATTTCCTCTTGGTCTTGCCTGAGAAATGGGGAGTTTTTTGTAAATGTTTGTCCAAAGAACAAAACAAACACCACCATCACCACCTAATGATGTGGGTCAAGACGCAGACTCCAATTAAATTCAAAAATGAGTTCAAAGACCTGAGAGTATATACTGGATCTTTGGCTCCTCCCCAACACCTGGACCACTTGTCTCACCTGTCATCTCTCCATTCCCACCCCATTAGCCTTGGTCACACTGCCTTGTCCAAGATTCCTGGCTCATGCCTGACCTTTAGTCACTCTACTCTGGACTTCATTCTCTACAAGTTGGGTCATTTCATCACTTTCCATGCAAAGATGTCACTGTTGAACCCTCAGATTCTCAGCTTATCTTCAGGACTGGGCTCCAAGTCTCACTTTCCTGAGAGACCTCCCTTCCTTCACCATTCCAGGATTTTTTTCTTTTATGCAAGTATGCCCAAAACCTGCCATTCATTTGACAAAGAATATGTTCCACAGCAAATTCTCCTGAACACAGGACCACGGGTGTTCCTACAAAACAATTATACTCCACTTAACCTGATGCTTACTCCTACAATATCTAACTCAGCCCTTCAACTGGAATAGGTGGTTACAAATATTTGGTTGGTGAGTTAACACAAATTAATGTTTTTCCTCAAATGCTTTATATCAAAGTCCAATCCTTCCCCCTCCTTTACCTCTTTGAAAACACCTAGATAATAACTCTGGTATCAGGCATGAGGTTCCTTCCCAGGAAGGCACCCCTTTCTGATACCTGGCCACATAAGTCCAGTAAACTTTCTTCCTCAGTGACCATCTTCTTTGGATGAATTTTGGTCCACCAAATAGGAAAGTTTAGTAACATCTGAAAGCCCAGTTTTGCCTATGTGAGACAGGCTAAATTTCTTACTTCAATTAAAAAGACAGGTTCTGCTAAGTTTTTGAAGTGGTGGCTCTATACCATGGCTACACATTAAAATTACCTAATAAGCAGGAACATAGAAAACTGATGCCACTCCGAAGATTTCGATGACTGACTTGGGTCACAAATTCCAACCAATTGCAAACTCTATTCACTAGATAGCAGTTCTGAAACTAACATGAGGTAATAATTAGCATGATTCAGGGTCCAGATTGCACGAATAAGCACTGAGAGATTTAAAACTGAAAGTAGTGGCCTCCCTGGTGTCCTGGGGCTAAGTCTCAGCACTATCACAACAATGGCCAGATTTCGATCCCTCCCCAGAGATCTAACCCACATGTGGTGCAGCAGACCTCTCCTGTCTCACCTGCTGCTCCCCTCAGCAGTGTATTTCAGTAGCTCTGCCTGTTCTACTCCCCACTCTGTCTCTAGTGAATCCTCTCAATCCCCCTCCAAACACACCTCTGGCCTGTACCCCGTTCTTCTATGCAAAAAGATCTTTAAAAAAATAAACTAGCAGGCCCTCCCTGGTGGTGCAGCGGGTTAAAGCACAGCATTGAGAAGCTAAAGTCACTTCCGCATGAGTTCGATTCCCGCCTGCCCCGGAGGTGACCACATGGCGCGGCAGACCTCTCCTGACCCGCCCGCTGCTCCCCTCAGCAGTGTACTTCGTAAATCTGCCTGTTCTGCTCCCCACTCTGTCTCTGGTGAAGCCTCTCACCACACCTGAGCCTCTGGCCTGTACCCCAGTTCTGTATGCACAAATAAATAAATCTTAAAAATAAAAAATAAAAAAATAAACTATCAAAGCAAAACTGAAAGGTAAACTATATAGGGACTTAACCCTGTGTTCATCATCACATTTGACTAATCCTCATCAGAACAAGGACTTCTGTACTGAAGTTCTCTAACTAGAGTCTCAGAAGTTTCTCCTAAACGCTCTGGCCCCTTGACAATACACATCAATGCTGCTGAGAGGCAGCACTGACACCAAATGGGAGTAGTACTGGAATTTTTGCCCTCTTAAGATCTGTCCACTCTTCTACCCAGACTCACCCTCCGCAGTGTTGCAGTGGCTGCAGCAGTCCCTGGCTCTGATTCTGTGGCATAAGCCCGATCACTCAAGTTGGCCTCGCGCTGCTAAGCTTGTTTTCTCATCAGTGAAATGGGAACCATAGTGTCACTGGTCTTTATGGGGCCACTGTCAGTATGAAGTGACAGGTGTACCCCATAAGTTACCCATTAACTGCAAATAGAAAAAACAGCAACTTTACAATAGAAAAAACTACCAGACACCTTTTAACCAGAGATGGTCATCAGGACAAAGCAGAGTCTTGTGTCCTCTTACATGGGACCTACAAAAGATGCTACTGGGACAACTAAAGAAATCTGAATATGGACTGTAAATCAGTAATATACCAATGTCAAATTCTTCTTTTTTTTTTAAGATTTATTTCATTTATGCATCCAAAAACTGGGGTATAGGCCAGAGATAGTAATACAGGAGGTGAGAGGATTCACCAGAAACAGAGTGGGGAGCAGAACAGGTGGATTAACTGAAATAGACTGCTGAGGGGAGTGGGTGAGACCAGAGGTCTGCTGTGCCATGTGGGGCAGGGATAGATTTCATGCTGTGGAGGCTACTGATAGCTTCATTGTGTTGAGACCAGGGAGGCCCAATGTCAAATTCTTGATTTTGATAGTTGTACTGTGATTATGTAAGAGGATGTCCTTATGTTTAGGAAATATACAATTAAGTATTTAGAAGGAAAGGGGCATAATGGTCATCAATTACTTGTAAATGGTTCAGGAAAAAAAGATAAGAAAAAAGAGAAAAAGGACCCTCCCTGGCGGCACAACAGATTAGAGTGCAGCACTGTGAAGCTTGCCACAACCACTTGGGCGTGAGTACGATCCCCAGTCAGGGAAGAGACCCACACGACATGGCAGACCTCTGATCCACCTGCTGCTCCCCTCAGCCGTGTACTTCATTGATCTGCCTGTTCTGCTCCCCACTCTGCCTCTGGTAAATCCTCTCACCGCTCCTGCACCTCTGACCTGCACCCCAGTTCTGTATGCATACATAAATAAATCTTATTAAAAAAAAAAAGAGCAAGAATCATCAAACAAGGCAAAAAACATAAACAAAAGGTGACTCTTAAAAAAAAGTGTTTAGGTGTTCCTATACAGTTGCTGGAGTTTTTCTATATTTTGAAGTTCTATTAAAATATACGTCATGGGCCCTCCCTGGTGGCGCAGCAGGTTAAAATACAGCACTAAGAAGCTAAAGCCACTTCAGCACGAGTTCAATCCCCAGCCCAGAGGTGATCCACGTGGCATGGCAGACCTCTCCTGATCTGCCTGCTCCTCCCCTCAGCAGTGTACTTCATCAGCCTGTTCTGCTCCCCACTCTGTCTCTAGTGAATCCTCTCACCGCCCCTGCACCTCTGGCCCATACCCCAATTCTGTATGCATAAATAATTTTTTTTTAATTTATATCACAAAATGTATGTCATGTAAAACATAAAGAAAATACACAGGAAGGAATGTGCAACACAGTCTGCCTCCCTCCCTAGACTTCAGTTCTTCCCTGGTAAAAGCAGGGATACTCATTAACAGTTGTGAAGCAAAGTCATCAGACCAACTCCTAAACTGCCAGCTTCTCCAACCCTCACTCCACCACTCACCTCACACCCTAGCACTCTGTCCACTAGCATTCCAGGTTCTAGGCATCCTACACAATGGGGTGCAGACTGAAGGATTCAAAACACACAGTCCCCTGAGCCTCCAAGTTTGTAAGGGGAAATGAAGGGTCCCCCCCCGAACTTATTTATTTACACGTTGTAAAGTTTTTACCCTTAAATTGCATTTTTCCCATTGGTCCAACCCTCTACCCTAATAATCACCAGGAAATGAAGGTGTTTTAAAAGGATTTCCCCCACAAACACAAAATATACCAAAAAAGGACTTAGTTTTAAAAGTGACTTGGGTTGTAATGGGAGAAAATGTCACAGTAGAGCCTGAAATTACTACATAGGGCTATATTTGCTTACGATTAAAAATAGTTATCTTCCCCTCCCAGCAGCCTTCTCTCCTGGAGGAAAAAAAAAAATCCCAGAGCAAACTTTTACCAATTTCAGAAGTCCCACAGCTAAAGGTCGAATCTGGGCAGGCTAAATCCAGTGTTTCCAGCATCAGATTCCCCACTAATGACCCCCAGTCACAGTTCAGAAGGTACAGGCTCAAACTGATGGCACTGGCCATCTGGTCCTTACCTTTGGACTTTACAATAAAAATAATTCATATAGAGATAAAAACTCTAATACACTAGGGCACAAGCGAAAAGGAGATTTCCTCCCCAAATCTTCAGTTTAAACAGGCGGGTTTCTTCAGTAGCTCTCCACAAATGACACATTTAATGTACCCTCTGAACACAAAAATATGAACACCTCTTTCTGGTTCATCCCTAAAGCTCAAATTTAGTCATATAACTCATAATTGTAATTTTTAAATTTTACTAGAATTGGGCCTTCCTGGCGGCGCAGGGGTTAAAGTCTCAGCTATTGCCAGCCACTGCCAGCCAGGGAGCTGACCTCCATGGCTCAGCAGACTTCTCCTGCACAGCCCACTGCTCCCCTCAGCAGTGTATTTTAGTCAGTCTACCTGTTCTGCTCCCCACTCTGTCTCTGGTGAATCTTCTCACCACCACCCCCACCTCTAGCCTACACCTGTTCTTATATCCATAAACAAAATGAATCTTAAAAAAAAAAAAAGGCCTTCAAATTTACACTCCCTCCAAAATATATGAAACTTTTCCCTTACTTTCACTAAAATTGAGTTATTGTCATACTCCTTCATTAATAGCAGGAGATGGAAAAGGAAAGAGAGATAAGTTACAAAGACACAAGATAACCATTCGCCCCCTCCGCTGCTTAATTAACGGGTGAATGGGTGTGGTGGCAGAAGATGTCATAAATTCAGGCTGGATGTAATGGCACTTCACAGTCGGTATGAGAATATGGGGTGGTGAGTATGCAGACAACTAATGAATGAAAACATGGCACTATGTTTTTCTAGTCAAACTTGACTACTTCAGAGGAAAATTGCGGTATGGAATTTATGAGCTCATTACCCCCAATAATAAGGTATGTGTGATGCTCTTTACTCCTACTGTTCATTCCTGAACTAATAACCCTCACCCTCTCAACCAGGGCACCTCCCGGGCCAAACCCAGAACAACTTGTAAGGAATCAAAGGCACATTGACTCTCCATGATTACTAGCCACAGGCAAAAGCCTCAGTTTCTCACTTCTGAAAAATACCAACTGAGGAAAAGTAAACCTTTACTTTTCTTTCTTTGCATAGACAGGGCAGGCTTAGCGCTCATACCTGTCTCATCCATTACTAAATTCATCCCCAGGACAAAGCACAGTGCCCAAGACATGTAATAACAACAGCATCTATCAAATGAACAAATAATTAAAACCCAGTACACACAGGGTTTGCCTGCCAGATACCAACCAACAGTCCCTCCATAGTCCCTCCATATTTGTACACTGTTTTATAAAGCTGCTTTAATACTTAAACACTTCCTATATCAAATTCCTTTTGTCCAGATTATAAACAGATTTATTACATGAGTAATGCATATAAAGCACTTAGAAAAGCACCTACACTTTAAAATATACATATTTACAGTATACAAATAATCTTTTTTAAAAAATTTTTTTAAAGATTTATTTACGCATACAGAACTGGGTTACAGGTCAGAGGGGTAGGGACGAGTGAGCGGCTTCACCAGAGACAGAGCAGGGAGCAGAACAGGCTAACTGAGGAAGTACACTGCTGAGGGAGGCAGCAGGCGGGTCAGGAGAGATCTGCCATGCCAAATGGATCACGTCCGGGGCTGGGGATAGAACTTATGCTTAAGTGGCTTTAATTTCTTAGGGCTGTGCTTTAACCCACTCTTACCATCAGGGAGGGTCCTATACAAATAATCCTAATCCTGTCACCCACAATCTCTTAGGAGTATGTTTGTGTGCTTCAAACAATTTACATAAGCAGACAAGCTAAGGAACACAGACATCGTTACGTACACCAATGGATATCCTGCTTTCTCTACACCAGATCCAAAAATGAAATAAAATTACCAAGGTTAAAGTCTGTCTCTCTCTCCCTCTCTCTCACGCACACACACCCCTGCTTGGTTAATCCCTGAATCTTTCCCTCAAACACACACACACACACACACACACTCTCTCTCTCTCCCCCCCC
>NW_004567105.1:61307326-61316584 GCF_000260355.1 Condylura cristata
ACACACACACACACACACACACACACACACACACACACACCCTCCAATACAGGGGTCTCCTCTGCACTGCTTATTCTGTCTGCACTGCCCAGGTCCACGCCTTTGGGCTCTGCTTCCCTCTGGCTTATTAGAGGATTCAGTGAGTATTTACTTGTTTTTTTTTTTTTTTTTCATTTAGAGATTTTCAGCTCCCCTCTGGTGGTATCTTGTCATGTCCTTATCTGATAACAGCCTCTAACACAAAGGTCAGCCATCAAATGCCTCCATTATTTTGAAATCATCTGCAGCCTTCTCTGCAGGTAAACCAAAGAGCTGCTTACCCCAACATGGAATCATACAATGCAGTACCTTTATCACCTAAAGAATGAAACCCAATTTTTTTCTTTAGGACAATTATTTGTTGTTTACAATCTATACCCAATATCCTCATGTCCTGGAGCTTTGTGTTAGATTTGCACTTCTAGGAGTCAAAGAAGCCCCGAAATTTAGAGAACTCTGAATTTTGTTGTTATTGTTGTTTTAAAGGATTTATTTACTTATGCATACAGAACTAGGGTACAAGCCAAAGGTATAGGGGTGGTGGGAGAGTTCACCGGAGACAGAGCATAGAGCAGAACAGGCAGATCAGCTAAGTACACTGCTGAGGAGAGCAGCAGGTACAATGGGAATGGTCTGCTGTGCCATGTGGGTCGCCTTCCTGCACAATTCAACTTGTGCTGAAGCAGCAACGGCAAGGCTCTTGTACTGCACCTTAACTCACTGTGCCACAAGAGAGAGTCCTGAAGGTTGTTGTTCATCTTAACAACAGCAACAAAAACCTTAAAATTCCTATATGAAGAGTTCCAAACCCTGTAACTTTGTTACATATGTTCCAGGTATAGAATCCATTAACACATCACTTTCAACCATTGGCAACTACTCTCCCCATCTCTTGAAATATATCTACTGGCTGAAAAATCAGTTTTCTATCGTTGGGTTTACCCAGTCAAGGAAA
This sequence comes from Condylura cristata, assembly GCF_000260355.1. Taxonomy (NCBI): domain Eukaryota; kingdom Metazoa; phylum Chordata; class Mammalia; order Eulipotyphla; family Talpidae; genus Condylura; species Condylura cristata. The sequence goes on from NW_004567105.1 coordinate 61,308,321, forward strand.
TCATATGGTCATATGGGGAAATAAGTATATGGATATAATCTTTTGAAAACCAAGGGTTTTTTGGTACCAGGTATGTAGTACTACAACATAACTCAAAGGGGGGAGGGGGCACCTCCCTGGTGGCACAAGGGGTTAATGAGCACAGCACTTTAAAGCTATCCATAGCCACTGTAACATGTGTTCAATCCCTGGCCAAGGAGCTGACCCACATGGTGCAGCAGGCCTCTCCTCTTGCCCACTGTTGCCCTCAGCAATGTATTTCAGTAGATCTGCCTGCTCAGCTCCCTACCCTGTCTCTGGTGAATTCTCTCACCCCCCTGCACCCTGGCCTGTACCCCAGTTTTTGTATGCATAAATAAGTAAATCTTAAAAAAAAAAAATGCCTCATCTCTAGTCACTCAACTCACAGGGCAACCTAATCTGATCCTTCTACTTCACTGGTTAAGTTCTAAAAAACAATCATGGGCACAAAGAATCTCCATAAAATTCTAATGAAATCTAAACAATGTTGTAGTTAACAAACACCTTCGTCCTCAAACTATTTTAGTCCTTTGCTAATTTTGATGCCTCCCATACAGAAAGGACCACACACCACAAAATACCACAGAGTTCCACAAGTGAATAAGCAATCAAAGTAGACCAGCCCTGAAACTTTCTGGGAGGTACCAATGCTCATGTCTAAGTCTGCTTTATAACATAACATACCTAGTACATATAAAAAACTTACTTACGTAATTACAAAACACCCCCTGAATCCATGACTCAAATTAAGAAAAAGGTCTAATATCATATCCTTAATTTACCCAAAAAAAGGATATAAAATAATAAATAGCAATTATGGAGAGACGTAAGGCACAGCATTTTATTTTCTCATCGGCCTGTCAGGAGGATATTCTGCCCCAGTTTACTGAGGCAAAGAGGTCAAGGGTCTTACTTAATACCACATTTGGATGGGAAAGTCCTAGGGAACTCACTATCTCAGGTCTGAGTTTCTACTGCTACAGGTATCTAACATTTTCACTCTCCAACCGCATGGCCCTTGTGCCAAAATCTTGGCTACCTTGCCAAAAAACAAGGGCCCTCAGTGGGTAGACCTCACCTCTTAGAAGTCATGACATAGTATGAACAGACATAGTATGACAAGGCACTTTGAAAAAAGAGCTCTCCTTAGAAAACTCAATGCCATCTTAAAAGAAGTGCATTTTCGGCCCTCCCTGGTGGCGCAGCGGGTTAAAGCACTGCACTAAGAAGCTTAAGCCACTTCCGCATGAGTTCAATCCCCGCCTGCCCAGGAGGAGATCCACATGGCGCGGCAGACCTCTCCTGACCCGCCCGCTGCTCCCCTCAGCAGTGTACTTCTTCGATCTGCCTGTTCTGCTCCCCACTCTGTCTGGTGAATCCTCTCACCCTCCACATCTCTGGCCTGTACCCCAGTTCTGTACGAATAAATAAATAAATCTTTAAAAAAAAAAAAAAAGAAGTGCATTTTCTTCCTGTAGAAAGGTAGAAGGCAGGCAAATATCCAGGGTAATACCAGTGCCAGCTGCTCATTACACACACTTCCACAGAAGATAAAGAAATAGCATAAACTCAAGCAATGGCCCTTCCTGGTGGCACAACAGGTCAAGGCACAGCACTATGAGGCTATCCACAGCCACTGCAGCATGAGTTCGATGCCCTGCCTGTGAGGTGACCCACATGGTAGAGCAGGCCTCTCCTGTGATCGCCTGCTGCTCCCCTCAGCATGTACAATTAACCTGCCTGTTAACCTGCCTGTTCTGCTCCCTACTCTCTGGGGGGATCCTCTCACTGCACACACACACACACACACACACACACACCTTTGGTCTGGGGGGATCCTCTCACTGCACACACACACACACACACACACACACACACACACACACACCCCTTTGGCCTATATCCCAGTTCTGTATACATAAATAAATAAACCTTAAAAAATAACAAAAACCCAAGCACCATGGGAAGAATGGAATATTTTACTTAGACACTCAGGACAATTTCCAGAATATTACGAAATCTACCTATCTCTATTAGATAAGGAAAGTTCTTAGCAGTCATTCACACACTCACACAGACCTCAAGTCGAAAAGCCCTTCACCAACTCCAGAAGGATCTGATGAGGTCCTCTCCAAGCCCTGCTCTGCCAACTGGTTCATGTATCCTTCATAAAACCTGCTAAAAGCACAGAAGCTAATGACACGTCTGGCTCCCTGTCTGGAAGGCAAAAAAAGCCTCTCACCATAAATACCTCATACATTTTTCTCCACAGAATCACTGGCCTGGGGTCAGAAGAACTGCCTGATGAGTAAGGCAGTTTGCTATCAGCAGAGAGTACCCACATCTGGAACAAACCTGTTTTTTAAAAAGCCAAGTCCCCAGGCAGGAGAGTTATATTCTAGCATTTTACATCTTTAATGAATTTTACAGTTGAATTGGGCCAAAATAAATTTTTTTAGCTTTACTGGTATATAATTGAAAGCCAAAGTAAATATTAAAAATAACAATTTAAGTCCAATTTCATTCACAAACAGATTAATCCTAGACTTCTGGTGATATGGTACGTAAGAAAAGACCTACCGAGCTTCCATGACCAGACACTCAGCCACCCCTAGGAGCAGCAGTCCTGCCTCTCAGCATTTTTCAGTTTCTGCCACTGCAGAAAGCTCAGGGCTGCAAAAGGGTCCTCAAGAATGACAAAATGAGAGGGCAGACCCAAGGGCAAACAAAGCAAAGTCCCCATGACTCAGAACACTCCTAGTCAGCAAAGGCAGCACAGCATGTAAGGAAGTGACTGCTTTCTGGGCTCCTGGCCCCTCAGTACCCAGTAACCACAGCAGACTGGGCAGAAAGGCCACAGCAGGCCTGACACTGAAATGAAGGACTGTGCCTGTAGGCACAGTCCACAATGGGCCCCATTCTCCCTGGAAACTCATGGCAGGAGCAGCGGGGAGGCCAGGACATTCCTTCACCCTTCACATGGAAGAAAAGGGCACAGGCAGCCCAGGGCACCAGAAGCCTGCATAAGAAGCAAGCGTGAGCAGCTATATTCCTTTCCAGCTTTATGAATCAAAGAAGGACCCCTCCCAGGAAAACCCAAAGGGAGACCTGAAGTGTCACCAGATTAAATCTAATAGATTAGATTCCTCACACAGGTATATCCCAGGTGGTCAGCAATGCCCAGCCAGAGGGGAAAAAAAACCTCAGGATTGTGAGAGAAAGAGGGTCCCACATGTCCTCTCAGCACAGGGCTGGTAGGGCTAGCAAAAGAATCAATTTTTCCCACTAAGGATTTCTTTCCAGAAGCAATAAATCCAGCCACTTTTTAAAACTGTAAAAAGCACATCTCCCAATCAACAAACAGACAGTGTTTTTAAGTCTATAGTGTTGACCCTTCTGACAAAATATTATGATCTTTTCCAGGTAAGCAGAAGAAACAGCTGGTAGCACAAACCCAGAAGAGAAAATGAACAGGGATTCTACTGTTATCTATTTGTGACTTTAATGAATTCTATTTTTAGGTCTTTAATAAAGAGCTTTTCTTCTAGTCTCCTCCCACCAAATTTCTCTACTCAGGCAATTCAATCTTCCAAACATCGCTCTAAAGTCTAAAAATATAAGACATTTATTCAGGCATGCTTAATATAACAGGTAGAGCAAGGTTGTCTTTACTTCTTCATTTTCCACAAGACCTTCAATCCCCCTCTGCTCAAGAGCTACCCATCAGGGTGATATCCATTAATAAAAAATAATCCAGGGGTTGGCCCCCCCTGCTGGCACAACGGGTTAAAGCATACCACTATGAAGCTATCCCCAGTCACTGCAGCTCAAGTTGGATCCAACTCACGAAGGTGACCCACATGGCACATCAGACCTTTCCTGACCCGCCCGCTGCTCCCCTCAACAGTGTATTTCAGTCAATCTGCCTGTTTTTTCCCCACTTTGTCTCTGGTGAATCTGCTCACCCCTCACACCTCTGGCCTGTACCCCAGTTCTTGTATGCATAAATAAATCCTTAAAAAAGAAATAATCCAGAACCTCCCTGGTGGCACAAGGGGTTAAGTCTCAGGCTATACAACTACCAAGAGCCACTGCAGCATGAGTTCCATGCCTGGCCAGGCAGCTGACCTACATGGCGCAGCAGACCTCTCCCATCTCACCTGCTGCTTCCCCTCAGCAGTACTTTTCAATCTGCCTGTTCTGCAGATTGGTGAATCCTCTCACACCACTGGCACCTCAGGCCAACATCCCAGTTCCAGTATGCATAGATAATTTTTTAAATCTTTGCAAAAAAATAAATAAAACATAAAACAATCCAGTAATCAAGGCTTTCTGAAGTCAAGACAATTCAATGTAAAGACAACCTAACAGTCCAAGCAGGAGTATAAACAAGACATTCTCAGTGATGTTGACAGAAGCTGTCCATTGTAAAACAAAGGCCCAGGAAAAGGATAATATTCTGGATTCTGACTAATAGCCAAATAAAATGGAAATGCCATTTGGAATTCCATTAATGACTATATCTTTTTTTTTTTTTTGGCAAAAACAGGCTAGAGAAATCAACCCTACCCTGGAGATCAATTTAGCTAATTAAAAGGGGGTATTTATGGCAACCAACACAGAACTGGTTCACTTCTGCCATCAAAAATATTGGGAATCTTTTTATGTAATCATATCAATCTTTGGAATGCACGTGAGAAGTTGTTTAAAACAGAGATGACCCTAGCATTTGCAAAACAAACACCTTCCAATTCCACTACTCTACTTCAATACAGATACCAATTAGAAAGAATCCCAGCAGTTTCTTCTTTATAGATTCCCATAGACCATATATAAAAAAACAGCCACAGAAATGAAGAGCTAATGCTAAAGCAGGGGCCGAGCTGTGCACTGCCCACTGTTTCCCTGAATATGACACACCCTTCCCAAGTCTCCATTCCCAAGTCTCCTCTGTATTTAGGAAATCGAGGGCTGTGACTTCCTCAGGAAGAATGAATATGTGGCTACACATACTCCCATGGTGAGGGAACTTCATGATGGGATCTCTTTGTTGATATAAAATTTGCACACCCACACAAGTCACAGAAAAGGGACTAGTAAAACATACAGTCTTTTAAAATAACAATACAAATCTGACTTACTTGCCATTATTGAAATACTCCCACAAAACTGTAAGTCAAGTCTCAATTTTCCAAAAGTTTTATACGCAATATTATGATTTAAAAAACTTTCAGGGCCTTACCTGGTGGCACAGCGGGTTAAAGCACAGCTAAGAAGCTAAAGCTACTTCAGCATGAGTTCAATCCCGGCACCAGAGGTGACCTACATGGCGTGGCAGACCTCTCCTGACCCGCCCACTGCTCCCCTCAGCAGCGTACTTCGTTGATCTGCCTGTTCTGCTCCCCACTCTGCCTCTGGTGAATCCTCTCACCACACCTGTGCCTCTGGCCTGTACCCCAGTTCTGTATGCATAATAAATACATCTTAAAAAAAATTTTTTTTTCAAGCCCTCCCTGGTGGCACAGTACCACTAAGCTAGTCACAGCTACCACTTTGAGTTCAATCCCTGGCCAGGGAGCTGACCTCATGGCACAGCAGACCTCTCTTGTCTCACCCTGCACCTGTGCATCTGGCCTGTACCCTAGTTCTGTATACATAAAATAAGTTTAAATCTTTGGGGAAAAAAATCTTTCCAAAGCCTATGCACAAAGATGTTAATTTTAACATTACCTAAGTATAACCAAAATAAGAAAAACCCATCTAAGAACTGGGGACAAGTAAACCCTTAGAAATATTATGTTTATAGAGCAATGTTCATATTGTAATGCTAGAAGATGAAAATCATGGGAAAAAGTAAATCAACTTGAACCTAAACCCAATAAAAGTTCTATCTAAAGACCAGCTCTGAAGTATACCTAGGTGGCCTCCCTGGTGGCACAATATGTTAAAGCACATCACTGCAAAGCCCACAGTTGCTGCAGTGAGAGTTCGATCCCCACCCTGGAGGCAATCCACATGGCGGGGCAGACCTCTCCTGACCTGCCCACTGCTCCCCTCAGAAGTGTACTTCGTCAAACTGCCTGTTCTGCTCCCCACTCTGTCCCTGGTGAATCTTCTCATCACCTCTGCACCTCTGGCCTGTACCCCAGTTCCGTACACATAAATAAATAAATCTTTAAAAATAAAGAAAGAGAAATGAAGTACCCCTAGGAACTAGGATAATCCACTACACCAGAAAGAGAATTGGGGGATGTGGTAATGGACAGAACAAAGATTTTTCTCCTGTGTAATCTTGAATTTTTTCAATTTATAGCATGTGTTGGCATTTCCTATTTAAAAAAGAGTAACCTTTCCTTTCTACTTTTATTGTCCACATTTCTTAATTTAAGTAAATGTATCATTTGATACAGCTTTCTTCACAATGAGGTTTTAAAATTCCATGGGGGGAGGCCTCCCTGGTGGCACTAGGGGTTAGAAAGATAGCACTATCAAGCTATCACTAGCCACTGTAGGCTGAGTTCGATCTCTGACCAGGGAGCTGACCACATAGCACAGCAGATGCCCACTGCTTCTCTCAGCAATGTATTGTATTTTATTTTTTTAAAGATTTATTTATTCATGCATACAACAACTGGGGTACAGGCCAGAGATGTGGGGGTGGGGAGAGTGAGAGGATTCACCAGAGGATGTGGGGAACAGAACAGGGAGATGTACTGAAATACACTGCTAAGGGGAGCAGTGGGTGGGAGGCACAGAAGTCTGTTGCGCCATGTGGGTCACCTCACTGGCAGGGAATGAAACTTGTGCTGCAGGGGCTGTGGATAGCTTCATAGTGCTGTACTTTAACCTGGTGTGCCACCAGGGGGTGCCCAGCAATGTATTTTAGTCAATCCACCTGTTCTGCTCCCCACTCTGTCTCTGGTGAATGCTCTTACCCCCCCCCCCAGAACTCTGCCCTATACCCTAGGTCTTATATGCATAAGTAAAACTATAAATTTTTAAAATAAAATAATATTCCATGTCTAACCATTTTGCTGATAATGGGATTATCCATAATCTTCCAATTTTACAGAAAACTCTCTTTTTGAATACCTTACCTTATCTTCTAGTCCTATGCTGCTTTAAAAGTCCTATCTTCCTGGAGAGCAGAGGCCCTGCAGGAAAAAAAAAAGGAACCAATATGGTGAATGTCCACAACCAAAAACACAATTACCTCAACGACCAACTCCAGGAGTTGCGACTCAGTCTCCAGCCCACACTGCCAATTAGTCATCCTTCTTTGTCAAAGGGTCAACCCAGGACCACGAATTATAAACAGTTACAAATATATAAAATAAATTCCAATGTCTAAAATTTTGGTAGCAGTATTACTTAAAACAATTAGATCAAGAAAGTACAACTGAGAAACAAAGCCTCAAATACTAAATGCACCTCATGCTATACAGGATAAAGACATTCAGTCAAAAAAACGATATTTATATTCAGCTTATTGTTCCCACTAGAACTCTGTTTTTAAAATAGAAATATAAACATACTGCTACAGTTCCATTCAGATTAACTTCATTTACTCAACAGAGAATTCTAAACAGCCTCACCAACTCAAACATCCTAACTATACAACTATATTCTATCCATCTTTCCACTCTGGAAAATGCAGTTACCAAACCTAAAAAATAGGAAACCTTATTCATTAAAACTAAATAAGTCCTCTGGCTGGAATAATTTTGGAAACTACTCTAAAATCCTATTTATAGAAATTGCTATCAGAGCAGTATTACTGACTAATAATCAGAGTGAGGGGGAACAGTCAAAAGATCAAGCAGGTTATGCCCCTCCTAAATAAGTAAACGATTTTAAATACCCAAAGCAAGGACACACAAAGACCAACTTGGAAATGACCAGATTAATCACATATACACCCAAAGCCACCAATACCCAGCTCCAGGCCTAGAGTATAAACACAGAAAAAAGCAGACAAAAATAGGACCTCCCTGGTGGCACAGGGATTAAAAAGTCTCTAGGCCCCTCCCTGGTGGCCCAGCGGGTTAAAGCACAGTACTGAGAAGCTAAAGCCACTTCTGCATGAGTTCGATTCCTGCCTGCCCCGGAGGTGACCACATGGAGCGGCAGACCTCTCATGGCCCGCCCGCTGCTCCCCTCAGCAGTGTACTTCATCGATCTGCCTGTTCTGCTCCCCACTCTATCTCTGGTGAAGCCTCTCGCCGCCCCTGAGCCTCTGGCCT
>NW_004567105.1:61317339-61318846 GCF_000260355.1 Condylura cristata
CCTTAACCAGTCCAGGCTTAGGAAACAAGCCCGGTTTCTTCATCACATGCTTGCGGCTCCATGTGGCTTCCTTAGGTCTCCTCCTTCTCCATCCTCCTTCATTCTCTCTTCTCTCCTTTTTCTCTGCTCAGCTCCACCCTCCTTCTGGGTGGGGAGGGAACCTGGAACTTCCCTTTTTCCCAGGGACCACCCTGTTACAACTTGAGTTCCCTCCACAAATTCCCATCAGCAATTCTTACTTTTCTGATACTCTGAAAGTTTCCAGCCCCCAGGCAGTTAACACTCTGCAATGCTCAAATCTAGACAACACACAGGGAAACCTGGATATTTAGACAAACTTCTCATCACTGACTTCTTGTGCAAGCTAGAAAAAAAAAAAAATGCATGCCTCATTCTTGTGCTTGTCCATCCACTAAATGGTCTGATCACCACTTAGCATTCTGCTAGCTTAGCTGTGTACCTCTTACCAAGAAAGTATGATCAGGGCCTCCCTGGTGGTGCAACAGATTGAAATGCAGCATTATGAAGCTGTCCGCAGCCACAGGAGGCATGGGCTCAATAACCAGGCCGGAAGGTGACCCATATGGTGTGGCAGACTGCCTCACTCCACTGCTCCTTTGAGCAATGTATTTCAGTCAATCTGCCTGTTTCATTCCCCACTCTGTCTCTGGTAGGTCTTCTTAACCCCCAAACCACTAGCCTGTACCCCAGTTCTTGCATTCATAAATAAATAAATCTTTAAAAAAAAAAAATTATATGGGCCCTCCCTGGTGGCGCAGAGGGTTAAAGCACAGCACTGAGAAGCTAAAAGCACTTCATCATGAGTTCCATCTCTACCCTGGAGGTGACCTACATGGCACAGCAGATCTCTTGTGACCCATCTGCTGTTCCTCTCAGCAGTGTACGTCATCGATCAGCTTGTCTACTCCCCACTCTGTCTCTGGTTGAACTCTCTCACCGCCCCCGCATCTCTGGCCTGGACCCCAGCTGTGTGCATAAATAAATTAATCTTTAAAAAAAAAAAAAGTTATGGCCAGGGCCTAACTAGTGGCACAGGAGTTAAAGACTCAGCACTATCAAGCTATCCCTAGCCAATCATGAAGCAGGGAGTTTGATTCCCCATCCGGCCAGGGAGTTGACCCACATGGCACAGCAGAACTCTATGTCACTTGCTGCTCCCCACAGCCGTGTATTTCAGTAGATTCACCTGTTCTGCTCCCCACTGTCTCTTGGTGAATCCTCTCAAAGCCCCCTGAATCCTCTCAATGCCCCCACCACCACCAAACCCCTGGCCCCAATATATTTTTGTATGCACAAATAAAATAAGGAAGTTGAGATTAAAGTAAGTCCAACTTAAAAAGTACATGTAGGGCCCTCCCTGGTGGCGCAGCGGGTTAAAGCACAGCACTGAGAATCTAAAGCTGCTTCCGCATGAGTTCGATTCCCGCCTGCCCCGGAGGAGACCTCATGGCGTGGCAGACCTCTCCTGACCCGCCCGCTGCTCCCC
>NW_004567105.1:61318946-61323169 GCF_000260355.1 Condylura cristata
GCCTGTACCCCAGTTCTGTATGCACAAATAAATAAATCTTTAAAAAAAAAAAAAAAAAGTACATGTAAAGGGACTCTGACTCCAGATCTTCCTGGGTCACTCTTAATTGGCCACGAACAAGTCTGAGTCAATGACAATTTTTTTCAATAAATCCAGCCTAAAGCCACATTATCCCATCATGGTTTTTTTTAATATTTATTTATTTATGCATACAGAACTGGGGTACAGGCCAGAGGTGCAGGGGGTGAGAGGATTCACCAGATACAGAGTTGGGAGAGAACAGGCAGATGGACGAAGTACACTGCTGAGGGGAGCAGCGGGCAAGACTGCTGTGCCATGTGGGTCACCTCCAAGGCCAGGGATCAAACTGGCACTGAAGCTGCACTGGCCACCTTACAGTGCTGCGTCCTAACCCGTTGTGCCACCAAGGAGGGCCCCATCATGATTCTTAATCCCAACTGTAGACATTTTAAAAACACACTGGTCCCTTACTCCACAAGACAGGTGAACAAATCATGCTTTCTCCCTCGTAAGTTCACCAGTTCCTCATCATTACTCTCTGCCACCCTGGCTTTCGATTACACACCTGAAAGTTCCAAAACTGGTCTCCTGACTTCTCACGCCTTCCTGCCAGGAGGACTACCCTACTCTGAGCTTCCAGGAGATCCCCCACTGACCCAGCTCAGTCTGTTGTCCCAAGGACACTTTTTTTGCCTCCAGCCTATCCACAATTTGTCCTCAGACACAGCTAGTCTTCAAGCCCCCTTTGGCCTTTTCTTTTTTAAAAAAGATGCATTTATTTATGCATACAAGAACTGGGGTACAGGCCAGAGGTGAGGGGGGGGGGAAGTAAGAAGATTCACCAGAGACCCAGTAAGGAGCAATAGAGGTAGACTGAATAGAATACACTGCTGAGGGGAGCAGTAGGTGAGACAGGAGAGGTCTGCTGCACCATGAGGCTCAGCACCTTGGGCAAGGATGGAACGCATGCTGCAGTAGCTGCAAACAGCTTCATAGTGCTGCACTTTAACCTCTCAGTCGTCATGGAGGGCCCTCCTTTGACCTTTTCTTTTAACCCAACCAATCCCTAGTCTTCCCTGCCTGCCTCAAAGATTCATGTTTTCTCTTTCTGGAAGTTAGGAACCCTTCTTTTTATTCTGAGCACTTGACTGATGTCACCTTACATCCACATCTTTTCACTATCCACCTGCCCCTTCCATTCAATGGTAGACTGGAGACTCAGTCTCCTTGGCTTACTTCAGCATGGTGGCCAGAGCAACCAGTACAAACCCCAAGAAGTCTCTGACAAATACTGACTTCTGAGAATGGCCCCTCAACAGCTTATTCTGGACAAGAATTTCTTTGTGGAGTCCCTGAACACCTCATTCATATTTATCATCCTGGCACTCTCCCTAACGGGGCAGAGAAGCATTCAATCAAGGCCATCATTTTCAATTTAATGCAACAGAAAGACAGATGGGTACAGACAAATGTTCAACAAGAGTTCAAATCCTGACTGTCACATGATGACAGCTTTGTGACCTTGGGAACATTTCTTCACATGTGAGTCAGTTTCCTCAGCCAGTATAAAGGATTCTCATAAGCATCAGAATGGTGCATGTAGAGCAGAAATACAGAAGGCACTTGATTGTGACTGATGTCAGTCCCTCACATCACTGACCTAAGAAAGCAGGAAAGGCAGGAACAAGTGTGAGGGGAGGATTGAACACGTGCTCATCTGTCTCAACAAGAGTAAACAGTGAACATATATCTACTCTGCAAGTTTATACCAATCATGTCCCAAATTTAAGTGGGATCAAGTTTTTATCAATTAAGCACCATGCCTTTAGTAGTCCCAGAGTCCTTCCAAACCCCACCATTCTCAATATTTAACAGACAGCAGCAAACTTACATAAAATGTGATTTAAGTCTTTGGTCATGTTAAATCTGGCCCACACATTTCTGAATGTTGATTCCTCCCCTACCCACAGCATGGAATCCCCTCAGTTCAGTCTTGTCAGCCTCTCTTCTCAGATGACTCCTCATACCTTCTCTACTGGCTGACCTCAGTTAGAGGGCCTAATGCCCTCAGCTCTCCCAGTCTTTACTTACATGGCAACCAGCAAGATTTTTACAAACAGGGGCCCTCCCTGGTGGTGCAAGGGGTTAAAGCACAGCACTATGAAGCTCTCCGGAAGCCACTCCTGGCCAGCAAGCTGACCTACATGGCATGGCAGACCTCTCCTGTCTCACCTGCTGCTCCTCTCAGCAGTGTATTTCAGTTGATCTGCCTGTTCTGCTCCCCACTGTCTCTGGTGAATCCTCTTATCCCCCACACCACTGGCCTGTACCCCAGTACTGTAAGCATAAATAATACTTTATAAAAAAAATTTAAAAATTTTTCCAAACACAGCTCTCAACCAAGCCACTCCACTGAATAAAAGACTTCCCAGGCTCCAGACAATGAATATGAGTCTGAACTCCTGTGCACAACAAGTAAAGTCCAGAGTTCCCACCTGTCAAGCTGGAGTACTCACAGGTGCTATTTTAAGAACTCACGTACATGTGGTTCCTTATATTCGGACTTTGCTGTCCCGCAGTTAATTCCTGCTGGCCATGAAATCCCCAATTCAGGAATTCCCTCTCTTCAGGCTCCCAAAGTACCATGTGAGCACACCTAGTGGGCAGACACAATTAATCATAGGTTACCCAACCCCCACTGAACTCAAGGGCAAAACCAGTTTCTCTTACAGTGATCCCCTGGACCTACTACAGAATTTGGCAAGCAGTAAAGTTGAGTATTTATTAAGTTAATAAAATGCATTTTTCCAACTCAATTTTTCAGAACAGTGAAGACTTGCCCTGTGCTTCTTTCGATGTTCCAACCAGGTGTTTGCTGCCCATGTAATACTACCTACCCCTCCTTTCCTATAATAGTCCACAAATCTTGAACAAGCTCAAGATTGTGCATGAAACACGCTCTTGTGCATGAAACACATTCCTCATATCTGGAACTCCAAAAACTGGCTCCTCCACCTCCTTTAAATGATATGATAGGCCACTGGATCCAGGGCAAAGTTCAATTAGCGTCTCCAAAATTCAAGCTATAGATTTTTGTCTTCATGGCTGAATTCTTTTTAAAACAGGGACAAAATCATGAACAAAAATCTTTGAACACGAAGTAACTGATAAAGCTACTTTGTCAGTAATTCTATTCCACATGCACCAGACTCCAAAATATCTGGTAGCACATCCTACTCTTTATCTGGACTAATGTCCATAAACACCACCCTCCGTGCGCGAAGTCTGGATTCCATGCCAGAAATCACTTCCACTAGCTTATTTAGGAAACAACAGGACGGGCTCTGAAGTTAAAACTCCAGACTACAAAGGTGCTGTCCCGGGCTCTAGCTCCCACTAAAGAAAATCTTCATGATCACTACTGCAACGAATGCTGAAGCCAACCAGTTTACAAAATCTCAAAAACCGCTCAAGTCATAGAAATTAAAGCTGCACTTTAAATTGAGTTTGTATGAACAACTTGGAATTTATGGCATAAGGATCCTAACCCAAGAAAGCATTTCTCTGGAGACATTTCCACATATGAGTCTGCCTTTGGAAGCACCAGCGAAAAGGTGAAAAGGCAGTAAGCAGGTTTCCAAAGAAGCATAAGGGGGGAGGAGGCCGACCGCAAGGTTCAAAACAGCAGGACCCAGCGGCTGCGGCGCCCTTCCCCGTCTCCCGCGGAGGCTCCACGCCCCCACCTCCAGCTCCAGCCCAACTGGGCCGCGCGACCCTCTCTGAAAACCCGAGAGACAGCCCGCAGGCCTCACACGCCCGCGGCCGACGCGCAGGCCCGGCGTTCCCAGGAGCGCGGGGCAGCCGGCTGAGGCCTGGCCCTTCGCCGAGGCGCGCAGCCGGGCCGGGCCCCTGTAGCCCAGAGTCTTCGCCTGAGCGGCGCGAGTAAGGGGGCGGCTCTGCCCAGGCCACGCCGCCGCCTCACCCGCAAGGACGTCCGCGACAGTGTCCCCGCCCCGGGCCAAACAGCGAGCAGCAGCAGGTGTTCCTCGGGAGGCTCCGACGGCGACAGGGATGGGGGCCTGGGCTGCCAGCTCGGCGGCAAGGGACGGACGGCCCACTCACCGAGCGCCGACGGGCTGGCCGCGGCAGGTGCTCCCTCCTCTCGACTGCCTGAAGCAGCCGCCGCCGCGCCGCCGCTCCCC
>NW_004567105.1:61323396-61365696 GCF_000260355.1 Condylura cristata
CCGACCGGCAGTCCGCGCGACTACCGCTTCTGCCTGCGTCGGCCGCCCCGCAGCGCGCCGCACCCGCGCACAGGCCCCGCCTCCGACCGCGCAGCTCTGCTCATTGGCCCGCCACGCCCCAGCCAAAAGACACGCCCCATACTGGAAGCCCCGCCCCTCAGCCTTCCCGGTCAGTCCTCGGGACACGCCCCGACCCCGGGTCGCCCCGGGAGTTTAGGATTGAAGTGGAGGAGGGGCGCCCCGCCCGACCTCAGGTTTTGACCTGAGAGGCGTCCGGCCAGGCCCGGGTGGTCACGCTCGAGAACTGGCCCCGCCACAACTGGCCACCCATCTGCTGTGTTGGACTCATTTCTCTCCGCGCACGCAAATCAAGAGCAATTTGTAAGCTCTAAAAGCAGCCAGCAAGCGCCCTTAATATTGCGAAGGCTAATGGTCTCGTTGTCTGGCCCTTAAACTTGGGAAACCCAGACGAAGGAGTAAGTCCTAGGCCGCAGCAGGCGGGGCGCCCTCGGACTAACCCTTGTCCCCTCCCCCTAACACCGGAATCCGGAATCCGAGCCTCCTCGGCCAGCCGCCTGAAATAGCTTTGACCCACTGGCTCCAGTCACTCACTACTTGTGGCCCGCATTCCTTCTGGGAGTGGGGGGTGAGCGGCAGGAGCTACTGCACAGATTCTCCCTTCTGAGGGTAGGGAGCTACAGAAGAGCACGTTAAGCCTCACGTTAAGGCTTACCTGAGGCTAGTGAAAGACCTGGTACCTGACAGTTGAGGGACTGAGCAGTTTCTGCGTGAGTCAGGACTGGACATGTGGTGTCCTCTGCTCCCTGAGTCAACCCCTGCACAAGATACGCCTATTCCCTTCTGTGGCCTGGCTGGTATCGCAATGAACACCTCATAAACACTGCTGGCTGCTCCGTGAGGATGGGGAGTCCTCTCTCTTTGAACTCCCAGCATCTAGACAGTTCTAGGGCCCTCTGTTTTCTCCCCTCTTTAGAAGCTTCTGGGAGAAGCACACATTTCAGAGAGAGCAGAAGGAAATCCTCAATCTCTCAAATACACATATATTTAAGTGTATAGTCTACAAAGTTCACTCACATAACTTAGGAAAGAAAAATCAGGGGGCCTCTACTGTGGCACAAGAAGTTAAGTCTCAGCACTAGGCCCTCCCTGGTGGTACAAGAGGTTAAAATGCAGCACTATGAAGTTATCTGAAGCCACTACAGCATGAGTTCGATTCCTGGCCAGGGAGGTGACCCACATAGCACAGCAGACCTCTGCTGTCTCACCTGCTGCTCCCCTCAGCAATGTATTTTAGTCAATCTGCCTGTTATGCTCCCCAATCTGCCTAGTGAATCCTCTCACTGCCCCCCCACACACACACACCTTTGGCCTCTACTCCAGTTTGTGTATGTATAAATAAATAAATTTTTTTTTAAAGGTCTCAGCACTATAGCGCTATCACCAGCGCCTTCAATCCCAGGCAGGGGGAGCTAACTCACATAGAGCATCAGACATCCTGTCTCACAGGCTGCTCCCCTCAGCAGTGTATTTCAGTAGATCTGCCTTTTCTGGCTCCCATTCTGTGGTTGGTGAATCCTCCCACCCCTTGCATTCTTGCCTACATCCCAGTTCTTAAGTGATTTATGATAAAGACCTTGGTTTTAGCTCAGAGAAATTCAACAGACACCTACATGGACCCAACTTCTCTCTGGCCCTAAGATTCCAGGGTTTTTTATTCTGTCATATTCCCAAGGGCCAAAGGCCAGTCCCAGCTTCAGACTCTTTGGGTGGGAGGGAGGCCCCAGCTGCTGGTTTTGCCCCAGGCTGATGGAGAGGGACAGGAGTTTGTGCTGGCTGAGGGTGGAGGCTCCAGATCCAAATGCCAGGCCTGAAGGTCTGCCTGGGGGTAATGGGCTGTCAAGCAAAAGCAGCCAAGTCAGGGCAAGGGAGGGGTCCCTTTTGTCTGGATTTAACAGAAGGCAGATTGTTTGGCAGTTCTGGCAGAAAGAAAGGGCTGATAAGTTCATCCGGGAGAAACTGCCAGTAGGCGTGTTTGTGGGTCACCACCAGCCTTCCAGAAACTAGTTCCTTCACAGGGAGACAGACCCCTTCAAGACAACCTTCTGACACATGGGCAATAGTCTCCACCTGTCCAGGAACAGGGGACATGAACCCCACAGGAAGGGTAAGTATTAGTTGAAACAATATAAGTCCCTTCTTCTCCCTGGGTAGACATGCGCCCGCACACACGTCCACTGATTCTTCCATCAGCCACATTCCACTCCCTGCTAACTCTGAGATAAGACAGTCCCCCAAGGTCGACTTTGGGTAACTGTTCCCAAAACACTGAGCTTGTAACCTTGAATATTGGACTAACTCCCAGATTAGGTCTGGTCTGACCTGGCATCCAATGGAAGCAAAGCTGAGAAGCCAACTTGTTAATTCTAAGTCACTGACCAGCAAGCCCCTAAACAGAGAGTTTTAGAGGAAGCCAACTACCCGAATCTGGTTCAACTGGGTTGAGAGGCGCTTCTCTGCTTTTACTTCTATGTCCATGCCCACTCTGAGCAATGCCAGTAGCTCTTCCAGTGCAGAGATGCCTTTTCGCTCAGAGTTGACCTGAAATCTGGACCTATCCATCATCAACTTGGGGTCCCTGTAGAGTCCCCCTAGTCAAGAAACGGATTGGCTACCAACAACAGCCGACTCTAACCCTGGTATTATGGCTGACAGGTTTGCCTTGGATCACTGAAAAATGGGCAGGTAAACTTTGCTCTAAGCTGAATGCTGAGTCAGACAGGGCCTCTGAGAGTCCCACATGTGGTCTGGGAATCCTCAACAATTCTGGGAGGAGTGAAACTGATTCCTCCAGATCTTGAGGGAAGCTAATGTTAACTCACCAGCCAAGCCTCCATGAGGAATAAGTCTCTGCAGAGACCCAGAGATAAGTTTATTGTACTTACTTTCTCTTTTCTCTTGATCATCCTCATCAAGTAACCTCAGGGGTGGGCTTCAGGCCTATATGCTCACCGAGAGTGACAGACTCACTTTATGAGACTTGAGTCAGGTCAGGGTGCAGCATCCATCCTTGGGTTGTCAATCCACAGATATTTACTGAGTTGCTTGTATGCTGGGAACTCAGCAAGGGATGAAAAGAACAAGCCCTGCTCAAGTGGAACCTAAATCTAACCCAACAAGAGATAGTAAAAAAAAGAAAGAAAGAAATCAAGGGGCCTCCCTGGTGGCACAGGGGTTGAGTCTAGGTGCTATTGGTCTGGTGCCAGCCTGATTCCAACCCCCCAGGCCAGGTTGCTGACCCACAAATGGCGCAGCAGACCTCTCCTGTCTTGCCTACAGCTCCCCTCAGCAGTATATTTCAGTATTTTCACCTGTTCTGCCTCCCACTCTGTCTCTGGTGGGTCCTCTCACGCTCCCCCTCCATCTCTAGCCTGCGTCCCAGTTCTTCTATGCATAAACAAAATAAAAGGATATATTTTAAAAATAAATAAAAACTAACAAAAGAGGAAAGAGACAAACAAATAATCAGATAGTCATAGTTATAAAGGTATTGAAAGCCAGGCAAAAAGATGAGGATGTAGTGGATGGGCCTACATTGGAAGGCAGAGGTGAATGAGAAAGTTCTGGGACTCCTTAGGGAAGGAGAGAACAAACCTAGGGAATGGTGTGAGTGAAGGCAGAGGAAGAAGTGGTCAGGTGTGAGGAGCCCTGGGCACTGTCATGGCCTAAGCAGTGAAGGAGCAGAGAGACTGGAGGAAGGGGAGGCACTGGGGCTGGATTTAACCAGGCAGGGTTTCAGAGAAGTGGAGGATCCCTTTTGGAGAGAGGGCCAGGAGACTAAAGGGGGATGTGATGAGAAAGGGAGTAGGGAAGTGCCCTCAGGCCTCCTGGAAGGAATGTAGCCCGGTAAGGAAAGAGCGGCCTAGGAGCCCCTCCTTCTCCTGGTAGGTGTAGAAAGAGAAGTGGGAGAGCAGGCAGGTGCAGGGCAGAGATGAGGGTCTTGCAGGGGAGGGCACTAAGTCAAGTCAGAACAAGCAGTTAGAGAGAAAAGATACCACTTTCCCTGCCTCCACCTTCCCCCAGGAATGTAAAAAGGAGGTAACCTTCCTGCCAGTCTCAGAGGACAAAGCCTTATAGGGGAGGGGATGTCCCTATGGTGGGAGGAAAGGCTCTGCTGTGTGCAGGCTCCTGGTATGTGCCACAGGAAAGGGCTTCAGGGCTTCAGGAAAGACTGAGCCCAAAAGGGGAGAATGGGGAAGAGCGAAAGGTCTGCCCCAAATCAGGTTCTAAGACAAGTCCATTGATGAGAAGGAGGCCAGGCCAGGTGGGGTGTCACCTGGCAAACATGTGAGGCCTCAGCTGGTTCTTCCAGCTAGCTTCCTCCTGCTCCTGAGACTGGTGACCTTTAGAAGCCCCTCTCTGTAGGTCCTGCCTGCTGTCACCTTGAATGGCAGCAGTGGGTCTTTGTTCCTCAGGTGGGTTCAGTAGGCTGTAACTGACAAGGGAACTGCAAGGTCTGGAATGGGAAGGGTGCTCCTGGAGGCTGGGCTCAGCATAGGCCCTCTTAGTAAAAGAGACTCCAGGTTGAAGCCAGGGCTCAGGGCCTCTGGGGATCCGCATGGCTGGATGCCAGTGGTGATAGTCATTTCAGAGGCCCTGGAATGTCTCAACGGCCATACAAAGAAATGCTCATGATTTGTGAAGAGCTTTTCCAGAAAAGAATCATTTCATCTCTATCTCCCCATTCCCATCTCTGTCCCCCCAAGAGCAGGAGGGAAAGTGGCCACTGGTACAACACAAAGCTGGGGCAGGTACAGCTGCACTGAAGCCCTGGCCTGTGAACTGAGGCCAGCAGCTTCCATCCGTGTGGAGGGACTCTAGGAAGGCAGGCTGACCCTAGATGACCCCTGCTTCCCTTCTGCCTGAAACTCCCCTGTACTTACCCTGCTGCCTAGGACATTCAGCGATTGGTTCCATGTAAACACCCAGATTTTGGTGCTCGAGGAGGGCAGAGGGCAAGGCCACAGGCCTTGCTCTTACAGTGCCTACAACCACGGGGGCCAGCCGCACCAGTAAGTCCCCTCTGCTCCAGGAGACAGGCCAACTCACCCTCACAGGGGGTGCATTCCAGTGGGATGCTCAGGGTCCAGGTCCTGAGGACTGCCAGCCTCTGGTGCCTGCCTCTGACTGACTTGGGTAAACCTTCTCTAAACCCTCTTCCCCTCTCACCCTCTGGGCCAGAGCTTTCCGACAGGCCCGTGGTTATTTACTTTTTCCTAGGAGAAGGTCCGGGACACAGTTGCAGATAAGGTGCTGAAGAGGGCGTAGAGGGAACGAACCAAGGCAGAGACCAGGGTGGGGGAGGGCCCCACAGAGTCCCGAGAAAGGCAGTGCAGTCCAAATTGGTGGTCTTTGGGGGATCCACTGAAAGGGAGAGGAGCGTGCTCTCCTAGTCCTTTCCCATTCTCTACCCCCAGAGGAATTCTGGTTGCATCAGAAAGCACCCGAGCCAAAAAAAAAAAAAAAGAAGAAGAAGAAAGTAAGAAGGAATGCAGGAGAGCCAGGCTGGCCAGCAGACACTTCCCCTCCCCCAAAGGCCTCCCTCCCCAACTTGCTCTCCACTCCTTTCCCATGACCCTACAGCCAGGGAGCTCCCTCACCTGTTGCTGCCCTGGCTTCCCCTACCACCCCCACTCTTCCGGCCAGCAGCTGTTCCCAGACAGCTGGATCAGAATGGGACACTGACTCCTTCTCCCCTGCCTTGATGACCCTGCTGGCCCACCCACAGCCTCGTCTTTCAGAAGTCCTTGACCACAAATCCTGGACACCCACCACAGCTGTGGGCAGCCTGTACCCTCAGAAGAGGCAACAGCTGCTACTGTTCCCAGGCTTCCTCCAAGTCAGCTGGAGGACCAGGCACTGCGCCTTCCCTGCACATCTCTCCTGCTGGCTTAGGCCTCGGTTTTCTGAACACCTTCTCTCTCACACAGTTGTGGCCTGAGGGGAGGATGAGAAGACGGGTCCTGTCCTCAGTGGAGACTGTCTGCAGCAGCACCCAGTCTTCATAAGCCAGAGCTAAGTTCCAACCCCAAACCTACGTGTGATCCTACCCTTCTCCACATCCTGCCTGACTGCCTGCTTCACCCCGACCTGACCTGCCTGGTTGGATGCCGCCCTTCCAGGGTAGCCTTACTTCTCCACGTCTTCCTCTTCTCCCAGTACCTACCCATACTTCTTTACCCCAGTTTTTCTTTGCATGTGCCTCCAGCCACATCAAATGCCTTTACACACCAGTCTGCCAGATCCCTTCAAGCCTACCCTCATGAGATATTTCCTCCCGCTTGGCCTACCTCATTCCTGCTCATTCCCTGTTTTAGTTCCTGGCTGAGGAGAGCGTCTCCGATCTGCTGAGCTCACCACATAACTATGTCTGATATATAGTTTGTCCTTAGGACAGAGTGGAGGACCTGTGTCTACCTATTCCCTTTTTCCAATCTAGAAAGCTCTACAGCTGAGATAGGGACTGGCATCTAGAAGGTATCACATAAAATTGGAATAAATAAACATATGATTGGAAATGAAGCTTTTTGGGGCCTTATATCTCTACTGGGAGACGTGTCACCTTCTGGAAAGACACCCGCCCCCCCACCCCTACCACCAGAGAGTCCAGTTGACATTTTGGAGCACAAGTCCCATAAGTCAGCCTTGCCTTCAGGAACTCTCAACCACCTGCAGAATAAATGTAAGGCCCACCCTACACCAACCTGGGTTGAGTTATTATTATTCATCCTGTGCTATGGATGAGAAGACTGAGGCCTAAGGGTTGAGTCACTTACCATAGGTCACAAAGAAAGGGAATAAGCTGTGGATCTGTATTCATCTTCATAGCCTTCACTATGCCTGGCCCAAAGTAAGTCAGTTTGCTGATGCTTGCTGAGTAAACAAATGGATACAGTCATATAAACTGTAAACTGCCAGTACTCATTCACCCCTGGAGTCCAGGTCACAGAAGACTTGGCCTTAAAAGAAACTGGCTGGTCTGTCTCTCTCCCCACTTAGACACATGGCCAGCAGCCACTTTGGTCTTACATTGGTAGGATCTTAACACTGTTGATTTGTGGGAGTAGTCAGGGACCAGTGAGGGAAGGAAGAGACTCAGGGCAAGTTCAGTGAAGAAGGGAAGACAGAGGTCTCCTGGCCAGATAATCCTTTCCAAGGAGCAGCAAAAAAGAAAAAAGAAAAAAAGAAAGTAATAATGAAGAATTAAAAATGCAGCAGAAAGGCTGGGGCGGAGGTAGGGGTTAGACAGAGGTCTTCTCAAGATGGCCTGTTTCTGCAGTTCTGGTCTTTAAATCTAATCTATTTGGGGCCCTCCCTGGTGGCACAACAGGTTAAAGCACAGCACTATGAAGCTATTGAAGCCACTGCAACACGAGTTCAATTCCCAGCCAGGAGGTGACCCACATGGTGTGGCAGACCTCTCCTGACCTGCCCACTGCTCCCCTCAAAAGTGTATGTGAGTATATCTGCCTGATCTGATCTGCTCCCTACTCCGTCTCTGGTGAATCCTCTCACCCCCTTCATCTCTGGCCTGTACCCCAGTTCTTATATATATCAATCAATAAATCTTTTTAAAAATCTAATTTATGTCAGTCCTTAATTTTATTTTTTTAAAGATTATTTATGCATACAAAGACTGGGGTACAGGCCAAAGGTGCAGGGGGTGAGAGGATTCACCAGAGATGGAATAGGGAACAAAACAGGTAGATCAACTGAAATACAATGCTGAGAGGAGCAGTGGGTAAGATAGGACAGGTCTGCTGTGCCATGTGGGTTAGCTCCCTGGCCAGGGAGGGGTTCAAATGTGAGCTGCAGTGGCTGTGGACAGCTTTACAGAGCTGAGACTTAACCTTTTGTACCATTAGGGAGGCCCCCATTTCAGTCTTTAATTTGAAAGAGCCTGAGTTTGATTCAGGCCGAGAAGCTAAGCTACCTATGGTACAGCAGACCTCTTCTGTCTGGCCTGATGCTCCCGTTAGCAGTAATTTCAGTGAATCTGCATGTTCTGCTCCTCAATGTATCTCTGGTGAATCCTCTCACATCTTGCACTTCTGGCCTGTACCCCAGTTCTTCTATACACACACACACAGACACACACACACACACACACACGCACAAAGGTAAGGACTAGAAGCCCTTTACTGTGTATCTAATCTGTTCTCAGACTTGCAAGAAGGCCAAAGGCAGAGAAATAGAAGACACAGCCAGGACAATTGACAAGCATGTGTTCTCAATCCTCAGTGGGGGAAGTCGCACAGCAAAAAAGGTGGATGAGAGTCAGACAGACTGCCTTGGCCTCCGGCAGTCACCTGGAGGAGAGGTCACTACAACTGAGTCATTGGGGAGGGGAATTTCCTGCTGGCTGGGTGAATCCCCAGGAGCAATTGAGCAGAAGCAGACAGAGCCTGTCCAGGCCTGGCCAGATGGACAAGAGTGGGACAGAGGTGACTGCCTGAGCAGGCCCCAAGTGGGCAGCCTAGACTTTGCTGGAACTTGCCTGAATCTGAGCAGAATGACTAGAGTGGGAGCCAGCAGGGGAGCCCAGGGAAGCAGTTAGGGGAACTGACAAGATAGCAGCTGGGCAGCCACTTGCTGGTACTGCATTGCCCAACACTAGAATCATCTCATTCCAGATTCCTTTCATAATAGGATAAAATGTACCAACAGGGAGACCCAGACCCTGGTGGAATGACTTCAGCAGCTTGACAGTGGGTACCAGGAAAGCCAGAGAAACACAAGCATTCCTTGGCTCCCTCTCCCCAGCAGCTGCAGGAAGCTGCTCCAAGCTCCCAGCTGTGCCCAGCAGCCCCCAGGGGCTGGAGAAGGTTTTGTTTCCTGCCTTCTTCCTCATTGGACACACAAAGTTCTGAATGGGGGCAGCTGAATGCTCCACCAAGCAGGACCCCAGAGAGATGGGGGAGCTGCCAGGAGACATTTGGGAAGGCAATCTAGAGCCTGTCCGGAGACCGAGCCCAGGAAAGGGGTGTCCTGGGTTTCATTTCCTGTGCTAAGGTCCCCAACCTTTGTTACCTTCATAATATGAAAAAACTTGATATTTGCCACATTAAAAAACACTCCCTATCACAATCTTGCCTATAATTTAAAAGGGTCCCAGAACAATGGAAAGTCCTGAAGCACTCACAAGGCCTCTGGGCTAAGAGCCCCAGCAGTGTGCTCAAGGTCAAAGAAATTCCAGTCTCATTCTGGCCCAATTGGCTGCAAATCCTGGGGCAGCTTCTGGCAGGCTTGACTTCACTGCCCTCTAGAGCAAGGGACCCACCTGCTCTCTACTTCAAATGAGCCTTCTGCAGACAGTAAAAGGAAGAGTAGCTGCAGTCATAGCTGGGAATCTAGCCCTACACTCACCAGGGCCGGGCTACCCCACTTACACTAGGCCTCCTCAGACTCCCAACAATATCTGTGGCCCCACCTTCTGCCAATCCAATCCACCCAAATGGGTCTGGTTGCCAAATTGCTAGCCTGTGGGAACTTTTGAGGCTATGGCTCTCATTCACACATGTATACTGGTCAACACATCTTCCGTTTACCTGGTCTTTTAACAGCTGCATCAGTCATTCTTTACATTTACTCAGTACTTACTATGTACCAGGCCTCAGGCTCAGTTTAACACAAGTGCAAGTCGAGCCTGTATTTCCAGGTCCTACCTCAATCTCATGTCCTCTCAATCTTTGCACATCCAGTTGGTTCATTTTGAAACTTTACCCCTTTTCTATTCATTGAGGGCTTTTGGCAAGCTGCCCGGTGTACCCACTCTACTCAGGGCCAGGCTTTGTTTGTCATTCCTTGCTACCTTCTGCTGCCATCTAGCAACTTCGTGCCTGAAAAGAGGAAAGAAACAGTAGGATCCAAGAGGGTAAGGTATGTTACACTAGCTATGTTTCTTGCCATTTTGTTCAGAGTACTTAACACTACTAAACATTACAGTATATATATGAACTGGTACATTTCTCTCCCACTAGAATGAAAACTCTGTAAGGGAAGAGATTTCTTTGTTCATGGCTGTATGCCTGTATGAAAAAAGTGCTCAGGCCCTCCCTCATGGCACAATGGGTAAAAAGTACAGCATTACAAAGCTAGCCGCAACCACTTCAGAATGAGTTTGATCCTTGCCAGGGAGGTGACCCACATGGTGCAGCAGACTTCTCCTGTCTCACCTGATGCTCCCCTCAGCAGTGTACTTTGTTGATCTGCCTGTTCTGCTCCCCACTCTGTCTCTGGTGCTCCCCTCTCGCTGCCCCTGCACCTCTGGCCTCTACCCCAGTTCTGTATGCATGAATAAATAAATATTTGAAAAAAGAAAAAAAAGTGTTTGGTAAATATTTGTTAAATAAAACTACTCATAAAATTGAGACCAGATTCCCAATCTAACCTGGTCTCCAGCCAGACTTGAAGG
Organism: Condylura cristata; assembly: GCF_000260355.1. NCBI lineage: Eukaryota > Metazoa > Chordata > Mammalia > Eulipotyphla > Talpidae > Condylura > Condylura cristata. The sequence goes on from NW_004567105.1 coordinate 61,333,889, forward strand.
TTTTAAAACATTTTTTATTTATTTATTTTGAGTAGAAGAACTGGGATATAAGCCAGAGTTAGGGGGGAGGTGAGAGGATTCACCAGAGACAGAGTGGGGAGCAGAAGAGGCAGATGTACTGAAAAACACTGCTGGGGGGAGGCGCAGGTGAGACAGGACAGGTTTGCTGCACCGTGTAGGTGAGCTCCCCAGCTGGGATAGAATTCAAGCCATAGAATTGTGCTGAGACTTAACCCTAGGCCACCAGAGAGGTCCCTTCTGCCAGAGTTGAACTCCGAAATGGTCACTTATTGGCTGCATGGTCTTGGGCAAGTAACTCAACTTTCCACTCAGTCTTTTTTTTTAAGATTTATTTATTTGTCATACAAGGTGGGGAATGTGTGAAAGGATTCACCAGAGACAGAGTCAGGAGCAGAACAGGCAGATTGATGAGGTACACTTCTGAGGGGAGCAGAGGATGAGACAGGAGAGGTCTGTTGTGCCATGTGGGTCAGCTCCCTGGTCAGGGACGGAACTCATGCTGCAGTGGCTGTGGACAGCTTCATAGCACTGTGCTTTAACCTGTTGCACCACCAGGAAAGGCCCTCCACTCAGTTTTCTTACCTGAAATATGAGAATAATTGTGGTTCCTACCTTGAAAGGAAATGGATTGAGTGAAGAACACAGGTATCAAAAGAATAGTACTCAGCATACAGTGAATGCTAGTATTAATGGTTATTGTTATTGCTGCTGTTATTATCTGCTTTGTTTAATCAGTATTGCTAGGTGCTTTCCCCACCTGGCTTAGAAAGTTGATTGCTAATAGAGATCCACCCACTATGACTTTGGACCAGGATACCATTTGTTTAGTACATGTTTTTATATACTCTGGGAATGGGAGTTCTTACTGTAAGGCTGTAAGCAACTTAAAGGGTTTCTAGATCTCCAAACACCATGAGCAATGTGTGTGCCAGGGAGTGAGCATGTGTGTGCACAGACAGCACAGTCTTATGGAGGCTGACTTTTCTCAGGTTCTCCAAAGGTCCAGAGCCAATAGAAATTGGGAAGGTCTGGGCAGAGGCCTGGCTTATAGAAGAGTCAGGCAGCATTCAGGTGTAGGCCAAATGAATGGGAGCCTCATCTGGTCAGTTTGTCCTTTTTTTTTCTTTTTGTAACATTTTAAGAAGGACGGGTTTATTAGGAGAAGGGGAAGAAAAGTGCCCTTCCTGGTGCAACAGGTCGAAGCGCAGTACTATGAAGCAGCCGCTTCAGCACGAGTTTTGATCCCCTGTCAGGGGTTGGCCTACCTAGCACAGCAGACCTCTCCTGTCACCTGCTGCTCCCCTCAGCAGTATAATTTGTCAGTCTGCCTGTTCTGCTCCCCACTGTCTCTGGTGAATCCTCCACAGCCTCTGCACCTCTGGCCTGTACCCCAGTTCTGTATACATAAATAAATAAATCTTAAAAAAAAAAGAAGGGGAAGAAGATAGCCACATGCATAGTCACAGGTGGGCAAGAGAGCTGTTGCTACTGCTCTGCAAAAGAAAAATGTTTGTGAAAAGAAATACTTGAATAATCACAGGAAGGCAGGAGAGCTGCCTGTTTTTGATCATTGATGGAATTTTCTATATAATAGTTGCCCTGATAATATTAGGAGATAGTACAGGGAAAGACCTTGGAATGTTGATATAAGGTAACAAATATTCTACCCAGAGCTCACATCCTCCCCTGTGCGTCTCAGTAGGGGAGCCCGAGTCTCAAGGCAAGTGATCTCCAGAAGGTGGCGCTGCTGTCCTGCCTGTGCTTGAGGGTTACCAACGAGGAACCATGTTCTCAAGAGGCTGGAACTGGTGCTTGTCCCAAGTGATGGTGCCACGGAAGGCAAAGCTGTTCCATGCATTCACAAATTCAGCAAGCACTGAGTGAATACCTACTTTGTACCAGCTCTGTTCAAGGTGCTGGAGATTTGGCTAGGAATAAGACAGTGTTGCAGGGCTTACATTTTTAGATGTGCTGTCAAATGTGGTAACCACAAACCATAGGAAACTACTTCACACTTCAAATGTGACTAGTCTGAATTGAGAAATGCCGCTAAGTGTCAATTATACAGGCTTAGTAAACAATAATGTAAACAGACTTGTTGACTATTAATTTTTGAAATCTTTACAGTTTGGGTTAAAGTAAATATAAAAAAAATAGGAGTTAAAATGCAGCACTATGAAGCTCTGCAGTCACTGCAGTACCTAGTTAGATACTCCGCCAGGGAGCAAACCCACATGGTACCTCAGCCCTCTGCTCCCACTGCTCCCCTCAACAGTGTATTTCAGTGCATCTGCCTGTTCTGCTCCCCACTATCTCTGGTGAACCCTCAAGCCGCCTCCCCCTCCCACTCCCCACACCTCTGTTCTGTATCCCAGTTCTTGCATGCATAAATAAATAATCTTCAAAACTATGGTGATGGCACACGGGTAAGTCGGTGATGGGAAACCCACGGGGATTACAATTGTGATTAAAAAAAAGTACAAAATGATGTAAAAATAAACTATTATATTATTTAAAAAATAATAATCTTCAAAACATAAATAACCAGCTTCTCCTATTTATTCTTAGTCATCACTCTAGGATTTAAAAAATTATATATGGGACCCCTTTTTGTGGCTCGAGTTATATTTCAACTGAACAGTGAATTAAAAAACTTTTTTTTGTTTACACATATAAGAGCGGGGGTGTAGGCTAGAGGTGTGTGGGAGGGGGGATGGATGGGGGCAGGGTTTGAGAGGATTCACCAGAGGCAGAGCAAGGAACAGAACAGGCAGATTGGCCTAGCTTCACAGTGCTGTGCTTTAACCCAGTGCGCCACCAGGGAGGGCACTGATGTTGATTGTTATCCAACTTAGAAAGACCTAGAGGGAAAGGAAGTCTCTCTCGCCTTTACCGCTTTCCCCACAAGGTGTGAGAGAAATGAGAAAGTGAACAAAAAGGTGGAGATGAGAACATGAGAACATGAGCCCTAGGACAGTGTGGAGGCCAGTGTGGTGGAAGCGGGGGAGGAAGGAGTATCAGCAAAGAATCAGGGGAGGAGGACCAGAGGTATGAAGAAAATCAGCAAAACTTGAATACACGGAGAGAAAACATAAACTGTAGAGATTTTGAGTCAACTATAAGATAGCACCATAACAAAGAAGTATCAAAAAGATCAGCTGTGGAAAACATTGCAGCTCTGCCTGCCAAAATGCAGCAGACCGGCAGCCACCTCGAAGAGACAAGTCCACGCGTCCAAAGACATTCCCTGTAATAGATTTTTTCATCTTATAGTCTTGCTTTTCTCACAGATGACATTTGCCACAGAGATAACTGTTCTCTGAATTAAAGTATGCTTTTTTTTATTCTGTTAGGACATCAGAGTCAGAAAATTATAATTTCTCTAGCAAAACAAATGACTTGGTATTTTGATATGTGCTTAATGTGATTTTTTTTTTCTTTTCTACTGAGAATAGCTCCTCTGTCCAAAAGTACACAAGTTGAATCCAACCTGGGGTTGGTGGGCAGGGAAAAAAACAGCTGATTGGGACATTCTTTCTACCAAGCCACCTGCATTTCCCTGGTTAACTCTTTTTTTTTTTTTTAAAGATTATTTATTCATACAGAACTGGGGTACAGGTCAGAGATGGGGATGGTGAGAGGATTCACCAGGGACAGAGTGGGGTGTAGAACAGGCAGATCGATGAAGTACACTGCTGAGGGGAGCAGCGGGCGGGCCAGGAGAGGTCTGCCTCACCATGTGGATCTCCCCCAGGCAGGCGGGCATCGAACTCATGCGGAAGTGGCTTAAGCTTCTTAGTGCAGTGCTTTAACCCGCTGTGCCACCAGGGAGGGCCAGGTTAACTCTTTTTTAAAAAAAAAAGATTTATTTATCTATGCATACAAAACTGGGGTACAGGCCAGAGGTACAAGGGCGCTGTGGATTCACCAGAGACACAGTGGGGAGCAGAACAGGCAGACTGATGAAGTACACTCCTGAGGGGAGCAGCAGGGGAGACAGTAGAGGTCTGCTGTGGCATGTGGGTCAGCTCCCTGGCTGGGGATGGATCTTGTGTTGAAGTGGCTGCTACTAGCTTTGTAGTGCTGTGTTTTAACCAGGTGTGCCACCAGGGAGGGCTCTGGTTAACTCTTAACCTTGACTCTGAAAATAAGTATTTCCTTTCCTTGTTACAGTGGTATTTTTGTTTTGTTTTGTTTTTAAGATTTATTTATTTATGTATACAAGAACTGGGCCAGAGCCTCGGAGGTGAGGGAATAAGAGTCTTCATCAGAGACAGAGTGGGAAACAGAACAGGTAGACTGACTGAAACACACTGCTGAGGGGAACAGTGGGCAGGTCTGCTGTGCCACGTGGATCACTTCCCTGGCCTGGGATCAAACCCATGCTGTAGTGTCTGCAGATAGGTTCATAGTTGCTGCCCTTTAACCCTTATATTACCAGAGAGGGCCCTGGTGAATATTTTTGAATGAATGGACAGTTGTTGGGCCATTGTAGAAGAAGTTTGGCACTTTTTATTAAACTTAAAGTTATGCATTCTCTCATTTGTGATCTGGTAATTTGACTCCCAGAAATAAGTCCTAGACTAGTGGGTCTCAAAATTTTTAGTCTCAGAACTATGTTACATTTTTTTTTAAAGATTTATTTATTTATTCATACAGAACTGGGGTACAGGCCAGAGATGCGGAGGGTGAGAGGATTCACCAGAGAGAGTGGGGAGCAGAACAGGCAGATCGCTGAGGTATACTGCTGAGGGGAGCAGCGGGCGGGTCAGGAGAGGTCTGCCGCGCCATGTGGTCTCCTCCGGGGGCAGGCGGGGATCGAACTCATGCGGAAGTGGCTTAAGCTTCTTTGTGCAGTGCTTTAACCCGCTGCGCCACCAGGGAGGGCCCCTATGTTACATTTTTAAAATCTCAAAAAAGAGATTTTATTTATCTGAGTTATATTTACGGATGTTTACAACATATTAAAACAACTTTTTAATTCAAGTAAATTAAAAAAAATTAAACTACTTGTTTATTTAAAAGCAACAACACAGGGCCTTGGTGGCTCATGGGGTTAAGTCTCAGTACTATGAAGCTATTCCCCAGCCACTGTAACAGGAATTGATCCCTGGCCAGGGAGCTGACCAACATGGCACAGCAGACCTCTCCTGTCTAGCCCGGTGCTCCCCTCAGCAGTGCATTGCCTGTTCTGCTCCCCACTATATCTATGGTGAATCTCCTTATCCTACCTACACTAGGGAGTCCCCCAAATTGTCTTTTCTGATCACAATAGAATAAAACTGGAAATGAACAAAAGAAGGAAAACTGAAAATGGCAGTTACTGAGCAAGGATCTAAAAAACTATCATGTGCTTAAAAACCTCAAACTGGTTCTGAGTCCAGTCACCTACTACAATGTATGCAAACAGAAGGGCCTTTAGTAAAGCATAAAAGAAAGAAAAAAAACAAAAGTTATTCTGGGCCCTCCCTGGTGGCGCAACAGGTTAAAGTGCAGCACTCTCTATAAAGTTATCTGCAGCCACTGCAGTTTGAGTTCCATCCTGACCAGGCAAGTGACCCACATGGCGTGACAGACCTCTCCTGTCCCGCCCACTGCTCCCCTCAGCAGTGTACTTCATCGATCTGATTGTTCTGCTCCCCACCCTGTCTCTGATGAATCCTCTCACACACCTCCCCTCATGGCTTTGGCTTGTATGCATAAATAAAGAAATCTAAGATAACAATTTATTCTAACCAACGGGATAGAGGGAGAAGTTTCAGTTATTGATCAATGGAGTGAAGTAGACTGGCAGCTACAGCAACTGGCAAATGTGGCAGAGACCAGTGGCTGCTGAGGTAGGGAATTCTCCCTTACCCTTGCCCCAACCCACGGGAGGGGAGGATGAAGACCTGTTCCCAGATGGGTGGTTACCCACCTGGCAACAGCAGAAGGTTTTTTTTCTCTCTGAAAAAAAGGAAAGAGGGCTCATATCCAATGCACCTTTTTTAATACGTGTCAAAATGCTTGGCTCTGCTCACTTTCCAGCAGCCTCCTTGCTCAAGAGTGGGGTTTGGACCTTGACACTTGTGGGTGTCCTCTCCTCTACCTTGGGTGGTGCCAGAAGTCAGGGGGTGGAGTATCACCTTTCAATTAGCCAGCTGTCCTGAGGCCCCAGGGTGCAAAGCTCAGTTGCCCCAGTCTGTTGCAACAAACACAAATAGGTAGAAATTTAAAAACATATGGTGGTGATTAATTTTGTAGGTTGACTTGACTGGATCACAAGATATCTAGAAATTTAATTAGCCAATTGTTACTCTGGAAATGTATCTGTAAGCACTGGGTGATATAACAGGTTGGATAAAGCATTTGTCCTCTCCAATATTGATGGGCTTTATCCAGTCACATGAAGTCTTGAATAAAACAAAAAAAGCTGAGTAAAACAAAATAAACTCCTCCTGCCTGACTTGAGCTGGCACTTGGTATTTTAGTACTTAGACTAAACATTAACTTTCTTGGGTCTTGAGGCCTGCCATTTTTGGACCAGAATTTACACCATCAAGTTTCCCCTTTCTCAGCCCTTCATGGCTGAAATATAATTCTTGGGAATTTTTTTAAAGATTTATTTATTTATGCACACAAGAACTAGGATACAGGCCAGAGGTGGGAATGTGTGTGAGAGAGAGAGGATTCACCAGAGACAGAGAAGGGAACAGAATAGGCAGACTGATTGAAACACACTGCTGAGGGATGCTGCGGCTAAGACAAGAGAGGTCTGCCATACCATGTGGGTCAGCTCTCTGGCAGGGGATTAAACTTGTGCTGCAGTGGCTGTGGACAGCTTCATAGTGCTGTGCTTTAAATGCTTGTGCCATCAGGGAGACCCTAAATCTTGGGAATTCTTAACCTCTGTGACCTCATGAACCAGTCCTGTATATTATCCATCTATTCCTATCTATCTGATATACTCAGTATTTTTACTTTCTTGAACATATGGAATATTATGATATTTTGTTCAAGTTTTAATGTTCTTATTCACTAAATTTATTATCCATGTCTGTTTTTATTTCTGGACCTATTTCTATTATGTGATTTTTCTCTTCATTATAGGTCATTTTTTCCTGCTTCTTTGCATAATTGTTAATTTTGAGTTAGAAGCCAGGCATAGTAAACTTTACCTTTGTGGATGCTGAATTTATTGTATCCCTATTGTTAAATTTCTTAATTTCTTTTCATATTTCCATTGTATGGATACACAAGTTAGCCAATCTGATCATCTGTGCATATGTTGAACATTATAATTATTTCCATTTTTTGGTTATAATGAATAAAGCCCTTGTGCGCAAGTGTGCTTTCATTTCTCTTGAGCAGAGTGTGAAGAATGCAACGGCTGGATACTTTTTACGTTCGTGTAGATTGCATTTTTTTAAAGAAATGCCAAACTGTTTTTCAAAGTAGCCCAGTCACTCCATATCTTGGCCAGTCTTTAATTTTAGTCTTCAGTGGGCGTATAGGCGTTCTAATTTGTATTTCCTTAATGAATAATCACATTCAGCATCTTCTCATGGGCTTTTTGGCTATCTTCTTTTGTGAATTATCTGTTCACATTTTTGCTTATCGAAAAAATGGGGTTACTATTTATTTTTGCAATTTATGTTGGTCAGGCGCTATGTCCATTTGCACTCCAGGTTTTACATATTTCAATAGACGACCACACCCGGCAGAAGTTAACAGAACGCGACTTGACCAGCAAAGAATGTTCAGGGCCGCTTAGAAACAGATTGTCACCTCCGTTTCCGGGAGGGACTGCGAAGGCCCGTGAGGTGATTGGCTATAGGAACACTTCCTTAGGAACTTCCGACGTCTGACCCAGCCTGAGCATCGGTAATTGGCTGGGCTGTGTAGCGCGAGGACTGCCGGGAGTTGTAGTTGTTGGGGTTCGGCTGGGACGCCGGAAAGGACCAGTGGTCCTAGCCCGGGAGCGGCGGTTGTGCTTGCGGCCGCTGGCATCATGTCCCGCGTCTCGGTGCCATGCCATGTGAAAGGTACCGTGGCCCTGCAGGTGGGCGACGTACGGACCTCCCAAGGCCGGCCTGGCGTGCTGGTCATCGATGTCACCTTCCCCAGCGTCGCGCCTTTCGAGGTGAGCAAGCCCCGTGGGCGCGACGGGGCTCCTGGGCTCCTGGGCGGGGCTGACCTGTGACTTGGGCGTGTCTCTACGTATTTAATCTTTCACTAAAAGACTGTCATGTGCCACATGCTTGTCCTTGATAATCAGGTAGCAATTTATTCCTTCATTTAATACACAGCTTCCTGCCCCGATTCTAGACCAGGTGCTGGTATAGTTGCGATAGAGATGAGACATCAGTAGTTTCTAGCCACTGACTGGGAATCATTAGACTTGTAGTTAGCCCCAAATCTGCCTCTTGTCCATTTCTGTAGTCCCTGTTGGAGGTTAGGTTCAAGTTATCCTTCATCAGGTCTTCCAAAGGCTCCAGTTTCCAAGCTCAAGTTGCCCTCTACACCAGCTCGCAGAATAACTGGACACTGCAAGAACACTAGAAAGAGAACAAAGTCTGTCTGCTAAGTGTCACTTTCAGGGCCAGGGCCACTCTGTCTGTCCTGCCTGCCATTCATCTTCTTGCACTTTGTCTTGTGATGTGTGCTTTCTCCCAAAGCTGATCCTTGTTTTAAGCTTGGAAACTTATTTAAAGGGCCCAACTCTGGAAATCCTGATTCAGTAGGCCTGGGGTGGAGCTTGTACACATATAGCTTAAAAAATACCTTCCTTGGTTGATTCTGGTAAGTGTCCAGAGATGAAAACTACTATGGGTATACCTATTCACGTGCTGTAGTAGGGGTCTACCAAGCCATCTCATTCTTCAGTATGCCTGTGTAAATTCAGCTTTTACATTTGCTAACTTTCCTGAGCCACTGGGTGAACTCTTCCTCTTTCAAGCCTCATCTGTATATTTTCTGCCTCCAGAGAGTTAGGAGGCATCTTGGACGTGTAGCAAGTTCTGTAGTTGTGTCTTGTTTGTATAATCTACTCATTTAGACTGTGAGCTCTTCTAGGAAAGCAAAAACTTTTCTTGGCTCTGGTGGATGGCTGTTGAAATTATTGTGTTGGTAGAAGAGACCATTTTTAAGGGGAGGAGGAAATGGTGCCTTTGAACCTCTCAGGGCCTGGCCCTGGGCCTGATTTGTCATGGTAGTTGTGTGTGTTCTAGTTGCAGGAGATCATGTTTAAGAATTACTACACAGCCTTTCTGAGCATCCGTGTTCGCCAGCATACCTCGACACAAACACCAGCCAAGTGGGTGACCTGTCTACGGGACTATTGTCTGATGCCTGACCCACACAGTGAGGAGGGAGCCCAGGAGTATGTATCGCTGTTCAAACACCAGGTCAGCTGGGACTCAGCATAGTCAGCGAAACCCAGATGTAGTCTCATAGAAGAGATTGAGCCAGGACACCAGGAGGGAAGAGGAGGGGCAAGAATGGCCTGGTCTCTGGCCCTTTGACAAGTACCTTGGAGGGAATACTGTTCTTTCCTTCTGAAAGACCTGGGGAGGTAGCTTCTTGGCTTGTTGCTGGTTGGAGGCTTCTGGTCAGTGAGCCGGGGCTCACTTGGTCCTTTTGTGTGTGTGTGTGTGTATGTATGTTAGATGCTATGTGACATGGCCAAAGTACTGGAGCTACGCCTGATTCTGAGACAACCATCACCATTGTGGCTGTCTTTCACAGTGGAGGAGCTTCAGATCTACCAACAAGGACCAAAGGTAAGTGACTAGCTCAGAACCATTGATTGGCTCTTTCCCAGTTATGGCTAGGAGAGGCTGGGGTGGGGATGGCAGTGGACTGATAACTATGGTGAGACTCAGAAGGATACCTTTTTGGAGTGAGCTAGATGGGAGTGCTGGAAGCTCATGATAAGAGGTGAGGCCATATCTCTTCTCTTCTGACCTTTAGGGTCATCCACTTCTTTCAGTGCTGGGGCCTTCAGATACCAGGAGATACTCCTTTCCTTGTGTGATTTAGGTGATCTTATTGCCCCTTGGGCTTCTGTGGATTCCTGAGCAGGGTTTTCCCAGTGTTTGAGGCCCTTCTCTCAGCTCTCACGAGCTTGGAATTTGGTCACAGGACTCTTGCACTCTTCCTTTGCCTTTGCTTTGCAGAGCCCCTCCATGACCTTCCCTAAGTGGCTCTCCCACCCGGTACCTTTTGAGCAGCCTGCTCCCCTCTTGGAGGTAAGCCCCTCACCCTGGGTCAGAACTATGTGTAAATAGCTATGGTGTCTAGCAGGACCCTTTCTGCATGGATTGGGTTGGACCCAGGGCCCTTGGTTCACTCTTTGCCAACTTTTTCCTGGATGCCCCATGAGAGTTAAAGCATCTTTGTGTGGGGCTGGGCCCCACCCACTGCACATCATGCCCAAACCTCATGTTTAACAAGTCACCTGCGAATGTTACTGGTCTCAGCTGGAGGGCCCCATAGCCCAACGTGGCCTATCTTGAGCTTTAAGGTCACTGCTGGGGCAAGACCCATGGCCACTGACCCCTCCTTCTGGAGCAGGGTCTCCCAGACCCCAGCAGGGTGTCCTCCGAGGTGCAGCAGATGTGGGCGCTGACAGAGATGATCCACGCCAATCACACCTCCACAAGGATCGGCCGCTTTGATGTGAGTGATTACTTCCTTCCGTTTGGCTTAATTTGTCCTTTGCGGGTCAGATCTGATGCTCTTTTATGTTGCAGGTGGATGGCTGTTACGACTTGAACTTGCTCTCCTACACTTGAGCTGTGGCTCTTAGCCAAGATGTTGGCCTTCCATGCCCACCCAGGACGGGTTTGGGCCACCAGAGGATGAAGTGCTTTCCCTGGGGATTCCAAGTGTTGCCTGCATGCCCATTCTGTCTGGGCCATATCACAGATTCAAGATTCTTGGGGGCTTACTGTTTTACTTCAGCATGAATTCCCAGTGGGAGTACACTTTGACCTCACTGAACTACAGTTCATCTCTTCCTCCTATCCTAAAAACCCTCCAGTCTGCTTACCAAGAATTTTCACGTGTCCTCTGCCCCTCCTACCAACATGCACACCCTGTCTTCTGCTTGTTCCCCTCATCCTAAGTGCAGCGGGCTGGGTGACCGGTTAGCACCTGCTTGGTCTACCTACCATTGGGAGGCTGCAGTAGCCATGCCACTCTGGGAGTTTGGAAGCTTGAAAGAGAAAAGAAACCTCATTTCTTCCTTCTTTCCCTTCATGTGATACCCACACAAAATTCCTATCTAAACTTCTGCTGCATGTGTAGGGATCAAAGCTAGGGATTTGGGTGACAGAATCCTGAACTGGCTTCCCAGATGACTTTTCAGATAGCCCACTTGTTGGCAGTTGCCTCTGGCAAGACTGAGGCCAGAGACCTGTCTGTCATATGACACAGCCCAAAGCACATACTGTCCTTTCTCCTAATTGCCTGCTTCTAAGAGTCATGCTTAGAGCGAAGAGGGATGAACTTTTGGGGGTGGGGGAGGGGAGGCTGAGGGGGTCCAGATGAAGGGTCTCATTGGTATCTTTTAAAAGACTGAGTTTCTCTACAACCTCACACCAGCCACTGAATAAGGCAGATTATTCTTTCTTACAAGAAAATCCTGCTTCTCTCAGGGTTTTGCTGGCTTTGTTCCTAGGAGCTATTATGAAGCAGTACTGTAACATGTATTGGACCCGGACAATTGCACATTGTGTGACTGAACACACAAGGCCTGGAGGAAGGGCAGCTACCTTTTGGGCACCCTTTTCTGTCACCAATGAGTATCACTGCCTGCCTCTGCCTGGTCATTTACTTAGCCTCATTCAGCTTTTGCAGAGGGAATAATGACTAGTCCAGTGCTCAGGGAGCAGGGGCCCTCAGTGTGCGAGCGGGAGGTCCCTGGGATGGCAGGGACTGGACTTCATTCAGCTGTGTCCTCAGCATAGGGCCCAGTGTGCAGCAAGATCAATAAATACTTGTGGAATGCATGATTGTGCTGGCTGCCTGTGTCTGCCCAGTGGGAGAGCTGGAGACCCTCACAAGAGCCCAGGTTCCTGTGGTGCGATGCTGCCAGGCTGGCTCCTCCCTCCAGTGGAATCTCCCTTCTCCCCCTCCCTCCATTTGACTTTATACTCCACTTGTCCTGAAAGGGTGATTCAGGCCTTTCAGCCCTTTGCAGAACTTTGATCCTTTGGAGGCTGGGCAGTCAGCTGCGGGAGGTCTAGCCCCCAGCTTATTCAGAGCCATCTAACTGGCTGCTCAATCTGCCTTGATCTGCTAGAAGTGCCTGGGGCTGTTTTCCCTTTTCCCTGCACCTAGGAGACTTGCCACTCGGTACTCAAGCCCTGCCTGCCCTTGGGGTTGTCTGCCCTTGGGGCTGCCCACCCCCTCTTCTGATCCCCACCCCTCACCCGAGAGAGACGTGTCCAAGCAGGGTCCGGACTACATCTCCCAGCGTGCCTGGCAGAGTTGTGGCCTCTGTGTGCCGGCTGCACCAGTTGCGGGCAACAATGCAGCAGGCTGTGAGCATGGTGGCCCGTCTGGGCTTACCTCTGCAGGCGCTTCCCGGGACCCTGACCCGTCCGTTCAGTTGCTCACAGGTGGGATAGAGGGTGCTGGGGCATGGTGCCAATCACGGGGTGGGGGAGAGGAAGGGGTTGGGGCCTGGGCCCTGGTGGCACTGAGCCTGGCCGCCTGCAGGATGTGCTCCGCCGGACAGCTCTCTATGACTTCCACCTGGCCCATGGCGGGAAGATGGTGGCGTTCGCAGGCTGGAGTCTGCCTGTGCAGTACCGGGACAGCCACGTTGACTCGCACCTGCATACACGCCGGCATTGCTCGCTCTTTGACGTGTCTCACATGCTGCAGGTGAGCCAGGGCTTTCTCCCTGTTCACAGCTGTGCAAACCTTGAATTTGTTTCTTGGGAACTGGATTCCAAGGACAGCCCTCAGGACAGTTGGAGGTCTCAGGTCACAGACTGTGCTCCCAGGAGATTAATTTAGAGTCTCATGAGCATCCTCTCTAACCTCTCCTGCTGCTTCCACTTAGTGGCGAGCTTAAATATCCTGGATTTTCCAGGACCACCATCCAGTCTCATCTGCTGTCCTAGGTTTGGAAAAGGGGGCACTTCAGGAAGGTGCTGGTCCCTTTAAGTTCTCTAACCCCCTCAGTATGCCCCCTCCTGTGTAGGTGCCTGTGGCGGAGTCACAAGGTGGGGCTTCCGCCACCTGCAGAACCAAAGGACTGCTTAAATATTTTAGTGGGTTAAATTATGCACGGAGGATGCCACCTTGCCCAGTGGTCTTCCAGATTGCTGGAAGCTTCTGATCTCTTTCTTAGACCAAGATACTTGGTTGTGATCGAGTGAAGCTGATGGAGAGTCTAGTGGTTGGAGATATTGCAGAGCTAAGGCCAAACCAGGTGGGTCTCTTTACTTTTATTTCTTCTCAGTGGGTGTTCTTAGTCATAAGCCAGCAAGCTGTCTGAATCCCTACCTTGGGTTTGGGCACAAAGGTGGATCACATTTTCTGTGTTTACAGTCTCCAGGAATAGGGTCCCAGAAACCTGTCCAGACACCCAGCCATCCTTCAAGCTACTAGTCAGGTGGAGGTTAAGGTGAGGCGGCTAGCTTCCTATCCTCACAATAGGCTTCTTGGAGGCCAGAACCTAGGTTTATGTCCTGTTCTGTGACCTTCCAGGCTGCCTAATTCATTGGCATTTGAAAGTGAAGCCCCCAAACCACTTCCTTGTCACTATGATCTTGTTAGGAGTACATTCTCAGGCTCTGCCCCAGATCTGTTGAATTAGAACCTTCATTTTAACAGGGTTCCCTAGGTAACTGCTGAGGCCGGCTGCACAATATTTTGGGGCCATTGCTGTGGAGCACATGGGGTCATCAAGCCGAACTTTGGAGTTTCTATCATGGGCCTCACGGCAGGTCTGGGTGGGATGAAGCAGCATGTCATGTATTAAATGTGAGCTGGGACTTTCAGAAAAGACTACAGAGGCCCCACCAGATTACAGAGTGGGTAAAGGTGAAAACTTTGTCAGTGCCTAAGAATCTAAGACCCTGGGACTGGACTCAGCCTTGCACCTTACATGCCTGCAGCTCTGTCATTAAGGTTCATTAGTTTGTGGTGGCTGAGTGAGTACAAGAGTGTTTCTGGCTCACACTGGGCCTTGGCCTCCTGGACCTGGGGGCAAAGATGTTCCATTTTGGTACCAGGGAACACTGTCGCTGTTTACCAGTGAGGCTGGAGGCATCTTAGATGACTTGATTGTGACCAACACTTCTGAAGGGTACCTGTATGTGGTGTCCAATGCTGGCTGCCGGGACAAGGACTTGGCACTTATGCAGGTACAGTCCCTCTGTGTTATGCGTACTCTGTTTTCTGTGTCAAAGAGCAGTATCCTGGTATGGACAAGGAGCTCAGATAATGATTCTCTGAGTGAGTAGTCGGTCAGAGCAGGTCCATGAAGCATATCAAGTTTAGATGGGCGGAATGGGGGAGGTGGGCGGTAAAGCTGACCTTGACCTCTAAGCAAGGGCGGAGTGCTGAAGCCTGATGTGAGAGTTGACAGGCCTGGGCTTGGGTCATCCCTATCATTTAGTATTTATATGACTCTAAGATGGGAAATAGCTTAATCGGCCCAGCTCTGTAGTACCTGGCACATGGGAGGTGCTTAGTAAGTGGTTCCAGAAGCCAATGTGGTGTTTCTGCCTTTTCTTTCAGGACAAGGTCAGAGAGCTTCAGAACAAGGGCAGTGATGTGGGCCTGGAAGTGATAGATAATGCCCTGCTGGCTCTGCAAGGTGAGTGGGTCAGAGTTGGGTCGGAGCTGATCTTTGCCTTTCTGGTTTCCTCAACTGCCTAGCACAGAGGCTGCATCAAGAGGAAGGGGTGGATGGTGTGATGTTTCTGCCATAATTTTTAACTTTGGTATTGTGTCCTCTTTCCTCCTGCGACAAAGCTCTATGGACTGAGGGCCAGAGTGTCTTCTCCCACTTGCAGACTTGTTCAGGACTTATTCTAGTCCCTGAGGGAGGGATGTGGTTCAGCTTTGAGGGGCACTGTGTCCTGGACACTTGGTCACTGGTTCCCCGTGCTCAGGCCCCACAGCAGCCCAAGTTCTACAGGCTGGTGTAGTGGACGACTTGAGGAAATTGACCTTCATGACCAGCGCTGTGATGGAGGTTTTTGGCGTGTCTGGCTGTCGTGTGACCCGCTGTGGCTACACAGGAGAGGATGGCGTGGAGGTGTGTTAAGAAGTGGGTGCAGGGTAGAGTGGGCACTGGACATGGGGGCAACTACCCACACCTGCACTCTGGTGTCCCATGCAGATCTCGGTGCCGGCAGCAGGTGCAGTCCATTTGGCAACAGCGCTGCTGGAAAATCCAGAGGTGAAGCTGGCAGGGCTGGCTGCCCGGGACAGCTTGCGCCTAGAGGCAGGCCTCTGCCTGTATGGCAGTGACATTGATGAACACACCACGCCAGTAGAAGGCAGCCTCAGTTGGACTTTGGGTGAGCTGGGCTAGCACTCAGGAATGGGATACTCAAGGTTGGAGGGGTCCTTCATGAGACCAGCCAGCCTCTAGTTGCTGCTAAGGTTGGTCAGCCTGGAGCAAGTGACTCAGACTCCTTGAGCCTCATTCCCTGAAGCTTCCATAGAGGCTCTGCTCATTAAAAGCTAAGGACCCTCAGCAAACTGAGGGGGAAGTGTGGCCTCCAAGATGAGGGGCCAGGAGATGGGTAGGTGGCAGACTGAATTGCAAGGGAAGTTTGGGGTACAGAGGAGCTGAGTGAAGGTCAGTGCTGGCTCGATGTCACTTTATAACTAAGACTTCCTCTATGGGCCACTATGGACTGTGGCTTAAATCTGGTGTTTTATGCTCCAGGGAAACGCCGCCGAGCTGCTAAGGACTTCCCAGGAGCCACAGTCATTGTCCCCCAGCTGAAGGGCAAGGTGCTGCGGAGGCGTGTGGGGTTAATGTGTGAGGGGGCTCCTGTGCGGGCACACAGCTCCATCCTGAATACGGAGGGTACTGTGATTGGTAGGTGGACCAGGGAAGTTGGACAGCCCTTGTTCCTTCCTCAGGAGGGTGGGGGCACTGGGCTGGCAGGGTGGTACTGATGAATGACTTCTGTCTGCACAGGTACTGTGACCAGTGGCTGCCCATCACCCTGCCTGAAGAAGAATGTGGCAATGGGGTATGTGCCCTCTGAGTACAGTCGTCCAGGTACTCAGCTGCTGGTGGAGGTGCGGCGGAAGCAGCAGGTGGCTACAGTCAGCAAGATGCCCTTTGTGCCCACAAACTACTACACCCTCAAGTGAGGAGCCTAACAGCATAGCCTTCCCCTCCAGGGGCCTTGCCTAGGAGAACATTCTGTGAAGGTTTAGTCAGGAAGCTGAGGCAGAACACACCTGGGTAGGTGGTGGCTAGGGTAGAGGCTGATTCTGGTTATGTTTCAGGATGACTCCATCAGCCATACTACTCCAGCTTCAGAACCCAGTTCTGGGCAGTGGGCCAGCTCACCAAATGTCCTGTTTGAGCCTGGGCTCCCACCAGCCTCACCAGCGTTACCTGCTGGAGGGCTATAAGAAGCACCACTACTGGCAACTCTTTTACTCTGCCAATTGCTGGCTGTGGAGCAAAGGCTCATCTCTGGGGAAAAATAATGCCTCCCCAACCTACCTCACCATGGTTTCTCACAATGCAAAGGGCTACTACCTGAGCAGTACTGGCCACCTCTTCCATTCTGCTGCCTCTCCCTGGGCAGGAATGATTCCTGACTACAGAGGATTGGTCCCTTGGACTGCTATGTCTATTATGTCTATGTGTAAACTCTGGGATTGCTGAGGGGGTACAGACTCTTCCACATTCCAAGTTGGTCCAGCCTGTTGCTCAGTAGCAGACAATGCCAGGCCCACCACCTGTTCTGAGCCCCCAGGATTGTTATAGGGCAGGCTGGACCTCTTTCTGGACTTGTGTTACCCTGGGCCATTCCTAAACCCTACTGATTCCTTAAGTACATTAAATGAGCTTCCTTCTTGCCATACTCTCTAGCCTCATCATTTTTTGTCCACAGGGTTCCTTGAGTGCCAATTTCCTGGCCTCTGAGACCTTAGAGGAATTAAGTCTTTTAAGAACTAGTGGGGATATTGCCCTTTATGGCACTTACCACCCTTCTAGGGAACTGGCATCACCTCTTCACCTTTGCAGGTCACTGCATTCTAGGTTTCCTGGGGGGACAGTAGCCCCCAGGTTGTCCTCTCGTTTTCCCTGTGCATACACATCCTTAAGTTGTCTGAATAACCACACAACTGGTGCACTTCCATGTTTAATAAACCATACCCTCAGTTTTGCATGGGATAAAATGTAAAGCCCTAATTCTGCGTGGTGTTTATCAGTGGGTGGGTCTGGGGCTACAAAAACCATCATCCTGCCAACCTGAAGATATAACAGGTACATATACATTAATTCAGTGTTAAGTCTTACTTCCAGTAGGTCTCTACTACAAAGACAGTGTAGGCAAAGTCTGCCAGGTGGAATTGGGACATCGAACAGAGGATGCAGGCAGTGCAATACTGAGGTAGCTGGTGGCCCAGGAGAAGCAGGCAGAAGTACCACCATAAGGAGAGGAGGCAGGTCCAGGCCACACTGCTTAAAGGAACTGATGTTTGCCACCCATACCTTTGGATGTTTCCCTGGCCCACTGTGGAAATGGCAGACTGGCCTGTCCTGTGGCTGTTCCCTGTTAAGGGTTCCTGGGGATTGAGATGGTTCTAGTGGCGAGGAGCTTTTGGGCTCTTAGGATGAGCCTGTGGTTCAGGTCAAGACAGAAGTGATGCTACAGGGCAGGGGCCTGTAGGATGGATATAAACCCACAACTCATGGGCTCAAACAGAGGTCCTTGCTGGGGCTCAGCCTCTTTCAGGCACCCAGCTTCCCTTCAGGAAGCACTGAGAGGAATATCAGTATGATGATGGTGGAAGACAATTTCTACAACCTGGTTTATATCTGGAGAACTTTTGATGGGTCATGAAGGTGGGTGCTTGTTTTTCCTTGCCTTATACTTGAATGGCAAGCTAAGCAGCCAGAGTATAAGGTCATTTTCCTATCTTTCAGTTGATAAAGTGAAACCAAAGAAATCTGGGATTGGTCCTAGGTTTTGGCACCATAAAACAAAATAAGAAGGAAATTCATACTCAGGGGAGAACAGACTATTCCTTACAAACTCCAGAGCTGGTCAATTTCAAGGCTTCCTCTCAGAGGGACAAATCTATATGGGACCACATCTCAGGAGAAGAGGGGAAAAAGGCAAGACAGAAAATGGACTACTGGCCTTCCCAACCCAGGGACTTTGTCATTGACTCATGAGAGAGAAGGTGCATGCCTTCTTAAGACATTCAGAAAGGTTAGAGGCAGACTCTACTTGTCCAATACCTGGAGCTGCGGGAGGCAGCCAAGAGCAGTGCAGGTAAATTCCTATAAGCACTGAGGTACTCCTTGCCCCCCAAACTGACACCCCTGTAGTCGTCTCTGGGGTCTGGGCAACAGCAGGACCCAGTGTAGGAGCCAGAAGACCCGGTGATTTCCCCGGAGACCCCTCTGCTGCCTTTCCTTATTCTCTGTGGGTTTTGAGAGGTTCGTTTGCTGCTGTTTCCCTAAAAGTGATGAGAAGAGAAAGGGGTTATTTCGTTGCCTACACACCAGTCCCTGAAAGGATTCTCATTAGCCTTATCTTGGGGGAGTGAGCTGGGCTAAGTAAAGCCACACTATAATCTAGACCTCTTTGCTGAGCTCCCACAGCAAGCAGTGGGCAACCCCCTCTTCTTTTATAGTGACTTATAATGGTGTTCTCATACTGAATATAAACTTCAGCAGTGGCAGACTGGCGCACCTGCTAATTGCCCTCATACCCTCTGTTGGGCTCCTCTGTCTACTTGCTACAGATCAGGTAGCTATAAAAACAAATTAGATACAGACTTGCTGAATTCTTTAATAGCTTCCTGAGACTTGGGATAGGGCTTTGTGGGTCCTCCATGCTTTCATGTTTGAGCTCCAGCATCAGAGCCTTGTCTGTGTTTCTATTATGTCACCCTTGTTTTTGCCTCTGGAGCTTGTTTTACCCATTCTCTGTCTGGTACACTTTGCCAACCCTTGGCCTTTGCCCTCAACAAGACTGTCACGGGAGAAACCTCTAACTGCACTTGGATCTGCACCGCTGCCTTCCCTTTTTAAGTGTCTAGCAACCCCTGGTTGCTTAGGAGTTAAGTCTCAGTGCTATCTGTGCTATCACTGCTATGACCTAAGTTCTGTCCCTAGCCAGGGAGTTAACCCACATGTGGTGTAGAGCTGTCTCACCTGCTGCTTCCCTTAGCAATGTATTTTAGAAAGTCTGCCTCTTTTGCTCCACACTCCATCTCTGGTCAATCTTCTCACCGCCTCCCCCCCCCCCCCCAAACCTCTGGGCTATATCCTTGTTTTCTATGCTGAATAAATGTCTGGGTCCCCTTGCGAACAAAGATTTAATTTGCTGCTATTTTCAGGATTTAGGATGGCCTAGAGCTAAATGAAGGCCCTAGTAGTTTGCTTTAAAGGTGAGGTGGACCCAAATGATGCTAGTCAGTGCACTAAGGATAGTCTCCTGCCTTTCCAGCTGAGGGACTTGCAGTGGAGGGAATCCATTTCATCTTGGCAAACTTGCTGCTTCATCTCTCTGAAACTGATCATTATCACCCACTACAAGGCTGTGGAACAGTGCACTATTTGAAGACCTTGGATCTTGCTGCAAAAGCCTATACTAGTGGACTTTTACTCTGAAAAATTCCCTACCTGGTCACTGCCTGTTAACTATGGGGTTGGGATAGGAACAGATTTACTCACCAGGAAGGGAAATGCGTGGAGCCATCAGGTGTGGATCCATTCTGGCCGCCCAGACCTGGGGGCAGGAACATATCCTGAGCAGCAGCAGACTAGGGGTGGGGATCTGAGCAGGCATTAGCCTGGGTCAGGTTAGAGGTTATAGGTATTGTTTGGTGGAGTCTGGTGGGAGCCCTAAGAGTATAGTGTTGTCTGGTGGGGGTTAAAAGAAAGCTATATGATGGGTGAATTGGTGGGGCTTCTGGAGTGAAATGGTATGTTGGCATGGGGTCAGAGTATAGCATTAAGTTCTGATGAGGATCTTAGGGGACAAGTGGTAGTCTAAGGGGGCATTGGGAAGCCCAGTGGTACAGTCTGGTGGAGGTGGGGGCGACAGGTTCACGGAGATTGGTGGGGTGCCTCACCTGGGCGGTGATACAGCCCGGTCACCGTGCTCCCGTAGAACCCCCACGCCAGCTGGATGCCCAGGAGACTTAACACCAACCACAGCAGCAGCAGCTTGAAGAGGGTCACACGCATGTCCTGTGCCTCCCACTCCCGCAGGAACTCGCTGCCCAGAGCACCCAGTGCTCCCAGCGCCGTGGCGGGTAGAGCCTGCAAGGACTGCCCAGCCCAAGGCTCCGCCATGACAGGCCCGCGCCCCACCCGAGGGGTTGTCAGCGTAGTTTCCACAGCGCAGGCGTCCTGTCTTCCGGGGCCAGGTCCGTTAGTGCGCACGCGTACCCAGGCAATAAACGCCCACCTAGCCTGCGCGAAGAGTTGGCAGTTTGGGGAGGAGTGTTGAAACTGCGCACGCGCACCAACCCCACCCTACCTACTTAAAGGATGAGTGACTCGTGGAGTATAAAATAGCAACCAGGCCTTTTATAGTCCTGGATTTCCCGTGATGCCTCACGCGGCTGTAATGATTGGTTAAGCGCTTCGCTTTTAGGGTGTGGACGCACTCTGGAGCAATCCGGGCTGAGCTGTAAGAGCGCGCGCGCGCGGGGACGCGACCGCGGCCGGCTCGAGCCCGCAGGGCACACGGGTGCGCGCACGTCGCTCCCCGCCCTCCCGCTGCCGCCCGCCCTCGCCCTCGCTCCCCGCCCGCCGCCCGCCGTCCTCCGTCGGTTCTCTCGTTTAGTCCACTGCCGCCTCTTCAGCCACCCGCCCCAGTCTTCGAGCTTGCGACTCGCGGACAGGCGTCCTCGGCTCGGAGAGGCCGGACTCGAAGTCGTCGCCTGAGGTAAGCGAGAACGATCCTTCCTGGCGCCGCGGCGCCCGGGGCCCGCCCGCTCGGCACTCTTCCGGCCACCCGGCCGCGGCCCCGCTGTGGCCGCGCCCCACCTGCTGCTCTGGGCTGTTACCCCTGGACTCTGGACCCTGACCGTGACTCCGGCTCGAGTGCTGGCGCCCTGAAGCCGCGGCCCCGCCCGGACAGTCCCCGGAAGCGCGCCCGCGGCCTCCGGCGCCCCTTCCCCCGCCCGGCCAGGCCTGTTGGAGTCCAAGCCTCCCGCCCGCGGTTCCCGGCGCTTCCTCTCGCTCGGCGGGGCCGGGCAGGGCGGGGGCTCGGAGCCGGGCCCCTGCGAAGCGCGCGTGGCTGTCGGAGTTGAAATGGGAGAGAAACTCTTTACAACTCCATTTTGCCTTTTACATTTAATATGAAATGTGAATCACCGTTTTATACAGGGTGAAGTCCAGTTATGCCTCGGTAGCTTTTCTTTTTTTAATAGTGTTGGAGATTGTGTAAGTAAAAAGTAGTGTTGAAATTTTAGGATTAGGATGCTTCGGTATGGGAAAGAACGGATTTGATCATTTGGAAAGGATTTTTCATGATTTGAACCATGTTGCATCAAAATAGAGTACTTGCAGTTTTG
This sequence comes from Condylura cristata, assembly GCF_000260355.1. Classification (NCBI taxonomy): domain Eukaryota; kingdom Metazoa; phylum Chordata; class Mammalia; order Eulipotyphla; family Talpidae; genus Condylura; species Condylura cristata. The sequence goes on from NW_004567105.1 coordinate 61,355,657, forward strand.
CATAGTGAAGTTATTATTTTGTTTAGGAATCACCAAAGCATCTATTCAAAATTAGTGATTCAAATCAATTACAAGTGGTCTTTCACTGAGTAACACTTTGCATTAAGTTAATTTGGTCAAAAACTATAGCTAGTAGTTTATGGTGGAAAATTGACATCTTTTTTACTTTAGAGTTGGTTTTAATTGTGGCTTTTAATAGTTGAATTTAACATTTTTACTCTTTTTGGTGACTTGCTTCTTTATTTCTAATAAAGTCTTTTTAAGTAAATGTTTCTTGCAGGTGTGTAATCAGATTATATTCTTCCTTGCCAAATCTGAAGAGGAAAAAGTACAAACTATTCTTTGAAGTGTTGTATGGTGAAAGAATTTTTCAGCCACTTAGTGTCACACACCCAAATGTATGATGTGTTTGTACCATGTTCACGATAGTCACCTTCGATGTGGTTAAATTGGTACAGATACTGTTCTGAGCATTTGGCACAAGTAACACTGGGCTGAAAATAACAAGGCTAGTTCTTAATTGTAAAGGATAACTTATTGAAGTGTTTTCTTTTGATAAACTGCCTTGATAGTACTAAATGCTTTTGTAGGGCACTGATGGCTCTTGGGGTCTTACCAGATAATACATATAAAATGGTACTTGGTTTGAGTCAAAGTCTAAGATTTACCACCTGTTCTCATAAAAATCTGTATTGGAAGGAAGAAGAGAATAGGAATTCAACTTTATTTTATTTACATTTTATTTATTTTTTAATAGTATTTACTTCCAAGTGGCTTTTTTTTTTTTAAAAGATTTATTATTTATTCATACAGAACTGGGGTACTGGCAAGAGGTACAGAACTGGGGTACTGGCAAGAGGTACAGGGGTACTGGCAAGAGGACAGGCTTCACCAGAGACAGGGCAGCAGAACAGGCAGATAGATGAAGTACATTGCTGAGGGGAGCAGTGGGCAGGTCAGGAGAGGTCTGCCATGCCATCTGGGTCACCTGGGGAGGTGGGGGAGGGCGGAGAGGGGATCCAACTGGGACTAAAGAGGCTGCAGCCAGCTTGCAGTGCTATGTCCTTACCCTAACTGGATGACCCAACAGCAGTTGATGTAGATAAGTGATTACACGGTTGCTGCCTGGCATCCCCCTGGCTTTAGGTATTGGGGTCTTCTTGAGATACTAACATCTGTCTTTCCGAGTGTGACTCCCTGCTTCAAAATCAACATAATTAGGTTAAACTAATATGTTATCAGTCTGCTGTGGTTTTTTTTGACTATTGATTTTGAGGTGGGCTGGGGAGAAACTGGTTATGTCAAGTAAATAGTTACTTATGTTTGTGTGCTTGGTGGTGATTTTGTTGGAGTATTTTCACAGTCCTGATTTCCTTTTTTTTGTCTGTCAGTTAATTTCTTTTAAAAGTATATACTGGTCATGTGGGGGTGTAAGTTTTTAAGAGGGTGAAAACTGGTAGATCTTCAGGTGTTTCCTGTCCATGGGGTGGAGTCCAAGCAGTGACTGGAGGAGGTGAGTTGCTACTTTGCGACTTCTTCATTGTCCTTGATGACAGATTTATGTAAACTCAAAAGAAGGGCTGAACTGATTTGGACTTGATGTGCTTCCATAGGTTATGACTTGGGTTTGATTACAGCTACTAGTGATAAAGATAATCACTAGATTTGAAAATTAACCATGTATTTGTAGTTTTAAAAAGTCCCTGTTTCCTTTTCTATTACCACTTAGTTTTATCCCTTTATGCACCTGGCCAGTGCATCTCAGTTTGCCTGCACCTACACATTAACGTAACTAAATTTTAAATTTGTTGATGCTCTGCTCTCCAGAGACATGTTCCCTGTTAAGTATTTGTGAGAAAACTAAATTATAATTTTCCAAGATGCTTTATAAAGTATTTAATCATTGTAAAGTTCCTATTTCAAGTGTTTCTGTTTCAAGTGACTCATTTTTAATCTGTGGTGCTGTAGTATTAAGTGAAGGCCTTATATACTCATAATTATGGTAGTCATGTGACTGAGAATCAGATAGACATTAAAGCTGCTCATTCTGGGTGTTGGTCTGAGTTTATTGGTACTTCCTCTAGATGACTCTGAATACATTTTTATACCTAATAATCACCAAAATGGGAGATAAACTCTGTTAAATTACAGCCAATTTGTACCAATTTGAGCCTGATTTTTTTTGTTTGAAGAGGCTGGATAAATGTTTTGATTATATTTACGATAGTATCTTAGTATGTATATTGTTTAAAGATTTATTTATTTATGCATACGGAACTGGGGTATAGGCCAGAGGTGCAGGGGTAAGAGAGAGTGGGGAGCAGAACAGTGCTTTGCTGAGGGGAGCAACAGTGAGGCAGGAAAGGTCTGCTGTGCAGTGTGGGTCATCTCCCTAGCCAGGGATCGAACTCCCGTTTGAAGTGGCTGCTGCTAGATTTGCAGTGCTGTGCTTTGGCCCCTTGTGCCACAAGGGAGGACTCAATAGTATCTTTATATTCATGTAAAAGGAAAAGGACCGAGCATAAGCAGCCAATAAAGTAAGTGTGAAGTAGAATGATGGTGAAAATGGTAGCTAAAATGAAATTAGAGTTTTTATAGAAATTAGCTCACATAGGGACTTTAGGAAGTTCTTTCAACTTGTTCTGGGGTAGAAATCTTAAGCAGGAGAATGATGTGATCTGATACTAAACAACTGGAATTGCTTATGGAAAGTAGGAATAGATGTCTTTTCTGATTTTTAAGTAGTAAACTAATACTGGTAATTTCTGGCAAAAATATTAGAAGGATTTCCTAATATTAATAAGTAAAATAAAGTTGAAGTCACTGGGTCAAGAAAATTAATATTAGATTATTAAGCAATAAGTATTAACCAAATTAATAAGATATTAATTTCTTTGACTTAATGACTTCAGCTTGTTTTATTTTGAAGCCATTGATTTTACCCTGTAATTTCTATGTAATACCAATGTTAAATGTAATTTAATAAAGCAAGACATAAAAATGTTCATAGTATAGTGGTAGGGATATGGATGTTCACTGTATGTTTGAAATTCTTTATAATGTTAGACAATTCATATAGGATTAATCTAATTTTGATTTTTGCTTTTATTTTTATTTACTTTTTTTAAAAAAAATATTTATTTATGCACACAAGAACTGATGTACAGGCCAAAAATGTGGGGGTGAGAGGATTCACTAGAGACAAGAGTGGGGAACAGAACAGGCAGACTGACGAAGTACACTGCTGAGGGGAGTAGTAGACAAAACAGGAGAGGTCTGCTGCGCCATGTGGGTCACCTCCCTGGCCCCGGATCGAACTTGTGCTGCAGTGGCTGAGAATAGCTTCATTGTGCTGTGCTTTAACCTGTTGTGCCACCAAGGAGGGCCCTCTGTGTCTTAATTCATAAATTACTTCATGGAATTTTGTTAGGTCCATTTATAGCCTGTGTTTTTTTTTCTCCTTAAAAATTGAGGAGACATAATTGCTGATTTTTTTTTTTTAACTTTTTAGTGCCTTTCATCTGAAAATTCAAGGAATCTTGTAGAATTTTTGCCATACACACCGTGGGTCTTGCAGCACATTTGTAAGGTATGTAAACCTTCATTCCCCTTGCCCCATGAAAGATTACTATTATATATGTTACATATTAATGTAAGTTCTAGAGAAATGTGGATTTATTATTACTAATGGTTTCTTTCTCCAATGATCCTGAGATCTTTCGTATTCCATATATTAAAAAAAATTATTTATTTATGCATACAAGAACTGGGGTACAGGCCAGAAGTGCAAGGGGTGAGAGGATTTACCAGAGACAGAATGGGGAGCAGAACAGGTACATTGACTGAAATAAACTGCTGAGGGGAATAGCGGGCATGACAGGAGAGATCTGCTGTGCCCTGTGGGTTAGGTTCTTAGCCGGCTAGGGGATCAAACTCGCACTGCTGAGGACAGCTTCATAATGCTGCAACTTAACCCCCAGTGCCACCAGGAGGCCTTATTCTATATCTTATCTCTGGTCTTATTTTTCTCTCTCCACAAGATTGTCCTCTAACTTCCTTTTTCTCTTTTCTAAGTAATATTTCTTCCTTAGATGAAGATACAGTTCCTGTCTTCTCAGTTATTTTTTTTTTAAAGATTTGTTTATTTATTCATACAGAACTGGGGTACAGGCCAGATTTGTGGAGAGGATTCACCAGGAACAGCGGGAGCAGAACAGGCAGATTGACGAAGTACACTGCTGAGGGGAGCAGTGGGCGGGTCAGGAGAGGTCTGCCGCTCCATGTGGATCTCCTCCGGGGCAGGCGGGGATCGAACTCATGTGGAATTGACTTAAGCTTCTTAGTGCAGTGCTTTAACCCGCTGCACCACCAGGGAGGGCCTCAGTTAATTTTTTTTAAAGATTTTATTTATTTGCGCATATGGAATGAGGTACGGGCCAAGGTTCAGGGACAGTGAGAGGATTCACCAGAGACACAGTGGGGAGCAGAACAGCCAGGTCAGTGAAGTACACTGCTGAGGGGAGCAGCCGGTGGGTCAGGAGAGGTCTGCTGCGCCATGTTGGTCACCTCCAGGGCCGGGGATCTAACTTGCACTGAAGTAGACACCATTAGCTTCTCAGTGCTGTGCTCCAACCCGCTGCATCATCAGGGAGGGCCTCCTCTCAGTTAATTTTTAAAGATGTCAACACACCATATCATAATTTTCCTACTCATGAACCATTCTCATTTCATTCTATTTTTCATCTTTTAAGTTGTCAAGTTTTTTTAATATGCATGCCTTTATTAATGCAGCACTACCCACAAAAGCCAAATTATAGAAAACACCAATAACAAAATATAAAGAAGGTGTGGTATTAGTATAAAATGGATTACTACTATATATATATGAACTCTTGCCATTCATGACAGCATGGGTAGAAATGGAGAGGACTGTGTTAAGTGAAATAAGTTAGTAATAGAAAGACAATACCAGATAGTGTCTGTTTATGTGAATTTTAGAGAAGTAAGACAAATGGTCAGATACAAGTAATCCAAAAACAAGTTCTAGAAGTCTGGCTGTAAATTTGAGATTATTAGAGAAGAAGAAGGAATATACAGAGCAATAAGTAGTCGAGTTTTTAATTGAGTAGTTTGGTTATCTTACTGCCCTTGCTGTGGATTTATCTAATTATCATAAAATAAGCCATCTAGAGAATGAGGGTCAAAGATGGGGCTCCCTCTTACTAGAAAGTCATCAGTGATAGTGGCTTGTAGGGAACAGCGTTAACTGCAGGTGTAATGGCCTATCCAGGGGCTGTTAGTTTAAACTGATTACAAATATGGGGAATAGGAGTATCTTAATTTGATGGAAAATATCTTAGTCTGGTACCATTTTGACCCCTTTTTCTTAGTCTCCTTTGTTCTTTCTATATATGGAGAAGTAAGCTGTTCAAGGATGAATATTTCTCGTGAGATGAGCTACCTAGCAGTAAAGGAGTATGATGGTAGTAGTTTTGGTTGACTTGGTTCTCCTTCTGTTAAGAGAAATAGCCAATCTAGCTGTAGTGTCATTATTTATTCAACAAATGGTTACTGAGTAGCTGTTAGACACAGAATAAAATAAAGGTCCCTGCCCTTAGGGAGTTTTGTTTGTTTGGTAATATTTTTATTCCTAAAAACATAGCATTTGATTTGGAACTGAAAAGTCCTAACTTTGAATCATTCCATATACTTTTTTCAATATTAGGTTTTAGTGATCACAGCATTGTTAATAATTCTGGGTTTTTATTCTACTATGGAAGACTGATAAACAAGTAAGGAATAAGAACAGCAAAATGGCTTGATTGGCTGGAGCTAGAAAGTAAGCAAGAGGAATGGAAGAAATATTAGTAGGAGCCAGATCTTAGAGGAAATGGGAATTTGGACTTCAATTATAGTGCATTGGGATGCTGTTGAAGGGTTTTTATAATAGAATGATATGATTTGACTTACTTATGTTTTTGGCTGCTTTGTGGAGAACGATTCTCAGGTAGCAGAATTGGGATGAGCAGTGAGATCTGGTGGATATTCTTTAAATCTACTGACAGATGACAGTGGCTTGAATAAGAACAGGAACAATGGAGGTGGTGGTATTTATATTATAAAAGAGTGCTGACAGTCTTTGGTGATAAATTGGAAAATGTGATTTCTTGAAAACCCTGATCCATGATAAGAGATTAGCCCAGTGCAACTACTGGGCATAGAAAGATAATAGTCTTGTTCTACTGGGCGTGATACTTTTGCTGCTCCGCGAGGCTTGAAATGGCTCCTTTAAATACTTCTGAGTAATGCATTAAGCTGGTTTGATTGATGGTTTCCCTTCCAAGAGGGTAGACTATTTCATAGTTGTTATTTTTCAAGTATTTACAAAAAAAAGCATTAAAAAAAAAGAGAGAGAGTAACACTTCCCTAGTGGTGCAGGGATTAAAGTCTCGGCCCTGTCTAGCTGTCATCAGCCACTATGGCATGACTTTGCTCCATGGCCAAGGAACTAACCCACATGATGCAGCAGACCTCTTCTGTCTCACCTACCTCACCTGCTGCTTCTCTTAGTGTATTTCAGTAGATCTGCATTCTGTCTCTGGTGAATCCTCTTACTCCTCTCACCTCACTCCCCACGTATCATTTCTTGTATGCATAAATAAATTAAAAAAATTTTTTAAGCAAGGTTAAATTTTTGCTCTATAGGTTTGCTTAAGTCAGAAATGCTGATTATTACATCATTCCATACAAAGACTGTCTATCATTGAAGAAAACTCACCTTTTGTCAGGTTATTTTATTTCTCTAACCCTTAGAACCTAGGTCTGTAAAATGAAGATAACAATCCATTTCATAGGAGTTTTTAGGTGAAATAGTCTATAAACACAGGGTTTAGTGCATATTAAATTTTTATCTTAGTGAAATACTTGTAATTCTGTTAGATTCTTCAAGGACATTTTTCTTTTGGTATGTCAGTGCATTGTATTATATAGTTTCTGTTGAGTTTGAGAGTGGTAATTAAGCATTATTTTGGTGGGAAGCTTACAGCTTAGTGCCACCTGACTAAATGGAAACATGTTCATCTTTTTCATCTTTTATTTTATTTGTTTAATTGTAGGATGTAGTATGTTGGAGGAGCTTATGTCCTAGCATTTCACCAACATTTTGTAAATGCTATTTGACCTAAATAATAACTTGATAACATGAGCCAACTTAATTCATAAATCGTCTAGATTTATTCTTGGGTTGTAGTTGTGATTACCTTTGACTCTGGGATCATTTAATTCCACTCTAAGCATCAGTAAATAGTAGCAGCAACTACTTCTCTCCAACAAGTGGACAGAAAAGTGAAGAAGTAGAGATTTTTTCCTATCACTTGCTGCCACCACCTTCTGTAATTAAAGGGTTCTTGAACAATGTCTAATCCATGCCAACTTGCAAACATACGCCTATGATAAACTCTGGCTGAAGAAATTTTAGTAATGAAATCAGAAGCATTTATCATGCGCACTTCATTTATCTTTCAAACTTAAGAAATTGCGCTTTCCATTAACTAAGTTTTCAGTTTTCCTAGCCCTGGATTCTGATCATTGTCTCAAGACATAGTCCCTAAAGCTGGGAAAATGTTTGAACCACTTTGTCAGTTTAATAGTGGATTGTCAGTTTAATAGTGGATCTTAAAAAAAGTAGTCCCCCCCATAAAATTTTTTGTTTTTTTGTGTGGCAAGAAAGAGGACTAAAGAACACTAAAACAGATAGAATTTCATTGTTTAAACATGAATGGAGCTGGATGGGATCATGCTTAGTGAAATAAGCCAGAAAGAGAAATACTGGATGGTTTCACTCATAGCAGGAGTGTAAGGGATCAGAGAACGAAAGGAAGGGGGAAAAAAAGCAATTGTAATAAAGTAAAAACAAAAATCAGTGAACAACTATAAACCAGAGACAGTGGTGGAGAAGGGAATAGGATCAAAACTGGGGCAGGAAATGAGCACAGGACTGTGGTGATGGCATATGGATGAATTAGTGGTAGGAAGTCCACAGGGATTACAACTGAGATGAAAAAAGTACACAATGAAGAATGATGTAAAAAAAAAAATATATATATATATAATTTCATTATTTAAAAAATTGTTTTGACTTTAAGCACATCTTGAAAATTCTTTAATCATATGTACTTTGTTATTTTTACCTTGTTCAATTTTGGTGGCTGTGTGCATTTGTATCTGTATGGTGTAGATGAGTTCCCTGGTATGTCTTCCATAGACCACAGGGCAAATGTCATGTTACTTTTCTGGTTTACTTTAACATGACCCTATTGTTTGTCCTATGGACTTTGCAAGGCTAAAAAGTACATTCAGGGTGAATATTTCATGTTACCTTGCAATAAAAATTTTTTGCCATGAGATAATTTTATTGATAGGTGATTTTGTTGGAAATTCTGTGTTCAGAGTCCTTTGTGAGAAAGTTCTTTGCTGCATGAAGTCTCTACTTTCCAGTTTTTTAGAGGGAGTGCTTTATCTTTTGAAGGTCTTAAATTCAGACAATTTAACAAATTCTTAAAAGAAAGGAGTAAAAAGAATTATCTTCCTAAGAGCATGGGCCCTGTTGTGTGGTTGGGAGTAAGTTAACATTAGACCTGATAGTTGGTAGCTTATGATTGGACAGTATTGTAATCCCTTTATAACTCAGTTTTCTCCTCCATAGAGTGGGTATTACTGGATTACTATGAGGGTTCCGTGACAAAGAAGCTTATAGCCTCAGTATCAATCATGTAACCCTTCAGTTTTCACTATTTAAGTTAAAGTTTGTATTATCTAATAATGACATCTAATTTGGAAGAGATACATTTTTGGAGGGATGTATAGTTTTAAGAATCTACTCTCAGGGTAACGGAAGAGGGCTCACTACTGGGTCTCTGACATTTAGGAATAGTGGTTCTAAAACTTAATTATTCCCAAGCAGGGGATCCAATTCTCAAACTTGTTATTTTGACAGGTATTTTGCTTTTTCAAAATTGTGTTTATTGAGGTTTATTTTGTATACAGTAGCATGTACCCATTTAACATCTGGCAGTTTGAATTTTGGTAAATTATATATACACTATGTAATTGCCACCTATTTCCTTGGAAGGCTTAAAGGCTTTTTTTAACTAGCTTTTTTTTTTTTAAGATTTATTTTATTTATGCATATTTATTTAAAAGCTGGGGTGGAGGCCAGAGGTGGGGGTACGCCAAGAGAATTCACCAGAGAGAATCCTCTGGTGGGAGCAGAACAGGTGAATCTACTGAAATACAATGCTGAGGGGAGCAATGGGCAAGAGAGCAGAGGCCTGCTGCAACACGTATGTTGGCTCCCTGGCTGCATATTGAACTCAGTGCAGTGGTTGGCAATAGATAGCTTGATAGCACTGTCTTTAATAAACCCTGTGCCATCAGGGAGGCCCTCCCCATTAGTCATTTTTAAAACTATGATTTATTTTATCTGCATGGAAATTCGTTATATTTTAAAATATAAATGTTATATACTCAGTTGAATTATTTCTACCTGTGTTTTGACTAGAGAATTGTTTTGTGCAAGCCTAGTGCACAGTAAATTATCTGGCTAATAAATGTCTGTGTAATGAATTCATTATGACCTAGTAGCACTGTCTCTCAAGCATGCTTGGTGACTCCTTATTTGCCAAAAATTAGTTGAATATTGTGCAAAGAGGCACATTTACTGTGAATCCAAGGAAGTAATTAAGTATTGTAAAATGTGTGGTTCCTAAATAACTTATCGAAATTATTTATGTAATTTAGATTGTGGAACTAAATTATTTATGTAATTTAGATTGTGGAACTCAAATTGCTGTCAGCTCTTCAGTTTAGCTTAAACTTGCATGATCCCCAACCCCCAACTCACATAATTTAAAGGCTCTTTGTTTTAACTTTCCAAGTTAAATAGCAGCGGATATTTCTCTGAAATAGCAATAGGATTATCAGTCATGGACAAATCAGACTTGAGGGTGTTAGAAAAAGCTTTTTTTTTTTTTTTTTTTTTT